>NW_026110629.1:371537-743074 GCF_024679095.1 Eriocheir sinensis | reverse complement strand
AAATTTCAATTTGTATGAAAATAGATATACAAAATACACATATAATTAGTTAAATTTGTATTTAAATACATGTACAAAATACATAAAATAATGTAAATTTGTGAAATGAAAACAAATTCACAGAAAATAACGTACATTTGTATAAAATAGATATACAAAATATACATAGAATAATGTAAAATCGTATCAAAATAAATACACAGAATATTATAAAATAATGTAATTTTGTATGTAAATAAAGAAGCAAAATACCAATAAAATAAAGCATTTTTTTAAAATACATATACAAGAATACACATAAAATAATTAAATTTGTATTAAAATTAATACACAAAATGCACGTACAATAAGGGAAATTTGTATTGAAAAAATATACAAAATGCACATAAAACAATGTATATTTGTATCAAAATATATATACGAATACACATAAAATAACGTATATTTCTATAGAAATATATATACAAAATACACTTGAAATGACGTATATACGCATAAAAATATATATACACAATACACATTAAATAATGTAAATTCGCATCAAAATAAATAAACAAAATATCAATAAAAGAATGTGTATTTGTATGAAAATAGATATACAAAATACACATAAAATATTGTAAATTTGTATAAAACTCTATTAAAAAAATACACAAAAATAATTTAAATTTGTATAAAAATATATATAAACAAAATACACATAAAACTAGTTAAATTTCTATTGAAATACATATACAAAATACACATAAAATAATGTAAATTTGAATGAAAATATATAAACAAATACACTTAAAATAACGTAAATTTGTATGAAATATATATACAAAATACATATTAAATAATGTAAATATGTATAAAAAAATATATACAAAACACAAATAGAATAATATAAAATAGTATCAAGATAAATACACAGAATATTAATAAAATAATGTAAATTTGTATGAAAATAAAGATGCAAAATACCCATAAAACAACGCATTTTTTATGAAAATATATATACCAAAATACACATAAAATATTTAAATTTGTATTACAATAAATATACAAAATGCACAAAACAATAAGGTAAATTTGTATTGAAATAGATATGCAAAATACACATAAAACAATGTAAATTTGTTTCAAAATATATATACGAATACACATAAAATAACGTAGATTTCTATAAAAATATATATACAAAAGACACATAAAATGAAGTAAATACGTATAAGAAAATGCATACAAAATACACATAAAATAATGTAAATTCGTATCAAAATAAATAAACTAAATGCCAATAAAAGAATGTTTACTTGTATAAATATAAATATACAAAATAAACATAAAATAACGTAAAATTGTATAAAACTATATACAAAAATAAACAAAAATAATTAGATTTGTATGAAAATAGATATACAAAAGACACATAAAATAAGCTAAATTTGAATTGAAATAAATATAGAAAATAAATAAAATAATGTAAATGTGTATCAAAATATATATACAAATACACATATATTAAAATTAATATACAAAATGCGTATATAATAAGGTAAATTTGTATTGAAAAAATATGCAACATACACGTTTACTCATACAAATTTATATTATTTTATTGGTATTTTGTTTATTTATTTTGATACGAATTACATGATTATATGTGTATTTTGTACATATTTTTTTATACGTATTTACATTATTTAATGTGTATTTTGTTTATATATTTTCGTACAAATTTACGTTATTATAGGAGTATTTGTATAAATATTTTGATACAAATTTACTTTGTTTCATGTATTTTGTATATATATTTCAATTCAAATTTAGCTTATTTTGTGTCTATTTTGCATATATTTTCATACAAATTTAATTACTTCTGTGTATTTTTGTATATAGTTTTATATAAATTTACGTTATTTTATGTGTATTTTGTATATTTATATTTATACAAATACACATTCTTTTATTGCTATTTTGTTTATTTATTTTGATACGAATTTACATTATTTTATGTGTATTTTGTATACATTTTTTTATACGTATTTACTTCATTTTATATGTATTTTGTATATATATTTTTATAGAAATCTACGTTATTATATGTGTATTCGTATATATATTTTGAAACAAATTTACATTGTTTTATATGTATTTTGCATATCTATTTCGATACAAATTTACCTTATTGTATGTGTTTTTTGTATATTTATTATAAAACAAATCTAATTTTTTATGTGTATTTTGGTATATATACTTTTATAAATAAAAAAAATGCGTTATTTTATGGGTATTTTGCTTCTTTATTTTCATACAAATTTACATTATTTTATTAATATTCTGCGTATTTATTTTGATACGATTTTACATTATTCTATTTGTGTTTTGTACATATTTTTTTATACAAATTTAAATTATTTTATGTGTATTTTGTGTATGTATTTCAATACAAATTTACCTAATTTTATGTGTATTTTGTATATTTATTTTCATACAAATTTAAAATATTTTTGTGTATTTTTGTATATAGTTTGATACAAATTTAGGTTATTTTATGTATATTTTTTATATCTATTTTCATACAAATACACATTCTTTTATTGATATTTTGTTTATTTATTTTGACGCGAATTGTATGTGAATTTGTTTTCATTTCATACAAATTTACATTATTTTATGTGTATTTTGTACATGTATTTAAATACAAATTTAACTAATTATATGTGTATTTTGTAGATCTATTTTCATACAAATTGAAATTTATTTTTTAGTTTTTTTGTATATATTTTTATTCAAATTTTCGTAATCTTATAAAAATATATATACCAAAATACACATAAAACATTTAAATTTGCATTGAAATAAATACACAAAATGCACATACAATAAGGTAAATTCGTATTGAAAGAGATATGCAAAAATACATATAAAACAATGTAAATTTGTTTCAAAATATATATACGAATACAAATAAAAAAATGTAGATTTCTATAAAAATATATATACAAAATACTCTTAAAATTAAGTAAATACATATAAAAAAATGTATACAAAATACACATAAAATAATGTAAATTCGAATTAAAATAAATAAACAAAATACCAATAAAAGAATGTGTTATGTTATGTGTATTTTGTAAATTTATTTTCATTCAAATATATATTATTTTATTGGTGTTTTGTTGATTTATATTGATACGAATTTACATTATTTTATATGTACTTTGTATATATATTTTTATACGCTTTTACATTATTTAATATTTATTTTGAATATATATTTTTATACAAATTCATGGTATTTTATGTGTATTTGTATATATATTTTTATATAAATTTACATTATTTTATGTGTATTTTGTACATATATTTTTTTACAAATCTACCTTATTTTATGTTTATTTTGTATGTGTATTTTGTATATTTATATTTATCAAAATACACATTCTTTTATTGGTAATTTGTTTATTTATTTTAATTCGAATTTACATTATTTTATGTGTATTTTGTATACATTTTTTTATACGTATTTACTTAATTTTATCTGTATTTTGTATATATATTTTTATTGAAACCTACGTTTTTTTTATTTGTATTCGTATATATATTTTGAAACAAATTAACATTGTTTTATATGTATTTTTGCATATCTCTTTCAATACAAATTTACCTTATTGTATGTGCATTTTGTATATTTATTTCAATGCAAATTTAAATATTTTATGTGTATTTTGGTATATATATTTTTATAAGACTACGAAAATTTGAATAAAAATATATACAAAAAAACAAAAAAATAAATTTCAATTTGTATGAAAATAGATATACAAAATACACATATAATTAGTTAAATTTGTATTTAAACACATGTACAAAATACACATAAAATAATGTAAATTTGTATGAAATGAAAACAAATTCACATAAAATTCGTATCAAAATAAATAAACAAAATATCCATAAAAGAATGTGTATTTGTATGAAAATAGATATACAAAATACACATAAAATAACCTAAATTTGTATCAAACTATATACAAAAATACACAAAAATATTTTAAATTTGTATGAAAATAAATATTCAAAATACACATAAAATTAGGTAAATTTGTATTGAAATACATACACAAAATACACATAAAATAATGTAAATTTGAATGAAAATACATAAACAAATACACTTAAAATAACGTAAATTTGTATAAAAAAATTTGTACAAAACACAAATAGAATAATGTAAAATCGTATCAAAATAAATACACAGAATATTAATAAAATAATGTAAATTTGTATGAAAATAAAGAAGCAAAATACCCATAAAATAACGCATTTTTTTATTTATAAAAATATACATACCAAAATACACATCAAAAAATTAAATTTGTATTAAAATAAATATACAAAAAAACACATACAATAAGGTAAATTTGTATTGAAATAGATATGCAAAATACATATAAAACAATGAAAATTTGTTTCAAAATATATATATGAATACACATAAAATAACGTAGATTTCTATAAAAATATATATACAAAATACACATAAAATGAAGTAAATACGTATAAAAAAATGTATACAAAAAACACATAAAATAATGTAAATTCGTATCAAAATAAATAAACAAAATACCAATAAAAGAATGTGTATTTGTATAAATATAAATATACAAAATACACATAAAATAACGTAAATTTATATAAAACTATATACAAAAATACACAGAAGTAATTAAATTTGTTTGAAATATATACAAAATACACACAAAATAAGCTAAATTTGAATTGAAATATATATAAAAATACATGAAATAAAGTAAATTTGTATCAAAATATTTATACAAATACACATATAATAACGTAAATTTGTATGAAAATATATAAAGAAAATACACATTAAATAATGTAAATACGTATAAAAAAATATGTACAAAATACACATATAATCATGTAATTCGGATCAAAATAAATAAACAAAATACCAATAAAATAATATAAATTTGTATGAGAAAACGTGTATGTTGCATATTTTTTCAATACAAATTTACCTTATTATATACGCATTTTGTATATTAATTTTAATATATGTGTATTTGAATATATATTTTGATACAAATTTACATTATTTTATGTATTTTCTATATTTATTTCAATTCAAATTTAGCTTATTTTATGTGTCTTTTGTATATCTATTTTCATTCAAATTTAATTATTTTTGTTTATTTTTGTATATAGTTTTATACAATTTTACGTTATTTTATGTGTATTTTGTATATTTATATTTATACAAGTAAACATTCTTTTATTGGCATTTAGTTTATTTATTTTGATACGAGTTTACCTTATTTTATGTGTATTTTGCATACATTTTCTTATACGTATTTACTTCATTTTATGTGTATTTTGTATATATATTTTTATAGAAATCTACGTTATTTTATGTGTATTCGTATATATATTTTGAAACAAATTTGCATTGTTTTATGTGTATTTTGCATATCTATTTCAATACAAATTTACCTTATTGTATGTGCATTTTGTATATTTATTGTAATACAAATTTAAATATTTTATGTGTATTTTGGTATATATATTTTCTTAAAAAATGCGTTGTTTTATGGGTATTTTGGATCTTTATTTTCATACAAATTTACATTATTTTATTAATATTCTGTGTATTTATTTTGATACTATTTAACATTATTCTATTTGTGTTTTGTATATATTTTTTTATACATATCTACATTATTTAATGTGTATTTTCTATATATATTTCATACAAATTTACGTTATTTTAAGTGTATTTGTTTATATATTTTCATTCAAATTTACATTATTTTATGTGTATTTTGTATATGTATTTCAATAGAAATTTAACTAGTTTTATATGTATTTTGTATATATATTTTTATACAAATTTTAATTATTTTTGTGTATTATTTTAATAAAGTTTTATACAAATTTACAATATTTTATGTGTATTTTGTATATCTATTTTCATACAAATACACATTCTTTTATTGATATTTTGTTTATTTATTTTGATGCGAATTTACATTATTTAATATGTATTGTGTATATATATTTGTATACGTATTTACGTCATTTCATGTGTATTTTGTATATATTTCTATAGAAATATACGTTATTTTATGTGTATTCGTATATATATTTTGAAACAAATATACATTGTTATAAGTGCATTTTGTATATTTTTTCAATACAAATTTCCCTTATTGTACGTGCATTTTGTATATTAATTTTAATACAAATTTAATTATTCTATGTGTATTCTTGTATATGTATTTTTAAAATAATATGCTTTATTTTATGGGTATTTTGCATCTTTATTTTCATACAAAATTACATTATTTTATTGATATTCTGTGTATTTATTTTGATACCATTTTACATTATTCTATGTATATTTTGTATATCTATTTTATACAAATGTACGTTATTTTATGTGAATTTGTTTTCATTTCATACAAATTTACATTATTTTATGTGTATTTTGTACATGTATTTAAATACAAATTTAACTAATTATATGTGTATTTTGTATATCTATTTTCATACAAATTGAAATTTATTTTTTTGTTTTTTTGTATATATTTTTATTCAAATTTTCGTAATTTTATGTGTATTTTGTATATTTATTTTCCTACAAATATTCGTTCTTTTATCGGAATTTTGTTTATTTATTTTGATAAGAATTTTCATTTTTTTAGGTGTATTTGATATATATATTTTTATACTTATTTACATAATTTTATATGTATTTTGAATATATATTTTCATAGAAATTTACTCTATATGTATATACAAAAAAACACAAAAAATAATTTAAATTTGTATGAAAATAAATATACAAAATACACATAAAATTACGTAAATTTGTATTGAAATACATATACAAAATACACTTAAAATAATGTAAATTTGAATGAAATTATATAAACAAATACACTTAAAATGACGTTAATTTGTATAAAATATATATAAAAATACACATTAAATAATGAAAATATGTATAAAAAAAATATATACAAAACACAAATAGTATAATATAAAATCGTATCAAAATATATACACAGAATATTAATAAAATAATGTACATTTGTATGAAAACTAAGATGCAAAATACCTATATAATAACGCATTTTTTATAAAATTATATATACCAAAATACACATAAAATATTTGAATTTGTATTAAAATAAATATACGAAATGCACATACAATAAGGTAAATTTGTATTGAAATAGATATGCAAAAAACATATAAAACAATGTAAATTTGTTTCAAAATATATATACGAATACACATAAAATAACGTAGATTTCTATAAATATATATATACAAAATACAAATAAAATTAAGTAAATACGAATCAAAAATGTATACAAAATACACATAAAATAATGTAAATTCGTATAAATATAAATAAACAAAATACCAATAAGAGAATGTATTTGTATAAATATAAATATACAAAATGCACATAAAATAACGTAAATTTGTATAAAACTATATACAAAAATACACAGAAGTAATTAAATTTGCATGAAAATAGATATACAAAATACACACAAAATAAGCTAAATTTGAATTGAAATATATATACAAATACATAAAATAAAGTAAATTCGTTTCAAAATATTTTTAACAAATACACATATAATAACGTAAATTTGTAAAAAAAATATATAAACAAAATACACATTAAGTAATGTAAATACGTATAAAAAATATTTACAAAATACACCAATAATCAAGTCATTCGTATCAAAATAAATAAACAAAAAACTAATTAAATAATGTAAATTTGTATGAGAAAACATATACAAAATACACATAAAATAACGTTGTAAGTTTCTTTAAAAATATATGTACAAAAATGCAGATAAAATTAGTTTGCATAAAAAAATATATACAAAACACACATTATATAATGTAAATGAGTATAAAAATATGTATACAAAATACCTATGAAATAATCTAAATTCGTATTGAGTTAAATAATAAGAAAATAACAATAAAATAATGTAATTTTGGATGAAAATATATATAGAAAACACACATAAAATAACCTAAATACAAATACAAATATACACATTAAATAATTTAAAATTGAATGAAATAAATATATAAAATAAACATAAAATAAGGTAAATTTGTAATAAAATATATGTAAGAATATACATAAAATAATATAAATTTGTATGAAAATATATATACAAATACACATAAAATAACATGAATTTGTATAAAATGTTTCAAAATATATACGAATACACACAATAAAATAACGTAAATTTTTATGAAAATGTATATATAAAATAAAAATAAAATAGTTTAAATACGTAGAAAAATATATATACAAAATACATATAAAATAATATAAATTCGTAAAAAATTAAGTACACAAAATTCCAATAAAAGAATGTATATTTGTAGGAAAATATATATACAAAAAACAAATAAAATAACTAAAATTTGTATAAAAATATATACAAAAATACACAAAAAATAATTTAGATTTGTTTGAAAATAGATATGCAAAATACTCATAAAGTTAGGCAAATTTGTATTGAAATACATATACAAAACTCACATAAAATAATGTAAATTTGTATGAAAATATATAAACAAATACATATAAAATCACGTAAATTTGGAAAAAATATATATACAAAATATACATTAAATATTTTAAATATGTATAAAAATATATTATATTATATATATTTTTATTGATATTTGCGTTATTTATGTGAATTTTGTATATGTTTTCTCTTAGAAATTTACATTATTTTATTGGTATTTTGTCTTTATTTTTATACGAATTACATGATTATTTGTGTATTTTTTACATTTTTTTTATACGTATCTACATTATTTAATGTGTATTTTGTTTATATATTTTTATACAAATTTACGTTATTATATGTGTATTTGTATAGGTATTTCGATACAAGTTTACATTATTTTATGTATTTTGTATATATATTTCAATTCAAATTTAGCTTATTTTATGTGTATTTTGTATATCTATTTATTTTAATACAAAATCAAAAATTTTATGTTTTTTCGTATATATATTTTTATCAAAAATGCGTTATTTTATGCGTATTTTGCATCTTAATTTTCATACAAATTTACATTATTTTATTAATATTTTCTGTATTTATTTTGATACGATTTTACATTATTTTATTTGTGTTTTGTATATATTTTTTTTATACATATTTACATTATCTAACGTTTTTTTTGTATATATATTTGATACAAATCTACGTTATTTTAAGTCTATATGTTTATATATTTTCATTCAAATTTACATTATTTTATGTGTATTTTGTATATGTATTTCAATACAAATTTACCTATTTTTATATGTTTTTTGTATATTTATTTTCATACAAGTTTAAATTATTTTTGTGTATTTTTGTATATAGTTTTATACAAATTTAGGTTATTTTATGTGTATTTTGTATATCTATTTTCATACAAATACACATTCTTTTCATGATATTTTTTTTATTTATTTTGACACGAATTAACATTATTTAATGTTAATAATAATAATACGTATTTACATTATTTCAAGTGTATTTTGTATATATATTTCTATAGAAATCTGCGTTATTTTATGTGTATTCGAATATATATTTTGAAACAAATTTACATTGTTTTATGTGTATTTTGCATATTTTTTCAATACAAATTTACATTATTGTATGTTTATTTTGTATATTAATTTTAATACAAATTTGATTAATCTATGTGTTTTTTGTGTATGTATTTTTATAAAAATATGCTTTATTATATGGGTATTTTGCATCTTTATTTTCATACAAATTTACATTATTTTATTGATATTCTGTGTATTTATTTGGTATGATTTTACATTATTCTATGTGTATTTTGTATATATATTTTATATAAAATGTATTTGTTTTCATTTCATAGAAATCTACGTTATTTTATGTGTTTTTTGTACATGTATTTAAATACAAATTTAACTAGTTATATGTGTATTTTGTATATCTATTTTGTATGTATATTTCCATAGAAATTTACTCTATTTTATGAGTATTCGTATATATATTTTGATACAAATTTACATTATTGATGTGTATTTTGCATATCTATTTCAATACAAATTTTCTTTATTGTACGTGCATTTTGTATATTTATTTTAATACAAATTTAATTATTTTATATGTATTTTTGTATATATATTTTTATGCAAATATGCGTTATTATATGGATATTTTGCAGCTTTATTTTCATACAAATTTACATTATTTTATTGATATTCTCTTTATTTATTTTGATACGATTTAACATTATTCTATGTGCATTTTATATATATTTTTTATACATATTTACATTATTTAAGGTTTATTTTGTATATATATTTTATCCAAATTTACATTATTTTATGTGTATTTGTTTATATATTTTTATACAAATTTACATTATTTTATGTGTATTTTGTATATACATTTTCATAAAAAAATTACGTTATTTTATTGTGTGTATTGGTATATATTTTGACACAAATTTTATACAAATTCATGTTATTTAATGTGCATTTGTATATATATTTTCATACAAATTTATATTATTTTATATGTATTTTTTCATATATTTCATTACAAATTTACCTTATTTTATGTTTATTTTGTATATTTATTTCATTCAATTTTAAATTATTTAATGTGTATATTTGTATTTGTATTTAGGTTATTTTATGTGTATTTTGTATATATATTTTCATCCAAAATTACATTATTATATTGGTATTTTCTTAATTTAATTCGATACGAATTTAGATTATTTCATAGGTATTTTGTATACATATTTTTATACTCATTTACATTATCTAATGTGTGTTTTGTATATATATTTTTATGCAAATTTATTTTATGTTCATTTTTGTACATATATTTTTATAGAAATTTGCGTTATTTTATGTATAGTTTTATATAAATTTACATTATTTTATGTGCATTTTGTATATTTATATTTATACAAATACACATTCTTTTATTGCTATATTGTTTATTTATATTTATACGAATTTACATTATTTTATGTGTATTTTGTATACATTTTTTTATACGTATTTACTTCATTTCATGTGTATTTTGTATATATATTTTTATAGAAATCTACGTTATTTTATGTGTATTTGTATATATATTTTGAAACAAATTTACATTGTTTTATATGTATTTTTTGTATATTTATTTTAATACAAATTTAATTTTTTGATGTGTATTTTGGTATATATATTTTTATAAATAAAAAAAATGCGTTATTTTATGGGTATTTTTATAAATATTTTGATACAAATCTACATTATTTTATGTATTTTGTATATACATTTCAATTCAAATTTAGCTTATTTTATCTGTATTTTGTATATCTATTTTCATACGAATTTAATTACTTCTGTGTATTTTTGTATATAGTTTTATACAAATTTACGTTATTTTATGTGTATTCTGTATATTTATATTTATACAAATACACATTCTTTTATTGGTATTTTGTTTATTTATTTTAATACGAGTTTACATTATTTTATGTGTATTTTGTATACATTTTCTTATACGTATTTAGTTCATTTCATGTGTATTTTGTATATATATTTTTATACAAATCTACGTTATTTTATGTGTATTCGTATATATATTTTGATACAAATTTACATTGTTTTATATGTATTTTGCATATCTATTTCAATACAGATTTACCTTATTGTATGTGTATTTTGTATATATATTTTAATACAAATTAATTTTTTCATGTGCACTTTGGTATATATATTTTTATAAAAAATGCGTTATTTAATGGGTATTTTGCATCTTTATTTTCATACAAATTTACATTCTTTTATTATTATTCTGTGTATTTATTTTGATACGATTTTACATTATTCTATTTGTGTTTTGTATATATTTTTTTATACATATTTACATTATTTAATGTGTATTTTGCATATTTCAAAACAAATTTACGTTATTTTATGCGCATGGGTTAAAATATTTTGATACAAATTTACATTATTTTATGTATTTTGTATATATATTTCAATACAAATTTAGTTTATTTTATGTATATTTTGTATATCTATTTTCATTTGTATCAAAATAAATAAACAAAATAGCAATAAAATAATGTAAATTTGTATGAGAAAACATATACAAATACACATAAAATAACGCAAATTTCTAAAAAAATATATATACAAAAATGCACATAAAATAAAGTAAATTTGCAAATTTGTATTGAAATAGATATGCAAAATACATATAAAACAATGTAAATTTGTTTCAAAATATATATACGAATACACATAAAATCACGTAGATTTCTATAAAAATATATACAAAATACACATAAGATGAAGTAAATACGTATAAAAAATTGAATACAAAAAATACATAAAAATCGTATCAAAATAAATAAACAAAATACCAGTAAAATAATGTGTATTTGTAAAAATATAAATATACAAAATACACATAAAATATCGTAAATTTGTATAAAACTATATACAAAAATACACAGAAGTAATTAAATTTGTATGAAAATATATATATACAAAATACAGCTAAAATAAGCTAAATTTGAATTGAAATGTACATAAAAAATACATAAAATAATGTAAATCTGTATCAAAATATTTATACAAATACATATAATAACGTAGATTTGTTTAAAAAATATATAAACAAAATACACATTAAGTAATGTAAATACGTTTAAAAAATATGTACAAAATACACATATAATCATGTAATTCGTATCAAAATAAATAAACAAAATAGCAATAAAATAATGTAAATTTGTATGAGAAAACATATACAAATAACGCAAATTTCTATAAAAATATATGTACAAAAATGCACATAAAATAAAGTAAATTTGCAAAAAAATATATATACAAAACACACACTAAATAATGTAAATGCGTACATAAAATAACCTAAATTTGTATAAAACTATATACAAAAATACACAAAAATAATTTAAATTTGTTTGAAAAGAAATATACAAAATACACGTATAATTAGGTAAATTTGTATTGAAATTCATATACAAAATACACATCAAATAATGTAAATTTGAATGAAAATATATAAACAAATACACTTAAAATAAAGTAAATTTGTATAAAATATATATGCAAGATACACATTAAATAATGTAAATGTATAAAATATATAAATACAAAAAAAAATAGAATAATGTAAAATCGAATCAAAATAAATACACAGAATATCAATAAAATAATATAAATTTGTATGAAAATAAAGATACAAAATTCCCAAAAATTATCGCATTTTTTATAAAAATATATTTACCAAAATACACATAAAATATTTAAATTTGTATTGAAATAAATATACAAAATGCATATACAGTAAGGTAAATTTGTATTGAAAGAGATACTCAAAAATACATATAAAACAATGTAAATTTGTTTCAAAATATATATACGAATACACATAAAATAAAGTAGATTTCTATAGAAATATATATACAAAATACGTATGAAATTATGTAAATACGTATAAAAATATGTATACAAAATACATATCAAATAATGTAAATTCGTGTCAAAATAAATAAACAAAATATCATGAAAAGAATGTGCATTTGTATGAAAATAGATAATAGATAATAAATTTGTATAAAATATATATGCAAGATACACATTAAATAATGTAAATATGTATAAAAAAGTATATACAAAAATCAAATAGAATAATGTAACATCGTATCAAAATAAATACACCGAATATTAATAAAATAATGTAAATTTGTATGAAAATAAAGATGCAAAATTCCCATAAAATAGCGCATTTCTTATAAAAATATATATACCAAAATACACATAAAATATTTAAATTTGCATTGAAATAAATATACAAAATGCACACACGATAAGGTAAATTTGTATTGAAAGAGATATGCAAAAATACATATAAAACAATGTAAATTTGTTTCAAAATATATATACGAATACAAATAAAAAAAATGTAGATTTCTATAAAAATATATATACAAAATACACATAAAATTAAGTAAATACGTATAAAAAAATGTATACAAAATACACATAAAATAATGTAATTTCGAATTAAAATAAATATAAATTTGAATGAAAATATAAAAACAAATACACTTAAAATAACGGAAATTTGTATAAAATATATATGCAAGATACACATTAAATAATGTAAATGTGTATAAAAAAATATATACAAAAAACAAATAGAATAATGTAAAATCGTATCAAAATAAATACACAGATTATCAATAAAATAATGTAAATTTGTATGAAAATAAAGATGCAAAATTCCCCAAAAATTATCGCATTTTTTATAAAAATATATATATACCAAAATACACATAAAATATTTAAATTTGTATTGAAATAAATATACAAAATGCATATACAGTAAGGTAAATTTGTATTAAAAGAGATATTCAAAAATACATATAAAACACTGTAAATTTGTTTCAAAATATATATACGAATACACATAAAATAAAGTAGATTTCTATAGAAATATATATACAAAATACATATGAAATTATGTAAATACGTATAAAAATATATATATAAAATACATATCAAATAATGTAAATTCGTGTCAAAATAAAAAAACAAAATATCAAGAAAAGAATGTTTATTTGTATAAAAATAGATAATAGATAATAAATTTGTATAAAATATATATACAAGATACACATTAAATAATGTAAATATGTATAAAAAAGTATATACAAAAAACAAATAGGATAATGTAAAATCGTATCAAAATAAATACACCAAAATTTCATAAAATAATGTAAATTTGTATGAAAATAAAGAAGCAAAATTCCCATAAAATAGCGCATTTCTTATAAAAATATATATACCAAAATACACATAAAATTTTTTAATTTGTATTGAAATAAATATACAAAATGCATATACAATAAGGTAAATTTGTATTGAAAGAGATATGCAAAAATACATATAAAACAATGTAAATTTGTTTCAAAATATATATACGAATACAAATAAAAAAACGTAGATTTCTATAAAAATATATATACAAAATACACATAAAATTAAGTAAATACGTATAAAAAAATGTATTCAAATACACATAAAATAATGTAAATTCGAATTAAAATAAATAAACAAAATACCAGTGAAAGAATGTGTATTTGGATAAATATAAATATACAAAATACACATACAAAATAAATATAAAATAAGGTAGATTTGTAATAAAATATATGTACAAAATACACATACAAAAATGTAAATTTATATGAAAATATATATACAAATACACATAAAATACCATGAATTTGTATAAAAATATATATTCAAAATAAATATTAAATAATGTAAGAGCGTATAAAAATATATATACAAAGTACATATAAAATGAAAATTAAGATGCAAAATACCTATAAAATAACGCATTTTTTATAAGATTATTGATACCAAAATACACTTAAATATTTGAACTTGTATTAAAATAAATATACAAAATGCACATACAATAAAGTAAATTTGTATTGAAATAGATATGGAAAACACATATAAAATAATGTAAATTTGTTTCAAAATATATATACGAATACACATAAAATAACGTAGATTTCTATAAAAATACATATACAAAATAGTAAAATACACATAAAATTAAGTAAATACGTATAAAAAAATGTATACAAAATACACATAAAATAATGTAAATTCGTATAAATGTAAATAAACAATATACCATTAAAAGAATGTGTATTTGTATAAATATAAATATACAAAATGCACATAAAATAACGTAAATTTATATAAAACTATATTCATGAAATAACGCAAATTTCTATAAAAATATATGTACAAAAATGAACATTAAATAAATTTGCATAAAAATATATATACAAAACACACATTAGATAATGTAAATGAGTATAAAAATATGTATACAAAATACCTATGAAATAATCTAAATTCGTATCGAGTTAAATTAAGAAATACCAATAAAATAAAGTAATTTTGGATGAAAATATATATACAAAATACACATAAAATAACCTAAATACAAATACAAATCTACACATAAAATAACTTAAAATTGAATGAAATAAATATACAAAATAAACATAAAATAAGGTAAATTTGTAATGAAATATATGAAAAAATACACATAAAATAATATAAATTTGTATGAAAATATATATACAAATACACATTAAATAACATGAATTTGTATAAAATTTGTATCAAAATATATACTTATACACACAATAAAATAACGTAATTTTTTTATGAAAATATATATACAAAATACACATAAAATAATTTAAATACGTAGAAAAATATATATACAAAAAAAACCTGAAATAATGTAAATATGTATGAAAATATATAAAGAAATACACATAAAATAATGTAAATTTGGATAAAAAATATATACAAAATGAACATTAAATAATGTAAATATGTATAAAAAAAATATATACAAAAAACACATAGAATAATGTTAAATCGAATCAAAATAAATAAAGAGAATATCAATAAAATAATGTAAATTTGTATGAAAATAAAGATGGAAAATATCCATATAATAACGCATATTTGAATAAAAATATATATACAAAAATACATATAAAATAATTAAATTTGTATTAAAATAAATATACAAAATGTACGTACAATAAAGTAAATTTGTATTGAAATAGATATGCAAAATACACATCAATAATGTAAATTTGTATCAAAATATATATACGAATACTCATAAAATAGAGTAAATTTCTATGAAAATATACATACAAAATAGATATACAAAATACACATATAACTAGTTAAATTTGTATTTAAATACATGTACAAAAAACACATAAAATAATGTAGATTTGTATGAAATGAAAACAAATACCTTTTATATAAAATATATATGCAAAATACACATAGAATAATGTAAAATCATATCAAAATAAATACACAGATTATCAATAAAATAATGTAAATTTGTATGAAAATAAAGATGCAAAATACCCATAAAATAAAGCATATTTTTATAAAAATACATATACAAAAATACACATAGATTAATCAAAATTGGATTAAAATTAATATACAAAATGCATATACAATAAGGTAAATTTGTATTGAAAAAATATGCAAAATACACATAAAACAATGTAAATTTGTTTCAAAATATATATACGAATACACACAAAATAACGTAGATTTCTATAGAAATATATATACAAAATACACTTGAAATAATGTAAATACGTATAAAAATATATATACAAAATACATATTAAATAATGTTCATTCGTGTCAAAATAAATAAACAAACTATCATTAAAAGAATGTGTATTTGTATGAAAATAGATACACAAAATACACATAAAATAACCTAAATTTGTATAAAACTATATACAAAAATACACAAAAATAATTTAAACTTGTATGAAAATAAATATACAAAAAACATATACAACTAGGTAAATTTGTATTGAAATACATATACAAAATACACATAAAATAATGTAAATTTGAATGAAAATATATAAACATCTAGACTTAAAATAATGTAAATTTGTATCAAATATATATACAAAAAACACATTAAATGATGTAAATATGTATACAAAAATATATACAAAACACAAATAAAATAATGTAAAATCGTATCAAAATAAATACAGAAAATATTAATAAAATAATGTAAATTTGTATGAAAATTAAGATGGAAAATACCCATAAAATAACGCATTTTTTATAAAAATATATATACGAAAAAACATAAAATATTTTATTTTGTATTAAAATAAATAGATATACAAAATACACATAAAATAAGCTAAATTTGAATTGAAATATATATACAAAATACATAAAATAATGTAAATTTGTATCAAAATATTGAAACAAATATACATAATAATCGTAAATTTGTATAAAATATATAAACAAAATACACATCAGAAATTGTAAATACTTATAAAAAATAAATACAAAATACACATATAATAATGTAAATTCGTATCAAAATAAATAAGCAAAATACCAATAAAATAATGTAAATTTGTATGAAAAAATATATACAAAATACACATAATAAAAATGCTTTATTTTATGAGTATTTTGTATCTTTATTTTCATACAAATTTACTTTATTTTATTGATATTCTGTGTATTTATTTTAATACGATTTTACATTATTCTATGTATATTTTGAATATATATTTCATACAAATGAACGTTATTTTATGTGAATTTCTTTTCATTTCATACAAATTTACATTATTTCATGTGTATTTTGTACTTGTATTTAAATGCAAATCTAACTAATTATATGTGTATTATGTATATCTATATTCATACAAATTGAAATTAATTTTGTGTATTTTAGTATATATTTTAATTCAAATTTTCGTAATTTTATGTGAAATTTGTATATTTATTTTCCTACAAATATACGTTCTTATATCGGAATTTTGCTTATTTATTTTGATACGAATTTTCATTATTTTAGATGTATGTGATATATATATTTTTATACTTATTTACATAATTTTATATGTATTTTGAATATATATTTTTATAGAAATTTACTCTATTTTATGTGTATTCGTATATATATTTTGATACAAATTTACATTATTTATGTGTATTTCGCATATTTATTTCAATACAAATTTTCTTTATTGTATGTGCCTTTTGTATATTTATTTTGATACAAATCTAATTATTTTATGTGTATTTTTGTATATATATTTTTAAACAAATATGCGTTATTATATGGGTATTTTGCATCTTTATTTTCATACAAATTTACATTATTTTATTGATAGTCTGTTTATTTATTTTGATACGATTTTACGTTATTCTGTGTATTTTGTATATATATTTTTAGACATATTTACATTATTTAATGTATATTTTGTACATATATTTTATGGAAATTTACGTTATCTTATGTGTATTTGTTTATATATTTTCATACAAATTTACATTATTTTATGTGTATTTTGTATATGTATTTCAATAAAAATTTGCCTAATTTCATGTGTATTTTGCATATCTATTTTCAAACAAATTTAAATTATTTTTGTGTATTTTTGTATATATTTTTATACAAATTTTTGTTATTTTATTTGTATTTTGTATATATATTTTCCTACAAATATACATTCTTTTAGAGAAAATTTTGTTTATTTATTTTGATACGAATTTACATTATTTTATGTGTATTTTGTATATATATTTTTTTTTATGTATTTACATTATTTTATGTGTATTTTGTATATATATTTTCATAAAAAATTACGTAATTTTATTGTGTGTATTCGTATATATTTTGATAAAAAATTTCATTATTTTATGTGTTTTTTGCATATCTATTTCAATAAAAATCTACCTTATTGTATGTGTATTTTGTATATTTATTTCAATACAAATTCACTTATTTTATGTGTATTTTTGTATATATATTTTTTTAAATATGAGTTATTTTATGGGTATTTTACATCTTTAATTTTATAAATTTTAACATTACGTACATATCTTTTATACATATTTACATTATTTAATGTGTATTTTGTTTATATATTTTTATACAAATTTACGTTATTATATGTGTATTTGAATATATATTTTGATACAAATTTACATTATTTTATGTATTTTCTATATTTATTTCAATTCAAATTTAGCTTATTTTATGTGTCTTTTGTATATCTATTTTCATACAAATTTAATTATTTTTGTTTATTTTTGTATATAGTTTTATACAATTTTACGTTATTTTATGTGTATTTTGTATATTTATATTTATACAAGTAAACATTCTTTTATTGGCATTTAGTTTATTTATTTTGATACGAATTTACATTATTTTATGTGTATTTTGTATACATTTTCTTATACATTAAATATTACAATAAAAGAATGTTTACTTGTATAAATATAAATATACAAAATACACATAAAATAACGTAAAATTGTATAAAACTATATTCAAAAATAAACAAAATTAATTAAATTTGTATGAAAATAGATATACAAAAGACACATAAAATAAGCTAAATTTGAATTGAAATAAATATAGAAAATACATAAAATAATGTAAATTTGTATCAAAATATATATTCAAATACACATATATTAAAATTAATATACAAAATGCGTATATAATAAGGTAAATTTGTATTGAAAAAATATGCAACATACACGTTTTTTATGCAAATATGCGTTATTATATGGATATTTTGCATCTTTATTTTCATACAAATTTACATTATTTTATTGATATTCTCTTTATTTATTTTGATACGATTTAACATTATTCTATGTGTTTTTTGTATATATATTTTTTATATATATTTTTACATTATTTAATGTTCATTTTGTAAATATATATGTTCATTTTATATATATATGTTATCCAAATTTACATTATTTTATGTGTATTTGTTTATATATTTTCATACATATTTACATTATTTTATGTGTTTTTTGTATATATATTTTTCTACGTATTTAAATTATTTTATGTGTATTTTGTATATACATTTTCATAAAAATATTTTATTGTGTGTATAAGTATATATTTTGATACAAATTTTATACAAATTCATGTTATTTAATGTGTATTTGTATATATATTTTCATACAAATTTATATTATTTTATGTGTATTTTTTCATATATTTTATTACAAATTTATCTTATTTTATGTTTATTTTGTATATTTATTTCATTCAATTTTAAATTATTTTATGTGTATATTTGTATTTGTATTTAGGTTATTTTATGTGTATTTTGTATATATATTTTCATCCAAAATTACATTATTTTATTGGTATATCTTAATTTAATTCGATACGAGTTTAGATTATTTCATAGGTATTTTGTATACATATTTTTACACTCATTTACATTACCTAATGTGTGTTTTGTATATATATTTTTATGCAAATTTATCTAATGTTCATTTTTGTACATATATTTTTATAGAAATTTGCGTTATTTCATGAATATAGTTTTATATAAAGTTACGTTATTTTATGTGCATTTTGTATATTTATATTTATACAAATACACTTTCTTTTATTGGTATATTGTTTATTTACATTTATACGAATTTACATTATTTTATGTGTATTTTGTATACATTTTTTTATACGTATTTACTTAATTTTATGTGTATTTTGTATATGTATTTTTATAGAAATGTACGTTGTTTTATGTGTATTCGTATATATATTTTGAAACAAATTTACATTATTTTATATGTATTTTGCATATCTATTTCAATACAAATTTATCTTATTGTATGTGCATTTTGTATATTTATTTTAATACAAGTTGAAATATTTTATGTGTATTTTGGTATCAATAGTTTAAAAAAAAATGCTTTATTTTATAGGTATTTTGCATCTTAATTTTCATTTTATATGTACTTTGTATATATATTTTTATACGCTCTTACATTATTTAATATTTATTTTGAATATATATTTTAATACAAATTCATGGTATTTTATGTGTATTTGTACATATATTTTCATATAAATTTACATTATTGTATGTGTATTTTGTACATATATTTTATTACAAATCTACCTTATTTTATGTTTATTTTGTATGTGTATTTTGTATATTTATATTTATCCAAATACACATTCTTTTATTGGTATTTTTTTTATTTATTTTAATTCGAAGTTACATTATTTTATGTGTATTTTGAATACATTTTTTTATACGTATTTACTTAATTTTATGTGTATTTTGTATATATAATTTTATAGAAATCTACGTTATTTTATATGTACTCGTATATATATTTTGAAACAAATTTACATTGTTTTATATGTATTTTTGCATATCTCTTTCAATACAAATTTACCTTATTGTATGTGCATTTTGTATATTGATTTCAATACAAATTAAAAAAATTTATGTGTATTTTGGTATATATATTTTTATAAGAAATGCGCTATTTTATGGGAATTTTGCATCTTTATTTTCATACAAATTTACATTATTTTATTGATATTCGGTGTATTTATTTTGATACGATGTTACATTATTCTATTTGTTTTTTGTATATACTTTTTTTTATACATATTTACATTATTTAATGTGTATCTTGCATATATATTTTATACAAATTTATTATCTATTATCTATTTTCATACAAATACACATTCTTTTCATGATATTTTGTTTATTTATTTTGACACGAAATTACATTATTTGATATGTATTTTGTATATATATTTTTATACGTATTTACATAATTTCATATGTATTTTGTATATATATTTAATAGATATTCAAAATACACATAAAATAACCTAAATTTGTATCAAACTATATACAAAAATACACAAAAATATTTTAAATTTGTATGAAAATAAATATACAAAATACACATAAAATTAGGTAAATTTGTATGGAAATACATATACAAAATACACATAAAATAATGTAAATTTGAATGAAAATACATAAACAAATACACTTAAAATAACGTAAATTTGTATAAAAAATATATACAAAACACAAAAAGAATAATGTAAAATCGTATCAAAATAAATACACAGAATATTAATAAAATAATGTAAATTTGTATGAAAATAAGGAGGCAAAATAATCATAAAATAACGCATTTTTTTTATTTATAAAAATATATATACCAAAATACACATAAAAAAATTAGATTTGTATTAAAGTAAATATATAAAAAAAACACATACAATAAGGTAAATTTGTATTGAAATAGATATGCAAAATACATATAAAGCAATGTAAATTTGTTTCAAAATATGTATACGAATACACATAATATATACTAGATTTCTATAAATATATATATACAAAATACACATAAAATGAAGTAAATACGTATAAAAAAATGTATACAAAATACACATAAAATAATGTAAACACGTATCAAAATAAATAAACAAAATACCAATAAAAGAATGTGTATTTGTATAAATATAAATATACAAAATACACATAAAATAACGGAAATTTATATAAAACTATATACAAAAGTACAGAAGTAATTAAATTTGTATGAAAATATATACAAAATACACACAAAATAAGCTAAATTTGAATTGAAATATATATACAAAATACATGTAATAAAGTAAATTTGTATCAAAATATTTATACAAATACACATATAATAACGTAAATTTGTATGAAAATATATAAACAAAATACACAAAAAATAATGTAAATACGTATAAAAAAATGTGTACAAAATACACATATAATCATGAAATTCGTATCAAAATAAATAAACAAAATACCAATAAAATAATATAAATTTGTATGAGTAAACGTGTATGTTGCATATTTTTTCAATACAAATTTACCTTATTATATACGCATTTTGTTTATTAATTTTAATACAAATTTAATTATTCGATGTGTATTTTTGTATCTGTATTTTTATAAACATATGCTTTATTTTTTGGGTATTTTGCATCTTTATTTTCATACAAATTTACATTATTTTATTGATATTCTGCTCATTCATTTTGATACGAATTGACATTATTCTATGTGTATTTTGTATATATTTTTCATACAAATTTGCGTTATTTTATGCGTATTTGTTTATATATTTTGACACAAATTTACAATATTTTATGGCTATTTTTTATATACATTTCAAAAGAAATTTACCTAGTTTTATGTGTATTTTGTATATCTATTTTCATACAAACTCAAATTATTTCTATGTATTTTTGTATATATTTTAATACAAATTTTAGTTATGTTATGTATATTTTGTAAATTTATTTTCATTCAAATATATATTATTTTATTGGTGTTTTGTTGATTTATATTGATACGAATTTACATTATTTTATATGTACTTTGTATATATATTTTTATACGCCTTTACATTATTTAATATTTATTTTGAATATATATTTTTATACAAATTCATGGTATTTTATGTGTATTTGTATATATATTTTCATACAAATTTACATTATTTTATGTGTATTTTGTACATATATTTTATTACAAATCTACCTTATTTTATGTTTATTTTGTATATGTATTTTGTATATTTATATTTATCCAAATACACATTCTTTTATTGGTATTTTGTTTATTTATTTTAAATCGAATTTACATTATTTTATGTGTATTTTGTATACATTTTTTTATACGTATTTACTTAATTTTATGTGTATTTTGTATATATATTTTTATAGAAATTTACGTTTTTTTATTTGTATGCGTATATATATTTTTAAACAAATTTACATTGTTTTATAAGTATTTTTGCATATCTCTTTCAATACAAATTTACCTTATTGTATGTGCATTTTGTATATTTATTTCAATACAAATTTAAATATTTTATGTGTATTTTTGTATATATATTTTTATAAGAAATGCGCTATTGTATGGGAGTTTTGCATCTTTATTTTCATACAAATTTACATTATTTTATTAATATTCGGTGTATTTATTTTGATACGATTTTACATTATTCTATTTGTTTTTTGTATATACTTTTTTTTATACATATTTACATTATTTAATGTGTATCATGCATATATATTTTATACAAATTTATTATCTATTATCTATTTTTATACAAATACATATTCTTTTCATGATATTTTGTTAATTCATTTTGACACGAATACACATTAAATAACATGAATTTGTATAAAATTTGTATCAAAATATATACTTATACACATAATAACGCATATTTGTTTAAAAATATATATACAAAAATACACATAAAATAATTAAATTTGCATCAAAATAAATATACAAAAGGCACATACAATAAAGAAAATTTGTATTGAAATAGATATGGGAAATACATATAAATAACGTAAATTTGTATCAAAATATATATACGAATACACATAAAATAGAGTAAATTTCTATGGAAATATATATTCAAAATACATATAAAATTATGTAAATAAGTATAAAAATATATATATCAAATACACCTAAAATAATGAAAATTCGTATCAAAATACAATACATATATATACTATACATGAAAAAATTAATTTGTATTAAAATAAATATACAAAATACACATAAAATAAGGTAAATCTGTATTGAAATAGATATGCAAAATACATATAAAACAATGTAAATTTGTTTCAAAATATATATACGAATACACATAAAATAACGTAGATTTGTATAAAAATATATATACAAAATACACATAAAATGAAGTAAATACGTATAAGAAAATGTATACAAAATACACATAAAATAATATAAATTCGTTTCAAAATAAATAAACAAAATACCAATAAAAGAATGTGTATTTGTATAAATATAAATATACAAAATACACATAAAATAACGTAAATTTGTATAAAACTATATACAAAAATACACAGAAGTTATTAAATTCGTATGAAAATAGATATACAAAATACAGATAAAATAAGCTAAATTTGAATTGAAATGTATATACAAAATACAGATAAAATAAGCTAAATTTGAATTGAAATGTATATACAAAATACATAAAATAATGTAAATTTGTATCAAAATATTTATAAAAATACATATAATAACGTAAATTTGTTTAAAAATATATAAACAAAATACACATTAAATAATGTAAATACGTATAAAAAATATGTACAAAATACACATATAATCATGTAATTCGTATTAAACTAAATAAATAAAATATCAATAAAATAATGTAAATTTGTATGAGAAAACATATACAAATACATATAAAATAACGCTAATTTCCATAAAAATATATGTCCAAAAATGAACGTAAAATAAATTAACTTTGGATAAAAATATATATACAAAACACACATTAAATAATGTAAGTGCGTACATAAAATAAATTAAATTTGTATAAAACTATATACAAAAATACACAAAAATAATTTAAATTTGTATGAAAAGAAATATACAAAATACACATAAAATTAGGTTAAATTGTATTGAAATACATATACAAAATACATATAAAATAATGTAAATTTGAAAGAAAATATATAAACAAATACACATATAATAACGTAAATTTGCATGAAATATATATTCAAAATACACATTAAATAATGTAAATATGTATAAAAAAATATATACAAAACACAAATAGTATAAAGCAAAATCGTATCAAAATATATACACAGAATATTAGTAAAATAATGTAAATTTGTATGAAAGTTAAGATGCAAAATACCTATAAAATAACGCATTTTTTATAAAATTATTGATACCAAAATACCCATAAAATATTTGAATTTGTATTAAAATAAATATACAAAATGCACATACAATAAGGTAAATTTGTATTGAAATAGATATGCAAAATACATATAAAATAATGTAAATTTGTTTCAAAATATATATACGAATACACATAAAATAACGTAGATTTCTATAAAAATACATATAAAAAATACACATAATATTAAGTAAATACGTATAAAAAATGTATACAAAATACACATAAAATAATGTAAATTCGTATAAATGTAAATAAACAATATACCAATAAAAGAATGTGTATTTGTATAAATATAAATATACAAAATGCACATAAAATAACGTAAATTTATATATAACTATATACATAAAATAACGCAAATTTCTATAAAAATATATGTACAAAAAAGAACATTAAATAAATTTGCATAAAAATATATATATAAAACACACATTAGATAATGTAATTGAGTATAAAAATATGTATACAAAATACCTATGAAATAATCTAAGCTCGTATCGAGTTAAATTAAGAAATACCAATAAAATAATGTAATTTTGGATGAAAATATATATACAAAATACCCATAAAATAACCTAAATACAAATACAAATATACACATAAAATAATTTAAAATTGAATAAAATAAATATACAAAATAAACATAAAATAAGGTAAATTTGTAATGAAATATATGAAAAAATACACATAAAATAATATAAATTTGTATGAAAATATATATACAAATACACATTAAATAACATGAATTTGTATAAAATTTGTATCAAAATATATACTTATACACCCAATAAAATAACGTAGTTTTTTTTATGAAAATGTATATACAAAATACACATAAAATAATTTAAATACGTAGAAAAATATATATACAAAAAACACATAAAATAATGTAAATATATATGAAAATATATAAACAAATACACATAAAATAATGTAAATTTGGATAAAATATATATACAAAATGAACATTAAATAATGTAAATATGTATAAAAAAAATATATACAAAAAACACATAGATTATTTCATAGGTATTTTGTATACATATTTTTATACTCATTTACATTATCTAATGTGTGTTTTGTATATACTTTTTTATGCAAACTAATTTTATGTGCATTTTTGTACATATATTTTTATAGAAACTTAAAACGTTATTTTATGTGTATTTTGTATATGTTTTCTCATACAAATTTACATAATTTAAATAGTTTTTTGTTTATTTATTTTGATACGAATGACTTGATTATTGGTGTATTTTGTAAATATTTTTTTTATACGTATTTACATTACTTAATGTGTATTTTGTTTATATATTTTTTTTACAAATTTACGTTATTAAATGTGTATTTGTTAAAAATATTTTGAAACGAATTTACTTTATTTTTTGTATTTTGTATATATATTTCAATTCAAATTTAGCTTATTTTGTGTGTATTTTGTATATTTATTTTCATACATATTTAATTACTTCTGTGTATTTTTGTATATAGTTTTATACAAATTTACGTTACTTAATGTGCATTTTGTATATTTATATTTATACAAATACACATTCTCTTATTGGTATTTTGTTTATTTATATTTATACGAATTTACATTATTTTATGTGTATTTTGGATACATTTTTGATTCGTATTTACTTAATTTTATTTGTATTTTGTATATATATATTTATAGAAATCTACGTTATTTTATGTGTATTCGTATATATATTTTGAAACAAATTTACATTGTTTTATATGTTTTTTGCATATCTATTTCAATACAAATTTACCTTATTGTATGTGCATTTTATATATTTATTTTAATACAAATTCAAATATTTTATGTGTATTTAGGTATATATAATTTTATAAAAAATGCGTTATTTTATAGGTATTTTGCATCTTAGTTTTCATACAAATGTACATTATTTTATTAATATTCTGTGTACATATTTTGATACGATTTTATATTATACTATTTGTGTTTTGTATATATTTTTTTATACATATTTTCATTATTTAATGTGTATTTTTATATATATTTTATACAAATTAACGTTATTTTAAGTGTATTTGTTTATATAATTTCATTCAAATTTACATTATTTTAAGTGTATTTAGTATATGTATTTCAATACAAATTTACCTAATTTTATGTGTAGTTTGTATATTTATTTTCATACAAATTTAAATAATTTTTGTGTTTTTTTGTATATACATATAGAGTAAATTTCTATGAAAATATATATTCAAAAAACATATAAAATTATGTAAATAAGTATAAAAATATATATATCAAATACACCTAAAAAAACGAAAATTCGTATCAAAATAAATAAACAAAATTCCGATTAAAGAACGTATATTTGTAGGAAAATAAATATACAAAATACACATAAAAATACGAAAATTTGAATAAAAATATATACAAAAAAACAAAAAAATAAATCTCAATTTGTATGAAAATAGATATACAAAATACACATATAATTAGTTAAATTTGTATCTAAATACATGTACAAAATACACATAAAATAATGTAAATTTGTATGAAATGAAAACAAATTCACATAAAATAACGTACATTTGTATAAAATAGATATACAAAATATACATAGAATAATGTAAAATCGTATCAAAATAAATACACAGAATATCAATAAAATAATGTAATTTTGTATGAAAATAAAGATGCAAAATACCCATAAAATAAAGCATACTTTTTTTGTAAATACATATACAAGAATACACAAATTTACAATATTTTATGTGTATTTTGTTTATCTATTTTCCTACAAATACACATTCTTTTATTGATATTTTGTTTATTTATTTTGATGCGAATTTACATTATTTTATGTGTATTGTGTATATATATTTTTATACGTATTAACGTCATTTCATGTGTATTTTGTATATATATTTCTATAGAAATATACGTTATTTTATGTGTTTTCGTATATATATTTTGAAACAAATATACATTGTTTTATGTGCATTTTGTATATTTTTTCAATACAAATTTCCCTTATTGTACGTGCATTTTGTATATTGATTTTAATACAAATTTAATTATTCTATGTGTATTCTTGTATATGTATTTTTAAAAAAATATGTTTTATTTTATGGGTATTTTGCATCTTTATTTTCATACAAAATTACATTATTTTATTATTATTCTGTGTATTTATTTTGATACGATTTTACATTATTCTATATATATTTTGCATATCTATTTTATACAAATGTACGTTATTTTATGTGAATTTGTTTTCATTTCATTCAAATTTACATTATTTTATGTGTATTTTGTACATGTATTTAAATATATGTACATAAATATAATATTTTGAATACATTTTTTTATACGTATTTACTTAATTTTATGTGTATTTTGTATATATAATTTTATAGAAATCTACGTTTTTTAATTTGTATTCGTATATATATTTTGAAACAAATTTACATTGTTTTATATGTATTTTTGCATATCTCTTTCAATTCAAATTTACCTTATTGTATGTGCATTTTTTATATTTATTTCAATACAAATTAAAAGATTTTATGTGTATTTTGGTATAT
The DNA here is from genome assembly GCF_024679095.1 of Eriocheir sinensis. Taxonomy (NCBI): domain Eukaryota; kingdom Metazoa; phylum Arthropoda; class Malacostraca; order Decapoda; family Varunidae; genus Eriocheir; species Eriocheir sinensis. The sequence goes on along the minus strand of NW_026110629.1, from coordinate 713,193 downwards.
ATATTTTTATAAGAAATGCGCTATTTTATGGGAATTTTGCATCTTTATTTTCATACAAATTTACATTATTTTATTGATATTCGGTGTATTTATTTTGATACGATTTTACATTATTCTATTTGTTTTTTGTATATACTTTTTTTTATACATATTTACATTATTTAATGTGTATCTTGCATATATATTTTACACAAATTTATTATCTATTATCTATTTTCATACAAATACACATTCTTTTCATGATATTTTGTTTATTTATTTTGACTCGAATTTACATTATTTGATATGTATTTTGTATATATATTTAATAGATATTCAAAATACACATAAAATAACCTAAATTTGTATCAAACTATATACAAAATGCACAAAAATATTTTAAATTTTTATGAAAATAAATATACAAAATACACATAAAATTAGGTAGATTTGTATGGAATTATATATACAAAATACACATAAAATAATGTAAATTTGAATGAAAATACATTAACAAATACACTTAAAAAAACGTAAATTTGTATAAAAAAATATATACAAAACACAAATAGAATAATGTAAAATCGTATCAAAATAAATACACAGAATATTAATAAAATAATGTAAATTTGTATGAAAATAAGGAGGCAAAATACCCATAAAATAACGCATTTTTTTTTTAAATATATATACCAAAATACACATAAAAAAATTAGATTTGTATTAAAATAAATATATAAAAAACACATACAATAAGGTAAATTTGTATTGAAATAGATATGCAAAATACATATAAAGCAATGTAAATTTGTTTCAAAATATGTATACGAATACACATAAAATAACGTAGATTTCTATAAATATATATATACAAAATACACATAAATTGAAGTAAATACGTATAAAAAAATGTATACAAAATACACATAAAATAATGTAAATTCGTATCAAAATAAATAAACAAAATACCAAAAAAAGAATGTGTATTTGTATAAATATAAATATACAAAATACACATAAAATAAGGTAAATTTATATAAAACTATATACAAAAATACACAGAAGTAGCTAAATTTGTATGAAAATATATACAAAATACACACAAAATAAGCTAAATTTGAATTGAAATATATATACAAAATACATGAAATAAAGTAAATTTGTATCAAAATTTTTATACAAATACACATATAATAACGTAAATGACTTGATTATTTGTGTTTTATTTTAATTCGAATTTACATTATTTTATGTGTATTTTGAATACATTTTTTTATACGTATTTACTTAATTTTATGTGTGTTTTGTATATATATTTTTATAGAAATCTAGGTTTTTTTATTTGCATTCGTATATATATTTTGAAACAAATTTACATTGTTTTATATGTATTTTTGCATATCTCTTTCAATACAAATTTACCTTATTGTATATGCATTTTGTATATTTATTTCAATAAAATTTAAAAATTTTATGTGTATTTTGGTATATATATTTTTATAAGAAATGCGCTATTTTATGGGAATTTTGCATCTTTATTTTCATACAAATTTACATTATTTTGTTAATATTCGGTGTATTTATTTTGATACGATTTTACATTATTCTATTTGTTTTTTGTATATACTTTTTTATACATATTTACATTATTTAATGTGTATCTTGCATATATATTTTATACAAATTTATTATCTATTATCTATTTTCATACAAATACACATTCTTTTCACGATATTTTGTTTATTTATTTTGACACGAATTTATATTATTTGATATGTATTTTGTATATATATTTTTATACATATTTACATAATTTCATATGTATTTTGTATATATATTTCTATAGAAATCTACTTTATTTTATGTGTATTCGTATATATATTTTGAAACAAATTTACATTATTTTATTTGTATTTTTGAATATCTCTTTTAATACAAATTTACCTTACTGTATATGCATTTTGTATATTTATTTCAATACAAATTTAAATATTTTATGTGTATTTTGGTATATATATTTTTATAAAAAATGCGATAATTTTTGGGAATTTTGCATCTTTATTTTCAAACAAATTTACATTATTTTATTGATATTCTGTGTATTTATTTTGATACGATTTTACATTATTCTATTTGTTTTTTGTATATATTTTTTTATCCACATTTACATTATTTAATGTGTTTCTTGCATATATATTTTATACAAATTTACGTTATTTTAAGTGTATTTGTTTTAATATTTTCATTCAAATTTACATTTACTTTAATTCGAAACTATATTTTTTATGTGTATTTTGTATATATTTTTTTATACGTATTTACTTAATTTTATGTGTATTTTGTATATATATTTTTATAGAAATCTACGTTTTTTTATTTGTTTCGTATATATATTTTAAAACAAATTTACATTGTTTTATATGTATTTTTGCATATCTCTTTCAATACAAATTTACCTTATTGTATGTGCATTTTGTATATTTATTTCAATACAAATTTAAATATATTATGTGTATTTTGGTATATATATTTTTATAAGAAATGCGCTATTTTATGGGAATTTTGCATCTTTATTTTCATACAAATTTACATTATTTTATTAATATTCGGTGTATTTATTTTGATACGATTTTACATTATTCTATTTGTTTTTTGTATATACTTTTTTATACATATTTACATTATTTAATGTGTATCTTGCATATATATTTTATACAAATTTATTATCTATTATCTATTTTCATACAAATACACATTCTTTTCATGATATTTTGTTTATTTATTTTGACACGAATTTACATTATTTGATATGTATTTTGTATATATATTTTTATACGTATTTACATAATTTCATATGTATTTTGTATATATATTTCTATAGAAATCTACTTTATTTTATGTATTCGTATATATATTTTGAAACAAATTTACATTGTTTTATATGTATTTTTGAATATCTCTTTCAATACAAATTTACCTTACTGTATATGCATTTTGTATATTTATTTCAATACAAATTTAAATATTTTATGTGTATTTTGGTATATATATTTTTATAAAAAATGCGATAATTTTTGGGAACTTTGCATCTTTATTTTCATACAAATTTACATTATTTTACTGATATTCTGTGTATTTATTTTGATACGATTTTACATTATTCTATTTGTTTTTTGTATATATTTTTTTATACACATTTACATTATTTAATGTGTATCTTGCATATATATTTTATACAAATTTACGTTATTTTAAGTGTATTTGTTTCTATCACCCTGCCTGGTCAAACTCTTTCGCCTCTGCCTGTCAACATCTACCTTTCCTTCTTGCTGGAAGTATGCCTTCATACAGCCTCTACCTAAGAAGGGTGACCGCTCCAATCCCTCAAACTACCGTCCTATTGCTTTACTTTCTTGTCTATCTAAAGCTTTTGAATCAATTCTTAACCGGAAGATTCAAAAGCACCTTTCCACTTCTGACCTTCTATCTGATCGCCAGTATGGGTTCCGCAAGGGGCGTTCTACTGGTGATCTCCTAGCCTTCTTAACTGACTCTTGGTCATCCTCTCTTAGCCGTTTCGGTGAAACTTTTGCTATTGCGCTGGACATATCAAAAGCTTTTGATAGGGTCTGGCACAAATCTTTGCTTTCTAAACTACCCTCCTACGGTTTCTATCCTTCACTCTGTACCTTTATCTCCAGTTTCCTTTCTGACCGTTCTATTTCTGCCGTGGTAGACGGTCACTGTTCTTCCCCTAAATCTATTAACAGTGGTGTCCCACAGGGTTCTGTCCTATCTCCCACTCTTTTTCTGTTGTTCATTGATGATCTTCTTTCCAAAACGAACTGTCCTATCCATTCCTACGCCGATGATCCCACTCTGCATTATTCAACTTCTTTTAATAGAAGACCCACCCTTCAGGAACTTAACGACTCAAGGCTGGAGGCTGCAGAACGCTTAGCCTCAGCCCTTACTATTATTTCCGATTGGGGCAAGAAGAACCTGGTCCTTCAACGCCTCAAAAACAGTCTTTATCCACCTATCCACTCGACACAATCTTCCAAACAACTATCCCCTATTCTTTGACAACACCCAGCTATCACCTTCCTCAACACTAAACATCCTCGGTCTATCCTTTACTCAAAATCTTAACTGGAAACTTCATATCTCATCTCTTACTAAATCAGCTTCCTCGAGGCTGGGCGTTCTGTACCGTCTCCGCCAGTTCTTCTCCCCTGCACAGTTGCTGTCCATATACAGGGGTCTTGTCCGCCCTCGTATGGAGTATGCATCTCATGTGTGGGGGAGCTCCACTCACACAGCTCTTCTGGACAGAGTGGAGGCTAAGGCTCTTCGTCTCATCAGCTCTCCTCCTCATACTGATAGTCTTCTACCTCTTAAATTCCGCCGCAATGTTGCCTCTCTATCTTCTATCGATATTTCCACGCTGACTGCTCTTCTGAACTTGCTAACTGCATGCCTCCCTCCCGCGGCCCCGCTGCACTCGACTTTCTCCTCATGCTCATCCCTATACGGTCCAAACCCTTATACAAGAGTTAACCAGCATCTTCACTCTTTCATCCCTCACGCTGGTAAACTCTGGAACAATCTTCCTTCATCTGTATTTCCTCCTGCCTACGACTTGAACTCTTTCAAGAGGAGGGTATCAGGACACCTCTCCTCCCGAAATTAACCTCTGATTTTGGACACTCCTTTAACCTCTGTTCGGGAGCAGTGAGTAGCGGGCCTTTTTTTCTTTTTTTTTCTTTGCGCCCTTGAGCTGTCTCCTTAGCTGTAAAAAAAAAAATATATATATATATATATATATATATATATATATATATATATATATATATATATATATATATATATATATATATATATATATATATATATATATATATATAGATATATATTTTATTTCAAATTTATATTATTTGTTGTGTATTTTGTATATGTATTTCAATACAAATTTACCTAATTTTATGTGTATTTTGTATATTTCTTTTCAAACAAATTAAAATTATTTTGTGTATTTTTGTATATAGTTTTATACAAATTTAGGTTATTTTATGTACGCATTTACATTATTTAGTGTGTGTTTTGTATATATATTTTTATGCTGATTTACTTTATTTTATGTGCATTTTTGTACATATATTTTTATAGAAATTTGCTTTATTTGTATATGTTTTCTCATACAAATTTACATTATTTTATTGCTATTTTGTTTATTTATTTTGATACGAATTACATGATTATATGTGTATTTTGTACATATTTTTTATACGTATTTACATTACTTAATGTGTATTTTGTTTATATATTTTTAAACAAATCTACGTTATTATATGTATTTGTATAAATATTTTGATACAGATTTACATTATTTTATGTATTTTGTATGTACATTTCAATTCAAATTTAGCTTATTTTAGCTGTATTTTGTATATATATTTTCATACAAATTTAATAACTTCTGTGTATTTTTGTATATAGTTTTATACAAATTTACGATATTTTATGTGTATTTTGTATATTTATATTTATACAAATAAACTTTCTTTTACTGGTATTTTGTTTATTTATTTTGATACGATTTTTATGTGTATTTTGTATTCATTTTTTTATACGTATTTACTTCATTTACTTCATTTTATGTGTATTTTGTATATATTTTTATAGAAATCAACGTTATTTTATGTGTATTCGTATATATATTTTGAAACAAATTTACATTGTTTTATATGTATTTTGCATATCTATTTCAATACAAATTTACCTTACAGTATGTGCATTTTTTATATTTATTTTAATACAAATTTTAATATTTTATGTGTATTTTGGTATATATATTTTTATAAAAAATGCGTTATTTTATGGCTATTTTGCATCTTTATTTTCATACAAATTTATATTATTTTATTAATATTCTGTGTATTTATTTTGATACGATTTTACATTATTCTATTTGTGTTTTGAATATATTTTTTTTATACATATTTACATTATTTAATTAGTATTTTGTATATATATTTGATACAAATTTACGTCATTTTAAGTGTATATGTTTATATATTTTCATTCAAACTTCCATTATTTTATGTGTATTTTGTATATGTATTTCAATACAAATTTACCTAATTTTATGTGTATATTGTATATTTATTTTCATACAAGTTTAAATTATTTTTGTGTATTTTTGTATATAGTTTTATACAATCTTAGGTTATTTTATGAGTATTTTGTATATCTATTTTCATACAAATACACATTCTTTTATTGATATTTTGTTTATTTATTTTGACGAGAATTTAAATTATTTAATGTGTATTTTCTATATATATTTTTATACGTATTTACATCATTTCATGTGTATTTTGTATATATATTTCTATAGAAATCTACGTTATATTATGTGTATTCGTATATAGATTTTTAAACAAATTTACACTTTTATGTGTATTTTGCATATTTTTTCAATACAAATTTACCTTATTGTATATGAATTTTGTATATTAATTTTAATACAAATTTAATTATTCTATGTGTATTTTTGTATATGTATTTTTATAAAAATATGCTTTATTTTATGGGTATTTTGCATCTTTATTTTCATACAAATTTACGTTATTTTATTTATATGCTGCTCATTCATTTTGATACGATTTGACATTATTCTATGTGTATTTTGTAAATATTTTTCATACAAATTTACGTTATTTTATGTGTATTTGTTTATATATTTTGACACAAATTTACAATATTTTATGGGTATTTTGTATATATATTTCAAAAGAAATTTACCTAGTTTTATGTGTATTTTGAATATCTATTTTCATACAAACTCAAATTATTTTTATGTATTTTTGTATATATTTCAATACACATTTTAGTTATGTTATGTGTATTTTGTAAATCTATTTTCATTCAAATATATATTATTTTATTGGTATTTTGTTGATTTATATTGATACGAATTTACATTATTTTATATGTACTTTTTATATATATTTTTATACGCATTTACATTATTTAGTATTTATTTTGAAAATATAATTTTATACAAATTCATGGTATTTTATGTGTATTTGTATATATATTTTCATATAAATTTACATTATTTTATGTGTATTTTGTACATATATTTCATTACAAATTTACCTTATTTTGTGTTTATTTTGTATGTGTAGTTTGTACATTTATATTTATACACGTTTACTCATACAAATTTATTGGTATTTTGTTTATTTATTTTGATACGAATTACATGATTATATGTGTATTTTGTACACATTTTTTTATACGTATTTACATTATTTAATGTGTATTTTGTTTATATATTTTCATACAAATTTACGTTATTATATGTGTATTTGAATAAATATTTTGATACCAATTTACTTTATTTCATGTATTTTGTATATATATTTCAATTCAAATTTAGCTTATTTTGTGTGTTTTGTATATATTTTCATACAAATTTAATTACTTCTGTGTATTTTTGTATATAGTTTTATATAAATTTACGTTATTTTATGTGTATTTTGTATATTTATATTTATACAAATACACATTCTTTTATTGGTATTTTGTTTATTTATTTTGATACGAATTTACATTATTTGATGTGTATGTTGTATATATTTCTTATACGTATTTACTTCATTTTATGTGTATTTTGTATATATATTTTTATAGAAATCTACGTTATTTTATGTGTATTCGTATACATATTTTGAAACAAATTTACATTGCTTTATATGTATTTTGCATATCTATTTCAATACAAATTTACCTTATTGTACATATAAAATATTGTAAATTTGTTTCAAAATATATGTACGAATACACATAAAATAACGTAGATTTCTATAAAAATATATATACAAAATACACATTAAATTAAGTAAATACGTATAAAAAAATGTAAACAAAATACACATAAAATAATGTAAATTCGAAACAAAATAAATAAACAAAATACCAATAAAAGAATGTGTATTTGTATAAATATAAATGTACAAAATACACGTACAAAATAAACATAAAATAAGGTAAATTTGTAATGAAATATATGTACAAAATACACATAAAATAATGTAAATTTATGAAAATATATATACAAATACACATAAAATACCATGAATTTGTATAAAATTATATACTCAAAATAAATATTAAATAGTGTAAATGCGTATAAAAATATATATACTAAGTACATATAAAATAATGTAAATTCGTATCAATATAAATCAACAAAATACCAATAAAATAATATATATTTGAATGAAAATAGATTTACAAAATACACATAATCTAACTAAAATTTGTATTGAAATATATACAAAAATACATAAAAATAATTCGAGTTTGAATGAAAATAGATATTCAAAATACACATAAAACTAGGTAAATTTCTTTTGAAATATATAAACAAAAGACCCATAAAATATTGTAAATTTGTGTCAAAATATATAAACAAATACACATAAAATAACGTAAATTTGTATGAAAAATATATACAAAATACAGTTAGAATAATGTAAAATCGTATCAAAATGAATGAGCAGAATATCAATAAAATAACGTAAATTTGTATGAAAATAAAGATGCAAAATACCCATAAAATAAAGCGTATTTTTATAAAAAACAGATAGAAAAATACACATAGAATAATTAAATTTGTATTAAAATTAATATACAAAATTCATATACAATAAATTTAAATTTGATTATATTAAATGAAATAAATATACAAAATAAACATAAAATAAGGTAAATTTGTAATAAAATATATGTAAGAATACACATAAAATAATATAAATTTGTATGAAAATATATATACAAATACACATAAAATAACATTAATTTGTATAAAATTTGTTTCAAAATATATACGAATACACACAATAAAATAACGTAAATTTTTATGAAAATGTATATATAAAATACACATAAAATAATTTTAATACGTAGAAAAATATATATACAAAATACACAAAATAATGTAAATTCGTAAAAAATTAAATACACAAAATTCCAATAAAAGAATGTATATTTGTTGGAAAATATATATACAAAAAACAAATTAAATAACTAAAATTTGTATAAAAATATATTCAAAAATACACAAAAATGATTTAAATTTGTTTGAAAATAGATATGCAAAATACACAGAAAGTTAGGCAAATTTGTATTGAAATACATATACAAAACTCACATAAAATAATGTAAATTTGTATGAAAATATATAAACAAATACATATAAAATAACGTAAATTTGGATAAAATATATATACAAAATATACATTAAATATTATAAATATCTATAAAAATATATTATATTATATATATTTTTATTGATATTTGCGTTATTTATGTGCATTTTTGTATATGTTTTCTCATAGAAATTTACATTATTTTATTGGTATTTTGTCTATTTATTTTGATACGAATTACATGATTATTTGTGTATTTTGTACATTTTTTTATACGTATTTAAGTTATTTAATGTGTATTTTGTTTATATATTTTTATACAAATTTACGTTATTATATGTGTATTTGTATAAGTATTTTGATACAAATTTGCATTATTTTATATATTTTGTATATATATTTCAATTCAAATTTAGCTTATTTTATGTGTATTTTGTATATCTATTTATTTTAATACAAAATCAAATATTTTATGTTTTTTCGTATATATATTTTTATAAAAAATGCGTTATTTTATGGGTATTTTGCATCTTAATTTTCATACAAATTTACATTATTTTATTAATATTTTCTGTATTTATTTTGATACGATTTTACATTATTCTATTTGTGTTTTGTATATATTTTTTTTATACATATTTCCATTATTTAATGTGATTTTTGTATATATATTTGATACAAATTTACGTTATTTAAAGTCTATATGTTTATATATTTTCATTCAAATTTACATTATTTTTTGTGTATTTTGTATATGTATTTCAATACAAATTTACCAAATTTTATATGTTTTTTGTATATTTATTTTCATACAAGTTTAAATTATTTTTGTGTATTTTTGTATATAGTTTTACACAAATTTAGGTTATTTTATGTGTATTTTGTATATCTATTTTCATACAAATACACATTCTTTTCATGATATTTTGTTTATTTATTTTGACACGAATTAACATTATTTAAAGTGTATTTTGTATATATATTTTTATACGTATTTACATTATTTCAAGTGTATTTTGTATATATATTTCTATAGAAATCTGCGTTATTTTATGTGTATTCGTATATAATTTGAAACAAATTTACATTGTTTTATATGTATTTTGCATATTTTTTAATACATATTTACATTATTTTGTATTCATTTTGTATATTAATTTTAATACAAATTTGATTAATCTATGTGTATTTTTGTATATGTTTTTTTAATAAAAATATGCTTTATTTTATGGGTATTTTGCATCTTTATTTTCATACAAATTTACACTATTTTATTGATATTCTGTGTATTTATTTTGATATGATTTTACATTATTCTATGTGTATTTTGTATATATATTTTATATAAAATGTATTTGTTTTCATTTCATACAAATCTACATTATTTTATGTGTTTTTTGTACATGTATTTAAATACAAATTTAACTAGTTATATGTGTATTTTGTATATCTATTTTGTCTGTATATTTTCATAGAAATTTACTCTATTTTATGAGTATTCGTATATATATTTTGATACAAATTTACATTATTAATGTGTATTTTGCATATCTATTTCAATACAAATTTACTTTATTGTACGTGCATTTTGTATATATATTTTAATACAAATTTAATCATTTTATATGCATTTTTGTATATATATTTTTATGCAAATATGCGTTATTATATGGATATTTTGCATCTTTATTTTCATAGAAATTTACATTATTTTATTGATATTCTCTTTATTTATTTTGATACGATTTAACATTATTCTATGTGTTTTTTGTATATATTTTTTTATATATATATTTACATTATTTATTGTTCATTTTGTATATATTTTTTATCCAAATTTACATTGTTTTATGTGTATTTGTTTAAATATTTTCATACATATTTACACTATTTTGTGTTTTTTGTACATATATTTTTCTACGTATTTAAATTATTTTATGTGTATTTTGTATATACATTTTCATAAAAAAATTACGTTATTTTATTATGTGTATAAGTATATATTTTGATACAAATTTTATACAAATTCATGTTATTTAATGTGTATTTGTATATATATTTTCATACAAATTTATATTATTTTATGTGTATTTTTTCATATATAAGTAAATACGTATAAGAAAATGTATACAAAATACACATAAAATAATGTAAATTCGTATAAAAATAAATAAACAAAATACCAATAAAAGAATGTGCATTTGTATAAATATAAATATACAAAATACATATAAAATAACGTAAATTTGTATAAAACTATATACAAAAATACACAGAAGTAATTAAATTCGTATGAAAATAGATATACAAAATACAGTTAAAATAAGCTAAATTTGAATTGAAATGTATATACAAAATACATAAAATAATGTAGATTTGTATCAAAATATTTATAAAAATACCCATAAATAACGCATTTTTTTATTTATAAAAATATATATACCAAAATACACATCAAAAAATTAAATTTGCATTAAAATAAATATACAAAAAACACATACAATAAGGTAAATTTGTATTGAAATAGATATGCAAAATACATATAAAACAATGTAAATTTGTTTCAAAATATATATACGAATACACATAAAATAACGTAGATTTCTATAAAAATATATATACAAAATACACATAACATGACTTAAATACGTATAAAAACATGTATACAAAATACACATAAAATAATGTAAATTGTATCAAAATAAATAAACAAAATACCAATAAAAGAATGTATTTGTATGAATATAAATATACAAAATACACATAAAATAACGTAAATTTATCTTAAACTATATACAAAAATAAACAGAAGTAATTAAATATGTATGAAAATATAAACAAAATACAAACGATATGAGCTAAATTTGAATTGAAAAATATACAAAATACATGAAATAAAGTAAATTTGTATCAAAAAATACACATATAATAACGTAAATTTGTATGAAAATATATAAACAAAATACACATTAAATAATGTAAATACGTATAAAAAAATATGTATAAAATACACATATAATCATGTAATTCGTATCATAATAAATAAACAAAATACCAATAAAATAATATAAATTTGTATGAGTAAACGTGTATGTTGCATATTTTTTCAATACAAATTTACCTTATTATATACGCATTTTGTATATTAATTTTACTACAAATTTAATTATTCGATGTGTATTTTTGTATCTGTATTTTTATAAACATATGCTTTATTTTTTGGGTATTTTGCATCTTTATTTTCATACAAATTTACATTATTTTCTTGATATTCTGCTCATTCATTTTGATACGAATTGACATTATTCTATGTGTATTTTGTATATATTTTTCATACAAATTTACGTTATTTTATGTGTATTTGCTTATATATTTTGACACAAATTTACAATATTTTATGGGTATTTTGTATTTACATTTCAAAACAAATTTACCTAGTTTTATGTGTATTTTGTATATCTATTTTCTTACAAACTCAAATTATTTCTATGTATTTTTGTATATATTTTAATACAGATTTTAGTTATGTTATGTGTATTTTGTAAATTTATTTTCATTCAAATATATATTATTTTATTGGTGTTTTGTTGATTTATATTGATACGAATTTACATTATTTTATATGTACTTTGTATATATAATTTTATACGCTTTTACATTATTTAATATTTATTTTGAATATATATTTTTATAAAAATTCATGTTATTTTATGTGTCTTTGTATATATATTTTTATATAAATTTACATTATTTTATGTGTATTTTGTACATATATTTTTTTACAAATCTACCTTATTTTATGTTTATTTTGTATGTGTATTTTGTATATTTATATTTATCCAAATACACATTCTTTTATTGGTATTTTGTTTATTTATTTTAATTCGAATTTACATTATTTTATGTGTATTTTGTATACATTTTTTTATACGTATTTACTTAATTTTATGTGTATTTTGTATATATATTTTTATAGAAATCTACGTTTTTTTTTGTATTCGTATATATATTTTGAAACAAATTTACATTGTTTTACATGTATTTTTGCATATCTCTTTCAATACAAATCTACCTTATTGTATGTGCATTTTGTATATTTATTTCAATGCAAATTTAAATATTTTATGTGTATTTTGGTATATATATTTTTATAAGATTACGAAAATTTGAATAAAAATATATACAAAAAAACAAAAAAATAAATTTCAATTTGTATGAAAATAGATATACAAAATACACATATAATTAGTTAAATTTGTATTTAAATACATGTACAAAATACACATAAAATAATGTAAATTTGTATGAAATGAAAACAAATTCACATAAAATTCGCGTCAAAATAAATAAAAAAAATATAAATAAAAGAATGTGTATTTGTATGAAAATAGATATACAAAATACACATAAAATAACCTAAATTTGTATCAAACTATATACAAAAATAAACAAAAATATTTTAAATTTGTATGAAAATAAATATACAAAATACACATGAAATTAGGTAAATTTGTATTGAAATACATACACAAAATACACATAAAATAATGTAAATTTGAACGTATCAAAATAAATACACAGAATATTAATGAAATAATGTAAATTTGTATGAAAATAAAGAAGCAAAATACCCATAAAATAACGCATTTTTTTTTAAATATATATACCAAAATACACATCAAAAAATTAAATTTGTATTAAAATAAATATACAAAAAATACATACAATAAGGTAAATTTGTATTGAAATAGATATGCAAAATACATATAAAACAATGTAAATTTGTTTCAAAATATATATACGAATACACATAAAATAACGTAGATTTCTATAAAAATATATATGCAAAATACACATAAAATGAAGTAAATACGTATAAAAAAATGTATACAAAATACACATAAAATAATGTAAATTCGTATCAAAATAAATAAACAAAATAGCAATAAAAGAATGTGTATTTGTATAAATATAAATATACAAAATACACATAAAATAACGTAAATTTATATAAAACTATATACAAAAATACACAGAAGTAATTAAATTTGTATGAAAGAAAATAAGCTAAATTTGAATTGAAATATATACAAAATACATGAAATAAAGTAAATTTGTATCAAAATATTTATACAAATACACATATAATAACGTAAATTTGTATGAAAATATATAAACAAAATACACATTAAATAATGTAAATACGTATAAAGAAATATGTACAAAATACACATATAATCATGTAATTCGTATCAAAATAAATAAACAAAATACTAATAAAATAATATAAATTTGTATGAGTAAACGTGTATGTTGCATATTTTTTCAATACAAATTTACCTCATTATATACGCATTTTGTATATTAATTTTAATATATGTGTATTTGAATATATATTTTGATACAAATTTACATTATTTTATGTATTTTCTATATTTATTTCAATTCAAATTTAGCTTATTTTATGTGTCTTTTGTATATCTATTTTCATACAAATTTAATTATTTTTGTTTATTTTTGTATATAGTTTTATACAATTTTACGTTATTTTATATGTATTTTGTAAATTTATATTTATACAAGTAAACATTCTTTTATTGGCATTTAGTTTATTTATTTTGATACGAATTTACATTATTTTATGTGTATTTTGTATACATTTTTTTATACGTATTTACTTCATTTTATGTGTATTTTGTATATATATTTTTATAGAAATCTACGTTATTTTATGTGTATTCGTATATATATTTTAAAACAAATTTACATTGTTTTATATGTATTTTGCATATCTATTTCAATACAAATTTACCTTATTGTATGTGTTTTTTGTATATTTATTTTAATACAAATTTAATTTTTTGATTTGTATTTTGGTATATATATTTTTATAAATACGTTATTTTATGGGTATTTTGCTTCTTTATTTTCATACAAATTTACATTATTTTATTAATATTCTGTGTATTTATTTTTAACGATTGTACATTATTCTATTTGTGTTTTGTACATATTTTTTTTATACAAATTTACGTTATTTTAAGTGTATTTGTTTATGTATTTTCATTCAAATTTACATTATTTTATGTGTATTTTGTGTATGTATTTCAATACAAATTTACCTAATTTTATGTTTATTTTGTATATTTATTTTCATACAAATTTAAAATATTTTTATTTACTTTTGTATATAGTTTGATACAAATTTAGGTTATTTTATGTGTATTTTGTATATCTATTTTCGTACAAATACACATTCTTTTATTGATATTTTGTTTATTTATCTTGACGCGAATTTTATGTGAATTTGTTTTCATTTCATACAAATTTACATTATATAAACAAATACACTTAAAATGACGTTAATTTGTATAAAATATATATAAAAAATACACATTAAATAATGAAAATATGTATAAAAAAATATATACAAAACACAAATAGTATAATATAAAATCGTATCAAAATATATACACAGAATATTAATAAAATAATGTACATTTTTATGAAAACTAAGATGCAAAATACCTATAAAATAACGCATTTTTTTAAAAATTATATATACCAAAATACACATAAAATATTTGAATTTGTAATAAAATAAATATACAAAATGTACATACAATAAGGTAAATTTGTATTGAAATAAATATCCAAAAAACATATAAAACAATGCAAATTTGTTTCAAAATATATATACGAATACACATAAAATAACGTAGATTTCTATAAATATATATATATATATATATATATATATATATATATATATATATATATATATATATATATATATATATATATATATATATATATATATATATATATATATATATATATATATAAAATAAAATTAAGTAAATACGAATCAAAAATGTATACAAAATACACATAAAATAATGTAAAGTCGGATAAATATAAATAAACAAAATACCAATAAGAGAATGTGTATTTGTATAAATATAAATATACAAAATGCACATAAAATAACGAAAATTTGTATAAAAGTATATAAAAAAATACACAGAAGTAATTAAATTTGTATGAAAATAGATATACAAAATACACACAAAATAAGCTAAATTTGAATTGAAATATATATATACAAAATACATAAAATAAAGTAAATTCGTTTCAAAATATTTTTAACAAATACACATATAATAACATAAATTTGTAAAAAAAAATTATAAAAAAAATACACATTAAGTAATGTAAATACGTATAAAAAAAAATTACAAAAAACGCCAATAATCAAGTCATTCGTATCAAAATAAATAAACAAAAAACTAATTAAATAATGTAAATTTGTATGAGAAAACATATACAAAATACACATAAAATAACGTTTTCAGTTTCTATAAA
Source organism: Eriocheir sinensis (assembly GCF_024679095.1). Lineage (NCBI taxonomy): Eukaryota > Metazoa > Arthropoda > Malacostraca > Decapoda > Varunidae > Eriocheir > Eriocheir sinensis. The sequence goes on along the minus strand of NW_026110629.1, from coordinate 696,628 downwards.
AATATAGTACAAGAATGCACATAAAATTAGTTTGCATAAAAAAAATATATACAAACACATTAGATAATGTAAATGAGTATAAAGATATGTATACAAAATACCTATGAAATAATCTAAATTCGTATCGAGTTAAATTAAGAAAATAACAATAAAATAATGTAATTTTGGATGAAAATATATATAGAAAACACACATAAAATAACCTAAATACAAATACAAATATACACATTAAATAATTTAAAATTGAATAAAATAAATATACAAAATAAACATAGAATAAGGTAAATTTGTAATAAAATATATGTAAGAATACACATAAAATAATATAAATTTGTATGAAAATATATATACAAATACACATAAAATAACATGAATTTGTATAAAATGTTTCAAAATATATTCGAATACACACAATAAAATAACGTATTATTTTGTGTATTTTTGTATATAGTTTTATACAAATTTAGGTTATTTTATGTGTATTTTGTATATCTATTTTCATACAAATACACATTCTTTTCATGATATTTTGTTTATTTATTTTGACACGAATTAACATTATTTAATGTGTATTTTTTATATATATTTTTATACGTATTTACATTATTTCAAGTGTATTTTGAATATATATTTCTATAGAAATCTGCGTTATTTTATGTGTATTCGTAAATATATTTTGAAACAAATTTACATTATTTTATGTGTATTTTGCATATTTTTTAAATACAAATTTACCTTATTGTATGTGCATTTTGTATATTAATTTTAATACAAATTTGATTAATCTATGTGTATTTTGTATATGTATTTTATAAAATATGCTTTATTTTATGGGTATTTTGCATCTTTATTTTCATACAAATTTACATTATTTTATTGATATTCTGTGTATTTATTTTGATATGATTTTACATTATTCTATGTGTATTTTGTATATATATTTTATATAAAATGTATTTGTTTTCATTTCATACAAATCTACATTATTTTATGTGTTTTTTGTACATGTATTTAATTACAAATTTAACTAGTTATATGTGTATTTTGTATATCTATTTTGTCTGTATATTTTCGTAGAAATTTACTCTATTTTTTGAGTATTCGTATATATATTTTGATACAAATTTACATTATTGATGTGTATTTTGCATATCCATTTCAATACAAATTTACTTTATTGTACGTGCATTTTGTATATTTATTTTAATACAAATTTAACTATTTTATATGTATTTTTGTATATATTTTTTTATGCAAATATGCGTTATTATATGGATATTTTGCATCTTTATTTTCAAACAAATTTACATTATTTTATTGATATTCTCTTTATTTATTTTGATACGATTTAACATAATTCTATGTGTATTTTGTATATTTTTTTTTATACATATTTACATTATTTAATGTTCATTTTGTATATATATTTTATCCAAATTTACATTATTTTATGTGTATTTGTTTATATATTTTCATACAAATTTGCATTATTTTATGTGTTTTTTGTATATATATTTTTCTACGTATTTAAATTATTTTATGTGTATTTTGTATATACATTTTCATAAAAAATTACGTTATTTTATTGTGTGTATAAGTATATATTTTGATACAAATTTTATACAAATTCATGTTATTTAATGTGTATTTGTATATATATTTTCATACAAATTTATATTATTTTATGTGTATTTTTTAATATATTTCATTACAAATTTTCCTTATTTTATGTTTATTTTGTATATTTATTTCATTCAATTTTAAATTATTTTATGTGTATATTTGTATTTGTATTTAGGTTATTTTATGTGTATTTTGTATATATATTTTCATCCAAAATTACATTATTTTATTGATATTTTCTTAATTTAATTCGATACAAATTTAGATTATTTCATAGGTATTTTGTATACATATTTTTATACTCATTTACATTATCTAAAGTGTGTTTTGTATATATATTTTTATGCAAATTTATTTTATGTTCATTTTTTTACATATATTTTTATAGAAATTTGCGTTATTTTATGTATATAGTTTTATATAAGTTTACGTTATTTTATGTGTATTTTGTATATTTATATTTATACAAATACACATTCTTTTATTGGTATATTGTTTATTTACATTTATACAAATTTCCATTATTTTATGTGTATTTTGTATACATTTTTTTATACGTATTTACTTAATATTATGTGTATTTTGTATATGTATTTTTATAGAAATCTACGTTATTTTATGTGTATTCGTATTTATATTTTGAAACTAATTTACATTATTTTATATGTATTTTGCATATCTATTTCAATACAAATTTACCTTATTATATGTGCATTTTGTATATTTATTTTAATACAAATTCAAATATTTTATGTTTATTTTGGTATCAATATTTTTATAAAAAAAGCGTTATTTTATAGGTATTTTGCGTCTTAATTTTCATACAAATTTACATCATTTTATTAATATTCTGTGTATATATTTTGATACGATTTTACATTATTCTATTTGTGTTTTGTATATATTTTTTTAATCATATTTACATTATTTAATGTGTATTTTGATTATATATTTCATACAAATTTACATTATTATATGTGTATTTGTTTATATATTTTCTTTCAAATTTACATTACTTTATATGTATTTTGTATATGTATTTCAATACAAATTGACCTAATTTTATGTGTATTTTGTATATTTCTTTTCATACAAATTTTAATTATTTTTGTGTATTTTTGTATATAGTTTTATACAAATTTAGGTTATTTTATGTACGCATTTACATTATTTAATGTGTGTTTTGTATATATATTTTTATCCAAATTTACTTTATTTTACGTTCATTTTTGGACATATATTTTTTTGGAAATTAGCGTTATTTTATATGTATTTGTATATGTTTTCTCATACAAATTTACATTATTTTATTGCTATTTTGTTTATTTAGTTTGATACGAATTACATGATTATATGTGTATTTTGTACATATTTTTTATACGTATTTACATTACTTAATGTGTATTTTGTTTATATATTTCTAAACAAATTTACGTTATTATATGTATTTTTATAAATATTTTGATACAAATTTACATTATTTTATGTATTTTCTATATACATTTCAATTCAAATTTAGCTTATTTTATCTGTATTTTGTATATCTATTTTCATACGAATTTAATAACTTCTGTGTATTTTTGTATATAGTTTTATACAAATTTACGTTATTTTATGTGTTTTTTGTATATTTATATTTATACAAATACACATTCTTTTATTGGTATTTTGTTTATTTATTTTGATACGAATTCACATTATTTTGTGTGTATTTTGTACACATTTTCTTATACGTATTTACTTCATTTTATGCGTATTTTGTATATATATTTTTATACAAATCTACGTTATTTTATGTGTATTCGTATATATATTTTGAAACAAATTTACATTGTTTTATATGTATTTTGCATATCTATTTCAATACAGATTTACCTTATTGTATGTGTATTTTGTATATTTATTTCAATACAAATTAATTTTTTCATGTGTATTTTGGTATATATATTTTTATAAAAAAATGCGTTATTTAATGGGTATTTTGCATCTTTATTTTCATACAAATTTACATTGTTTTATTAATATTCAGTGTATTTATTTTTATACGATTTTACATTATTCTATTTGTGTTCTGTATATATATTTCTATACATATTTACATTATTTAATGTGTATTTTGTATATTTTAAAACAAATTTACATTATTTTATGCGCATCTGTTAAAATATTTTGATACAAATTTACATTATTTTATGTATTTTGTATATATATTTTAATACAAATTTAGTTTATTTTATGTATATTTTGTATATCTATTTTCATTCGTATCAAAATAAATAAACAAAATAGCAATAAAATAATGTAAATTTGTATGAGAAACCATATACAAATACACATATAAAACTATATACAAAAAAACACAGAAGTTATTAAATTCGTATGAAAATAGATATACAAAATACAGATAAAACCAGCTAAATTTGAATTGAAATGTATATAGAAAATACATAAAATAATGTAGATTTGTATCAAAATATTTATAAAAATACATATAATAACGTAAATTTGTTTAGAAATATATAAACAAAAAACACATTAAGTAATGTAAATACGTATAAAAAATATGTACAAAATACACATATAATCATGTAATTCGTATCAAACTAAATAAACAAAATAGCAATAAAATAATGTAAATTTGTATGAGAAAACATATACAAATACACATAAAATAACGCAAATTTCTAAAAAAATATATGTACAAAAATGCACATAAAATAAAGAAAATTTGCATAAAAATATATATACAAAACACACATTAAATAATGTAAATGCGTACATAAAATAACCTAAATTTGTATAAAACTATATAAAAAATACACAAAAATTTTTAAAATTTGTATGAAAAGAAATATACAAAATACACATAAAATTAGGTAAATTTGTATTGAAATACATATACAAAATACACATAAAATAATGTAAATTTGAATGAAAATATATAAACAAATACACTTAAAATAACGTAAATTTGTATTAAATATATGCAAGATACACATTAAATAATGTAAATGTGTATTAAAAAATATATACAAAAAAGAAATAGAATAATGTAAAATCCTATCAATATAAATACACAGAATATCAATAAAATAATGTAAATATGTATGAAAAGAAAGATGCAAAATTCCCATAAAATAGCGCATTTTTTATAAAAATATACATACCAAAATACACATAAAATATTTAAATTTGTATTGAAATAAATATACAAAATGCATATACAGTAAGGTAAATATGTATTGAAAGAGATATTCAAAAATACATATAAAATAAAGTAAATTTGTTTCAAAATATATATACGAATACACATAAAATAACGTAGATTTCTATAGAAATATATATACAAAATACACATGAAATTATGTAAATACGTAAAAAAATATATATACAAAATACATATCTAGGTAAATTCGTGTCAAAATAAATAAACAAAATATCATGAAAAGAATGTGTATTTGCAGGAAAATAAATAATAGATAATAAATTTGTATAAAATATATGCAAGATACACATTAAATAATGTAAATATGTAAAAAAAAATATATACAAAAAACAAATAGAATAATGTGAAATCGTAACAAAATAAATACACCGAATATTAATAAAATAATGTAAATTTGTATAAAAATAAAGATGCAAAATTCCCATCAAATAGCGCATTTCTTATAAAAATATATATTCCAAAATACACATAAAATATTTAAATTTGTATTGTAATAAATATACAAAATGCACATACAATAAGGTAAACTTGTATTGAAAGAGATATGCAAAAATACATATAAAACAATGTAAATTTGTTTCAAAATATATATACGAATACACATAAAATAACGTAGATTTCTATAAAAATATATATACAAAATACACATAAAATTAAGTAAATACGTATAAAAATAGATATACAAAATACACATAGAATAATGTAAAATTGTTTAAAAAAAAATAAACAGAATATAAGTAAAATAATGTAAATTTGTATGAAAATAAAAATACAAAATACCCATAAAATAAAGAATATTTTTATAAAAATACATATACAAAAATACACATAGCATAATTAAATTTGTATTAAAATTAATATACAAAATGCATATACAATAAGGTAAATTTGTATTGAAAAAATATGCAAAATACACATAAAACAGTGTAAATTTATTTCAAAATCTATATACGAATACTCATAAATCAACGTAGATTTCTATAGAAATATATATACAAAATACACATCAAATGATGTAAACACGTATAAAAATAAAATACACATTAAACAATGTAAATTCGCGTCAAAATATAAAAACAAAATATCAATAAAAGAATGTGTATTTGTATGAAAATAGATATACAATATACACGTTATTTTATGTGTATTCGTATATATATTTTGAAGCAAATTTACACTGTTTTATTTGTATTTTGCGTTTTTTTTTCAATACAAATTTACCTTTTTGTATGTGTGCATTATGTATGTTAATTTTAATACAAATTTAATTATTCTATGTGTATTTTTGTATATGTATTTTTAAAAAAAATATGCTTTATCTTATGGGTATTTTGCATCTTTATTTTCATACAAATTTAAATTATTTTATTGATATTCTGTGTACTTATTTTGATACGATTTTACATTATTCTATGTATAACAAAATATATATAAAAATACCCCAAAATAAATTAAATTTGTTTGAAAATATATATGCAAAATATGTGTATTTTGTATATATATTTCAATTCAAATTTAGCCTATTTTGTGTGTATTTTGTATATATTTTCATACAAATTTAATTACTTCTGTGTATTTTTGTATATAGTTTTATATAAATTTACGTTATTTTATGTGTATTTTGTATTTTTATATTTATACAAATACACATTCTTTTATTGGTATTTTGTGTATTTATTTTGATACGAGTTTACATTATTTTATGTGTATTTTGTATACATTTTTTTATACGTATTTACTTCATTTTATGTGTATTTTGTATATATATTTTTATAGAAATCTACGTTATTTTATGTGTATTCGTATATATATTTTGAAACAAATTTACATTGTTTTATATGTATTTTCCATATCTATTTCAATACAAATTTACCTTATTGTATGTGTTTTTTGTATATTTATTTTAATACAAATTTAATTTTTTGATGTGTATTTTGGTATATATATTTTTATTAATAAAAAAATGCGTTATTTTATGGGTATTTTGCTTCTTTATTTTCATACAAATTTACATTATTTTATTAATATTCTGTGTATTTATTTTGATACGATTTTACATTATTCTATTTGTGTTTTGTACATATTTTTTTATACAAATTTACGTTTTTTTATAAAATTATTGAAACCAAAATACACATAAAATATTTCAATTTGTATTAAAATAAATATACAAAATGCACATACAATAAGGTAAATTTGTATTGAAATAGATATGCAAAATACATATAAAATAATGTAAATTTGTTTCAAAATATATATACGAATACACATAAAATAACGTAGATTTCTATAAAAAATACATATACAAAATACATATAAAATTAAGTAAATACGTATAAAAAATGTATACAAAATACACATAAAATAATGTAAATTCGTATAAATGTAAATAAACAATATACCAATAAAAGAATGTGTATTTGTATAAATATAAATATACAAAATGCACATAAAATAACGTAAATTTATATAAACCTATATACATAAAATAACGCAAATTTCTATAAAAATATATGTACAAAAATGAACATAAAATAAATTTGCATAAAAACATATATACAAAACACACATTAGATAATGTAAATGAGTATAAAAATATGTATAGAAAATACCTATGAAATAATCTAAATTCGTATCGAATTAAATTAAGAAAATACCAATAAAATAATGTAATTTTGGATGAAAATATATATACAAAATACACATAAAATAACCTAAATACAAATACAAATATACACATAAAATATTTTGTTTTGTATATACATTTCAATTCAAATTTAGCTTATTTTATCTGTATTTTGTATATCTATTCTCATTCGAATTTAATTACTTCTGTGTCTTTTTGTATAGTTTTATACAAATTTACGTTATTTTATGTGTATTTTGTAAATTTATTTTTATACAAATACACATTCTTTTATTGGTATTTTATTTATTTATTTTGATACGAATTTACATTATTTTATGTGTATTTTGTATACATTTTCTTATACGTATTTACTTCATTTTATGTGTATTTTGTATATATCTTTTTATACAAATCTACGTTATTTTATGTGTATTCGTATATATATTTTGAAACAAATTTACATTGTTTTATATGTATTTTGCATATCTATTTCAATACAGATTTACCTTATTGTATGTGTATATTGTATATTAATTTTAATAGAAATTAATTTTTTCATGTGTATTTTGGTATATATATTTTTATAAAAAATGTGTTATTTAATGGGTATTTTGCATCTTTATTTTCATACAAATTTACATTGTTTTATTAATATTCTGTGTATTTATTTTGATACGATTTTACATTATTCTATTTGTTTTGTATATATTTTTTTATACTTATTTACATTATTTAATGTGTATTTTGTATATTTTTAAACAAATTTACGTTATTTTATGCGAATCTGTTAAAATATTTTGATACAAATTTACATTATTTTATGTATTTTGTATATATATTTCAATAAAAATTTAGTTTATTTTATGTTTATTTTGTATATCTATTTTCATTCGTATCAAAATAAATAAACAAAATAGCAATCAAATAATGTAAATTTGTATGAGAAAACATATACAAATACACATAAATTAACGCAAATTTCTAAAAAAATATATGTACAAAAATGCACATAAAATAAAGTAAATTTGCATAAAAATATATATACAAAACACACATTAAATAAAGTAAATGCGTACATAAAATAACCTAAATTTGTATAAAACTATATACAAAAATACACAAAAATATTTAAAATTTGTATGAAAAGAAATATACAAAATACACATAAAATTAGTTAAATTTGTATTGAAATACATATACAAAATTCACATAGAATAATGTAAATTTGAATGAAAATATATAAACAAATACACTTAAAATAACGTAAATTTGTATAATATATATATACAAGATACACATTAAATAATGTAAACGTGTATAAAAAAATATATACAAAAAAGATATAGAATAATGTAAAATCCTATCAATATAAATACACAGAATATCAATAAAATAATGTAAATTTGTATGAAAAGAAAGATGCAAAATTCCCATAAAATAGTGCATTTTTTATAAAAATATATATACCAAAATACACATAAAATATTTAAATTTGTATTGAAATAAATATGCAAAATTCATATACAGTAAGGTAAATATGTATTGAAAGAGATATTCAAAAATACATATAATACAAAGTAAATTTGTTTCAAAATATATATACGAATACACATAAAATAACGTAGATTTCTATAGAAATATATATACAAAATACACGTGAAATTATGTAAATACGTATAAAAATATATATACAAAATACATATCTAGGTAAATTCGTGTCAAAATAAATAAACAAAATATCATGAAAAGAATGTGTATTTGTATGAAAATAAATAATAGATAATAAATTTGTATGAAATATATATGCAAGATACACATTAAATAATGTAAATATGTATAAAAAAAATATATACAAAAAACAAATAGAATAATGTGAAATCGTATCAAAATAGATACACCGAATATTAATAAAATAATGTAAATTTGTTTGAAAATAAATATGCAAAATGAACATACAATAAAGTAAACTTGTATTGAAAGAGATATGCAAAAATACATATAAAACAATGTAAATTTGTTGCAAAATATATATACGAATACACATAAAATAACGTAGATTTCTATAAAAATATATACACAAAATACACATAAATTAAGTAAATACGTATAAAAATAGATATACAAAATACACATAGAATAATGTAAAATTGTCTCAAAAAAAAATAAACAGAATATAAATAAAATAATGTAAATTTGTATGAAAATAAAAATGCAAAATACCCATAAAATAAAGTATATTTTTATAAAAATACATATACAAAAATACACATAGCATAATTAAATTTCTATTAAAATTAATATACAAAATGCATATACAATAAGGTAAATTTGTATTGAAAAAATATGCAAAATACACATAAAACAGTGTAAATTTATTTCAAAATCTATATACGAATACTCATAAATCAACGTAGATTTCTATAGAAATATATATACAAAATACACATCAAATGATGTAAACACGTATACAAATATATATATAAAATACACATTAAATAATGTAAATTCGCGTCAAAATAAATAAACAAAATATCAATAAAAGAAGGTGTATTTGTATGAAAATAGATATACAATAACACATAAAATCACCTAAATTTGTATAAAACTATATACAAAAATACACAAAAATAATTTTAATTTGTATGAAAATAAATATACAAAATACACATAAAATTAGGTAAATTTGTATTGAAATACATTTAAAAAATACACATAAAATAATGTAAATTTGAATGAAAATATATAAACAAATAAACTTAAAATAACGTAAATTTGTATAAAATATATATAAAAAATACACATTAAATAATGTTAATATGTATAAAAAAATATATACAAAACACAAATAGAATAATATAAAATCGTATCAAAATAAATACACAGAATATTAATAAAATAATGTGAATTTGTATGAAAATTAAGATGCAAAATACCCATAAAATAACACATTTTTTATAAAAATATTTATACCAAGACACACATAAAATATTTGAATTTGTATTAAAATAAATATACAAAATGCACATACAATAAGGTAAATTTGTATTGAAATAGACATGCAAAATACATATAAAACCATGTAAATTTTTTTCAAAATATATATACGAATACACATAAAATAACGTAGATTTCTATGAAAATAAATATACAAAATACACATAAAATACCATGAATTTGTATAAAATTATATATTCAAAATAAATATTAAATAATGTAAATGCGTATAAAAATATATATACAAAGTACATATAAAATAATGTAAATTCGTATCAATATAAATCAACAAAATACCAATAAAATAATATATATTTGAATGAAAATAGATTTACAAAATACACATAGCCTAACTAGAATTTGTATTGAAATATATACAAAAATACATAAAAATAATTTGAGTTTGTATAAAAATAGATATTCAAAATACACATAAAACTAGGTAAATTTCTTTTGAAATATATATACAAAATACCCATAAAATATTGTAAATTTGTGTCAAAATATATAAAGAAATACACATAAAATAACGTAAATTTGTATGAAAAATATATACAAAATACACATAGAATAATGTCAAATCGTATCAAAATGAATGAGCAGAATAACAATAAAATAACGTAAATTTGTATGAAAATAAAGATGCAAATTTCCCATAAAATAAAGCATATTTTTATAAAAATACATATAGAAAAATACACATAGAATAATTAAATTTGTATTAAAATTAATATACAAAATGCATATACAATAAATTTAAATTTGATTATATTAAATGAAATAAATATACAAAATAAACATAAAATAAGGTAAATTTGTAATAAAATATATGTAAGAATACACATAAAATAATATCAATTTGTATGAAAATATATATACAAATACACATAAAATAACATGAATTTGTATAAAATTTGTTTCAAAATATATACGAATACACACAATAAAATAACGTAATTTTTTATGAAAATGTATATATAAAATACACATAAAATAATTTAAATACGTAGAAAAATATATATACAAAATACACATAAAATAATTTAAATTAAAAAAAAATTAAATACACAAAATTCCAATAAAAGAATGTATATTTGAAGGAAAATATATACAAAAAACAAATAAAATAACTAAAATTTGTATAAAAATATATACAAAAATACACAAAAATAATTTAAATTTGTTTGAAAATAGATATGCAAAATACACATAAAGTTAGGCAAATTTGTATTGAAATACATATACAAAACTCACATAAAATAATGTAAATTTGTATGAAAATATATAAACAAATACATATAAAATCACGTAAATTTGGATAAAATATATATACAAAATATACATTAAATATTTTAAATATTTAAATATATTATATATTTATTTATTGATAATTGCGTTATTTATGTGTATTTTGTATATGTTTTCTCATAGAAATTTACATTATTTTATTGGTATTTTGTCTATTTATTTTGATACGAATTACATGATTATTTGTGTATTTTGTACATTTTTTTTATACGTATTTACATTATATAATGTGTATTTTGTTTATATATTTTTATACAAATTTACGTTATTATATGTGTATTTGTATAAGTATTTTGATACAAATTTACATTATTTTATGTATTTTGTATATATATATTTCAATTCAAATTTAGCTTATTTTATGTGTATTTTGTATATCTATTTATTTTAATACAAAATCAAATATTTTATGTTTTTTCGTATATATATTTTTATAAAAAATGCGTTATTTTATGTGTATTTTGCATCTTAATTTTCATACAAATTTACATTATTTTATTAATATTTTCTGTATTTATTTTGATACGATTTTACATTATTTTATTTGTGTTTTGTATATATTTTTTTATACATATTTACATTATTTAATGTGTTTTTTGTATATAAATTTGATACAAATTTACGTTATTTTAAGTCTATATGTTTATATATTTTCTTTCAAATTTACATTATTTTATGTGTATTTTGTATATGTATTTCAATACAAATTTACCTAATTTTATGTTTTTTGTATATTTATTTTCATACAAGTTTAAATTATTTTTGTTTATTTTTGTATATAGTTTTATACAAATTTAGGTTATTTTATGTGTATTTTGTATATCTATTTTCATACAAATACACATTATTTTCATGATATTTTTTTTATTTTTTTTGACACGAATTAACATTATTTAATGTGTATTTTGTATATATATTTTTATACGTATTTACATTATTTCAAGTGTATTTTGTATATATATCTCTATAGAAATCTACGTTATTTTATGTGTATTCGTATATATATTTTGAAACAAATTTACATTGTTTTATGTGTATTTTGCATATTTTTTCAATACAAATTTACATTATTATATGTGCATTTTGTATATTAATTTTAATACAAATTTGATTAATCTATGTGTATTTTTGTGTATGTATTTTTATAAAAATATGCTTTATTTTATGGGTATTTTGCATCTTTATTTTCATACCAATTTACATTATTTTATTGATATTCTGTGTATTTATTTGGTATGATTTTACATTATTCTATGTGTATTTTGTATATATATTTTATATAAAATGTATTTGTTTTCATTTCATACAAATCTACATTATTTTATGTGTTTTTTGTACATGTATTTAAATACAAATTTAACTAGTTATATGTGTGTTTTGTATATCTATTTTATATGTATATTTTCATAGAAATTTACTCTATTATATGAGTATTCGTATATATATTTTGATACAAATTTACATTATTGATGTGTATTTTGCATATCTATTTCTATACAAATTTTCTTTATTGTACGTGCATTTATATATTTATTTTAATAAAATTTAATTATTTTATATGTCTTTTGTATATATATTTTTATGCAAATATGCGTTATATGGATATTTTGCAGCTTTATTTTCATACAAATTTACATTATTTTATTGATATTCTCTTTATTTATTTTGATACGATTTAACATTATTCTATGTGTATTTTGTATATATTTTTTATACATATTGTCATTATTTAAGGTTTATTTTGTATATGTATTTTATCCAAATTTACATTATTTTATGTGAATTTGTTTATATTTTTATACAAATTTACATTATTTTATGTGTATTTTGTATATACATTTTCTTAAAAAAATTACGTTATTTTATTGTGTGTATTCGTATATATTTTGATACAAATTATATACAAATTCATGTTATTTAATGTGTATTTGTAATATATTTTCATACAAATTTATATTATTTTATGTGTATTTTTTCATATATTTCATTACAAATTTACCTTATTTTATGTTTATTTGTATATTTATTTCATTCAATTTTAAATTATTTTATGTGTATATTTGTATTTAGGTTATTTTATGTGTATTTTGTATATATATTTTCATCCAAAATTACATTATTATATTGGTATTTTCTTAATTTAATTCGATACTGATTTAGATTATTTCATAGGTATTTTGTATACATATTTTTATACTCATTTACATTATCTAATGTGTGTTTTGTATATATATTTTTATGCAAATTTATTTTATGTTCATTTTTGTACATATATTTTTATAGAAATTTGCGTTAATTTATGTATAGTTTTATATAAATTTACGTTATTTTATGTGCATTTTGTATATTTATATTTATACAAATACACATTCTTTTATTGCTATATTGTTTATTTATATTTATACGAATTTACATTATTTTATGTGTATTTTGTATACATTTTTTTATACGTATTTACTTAATTTTATGAGTATTTTGTATATGTATTTTTATAGAAATCTACGTTTTTTATGTGTATTCGCATATATATTTTGAAACAAATTTACATTATTTTATATGTATTTTGCATATCTATTTCAATACAAATTTACCTTATTGTATGTGCATTTTGTATATTTATTTTGATACAAATTCAAATATTTTATGTGTATTTTGGTATCAATAATTTAAAAAAAAATGCGTTATTTTATAGGTATTTTGCATCTTAATTTTCATACAAATTTACATTATTTTATTAATATTCTGTGTATATATTTTGATATGATTTTACATTATTTTATTTGTGTTTTGTATATATTTTTTTATACATATTTACATTATTTAATGCGTATTTTGTATATATATTTTATACAAATTTACGTTATTATATGTGTATTTGTTTATATATTTTCTTTCAAATTTACATTATTTTATGTGTATTTTGTATATGTATTTCAATAGAAATTAACCTAATTTTATCTGTATTGTGTATATTTCTTTTCATACAAATTTAAATTATTTTTGTGTATTTTTGTATATAGTTTTATACAAATTTAGGTTATTTTATGTACGCATTTACATTATTTAATGCGTGTTTTGTATATATATTTTTATCCAAAGTTAATTTCTTTTACGTTCATTTTTGGACGTATATTTTTATAGAAATTAGCGTTATTTTATATGTATTTGTATATGTTTTCTCATACAAATTTACATTATTTTATTGCTATTTTGTTTATTTAGTTTGATACAATTTACATAATTATATGTGTATTCTGTACATATTTTTTATACGTATTTACATTACTTAATATGTATTTTGTTTATATATTTTTAAACAAATTTACGTTATTATATGTATTTTTATAAATATTTTGATACAAATTTACATTATTTTATGTATTTTGTATATACATTTCAATTCAAATTTAGCTTATTTTATCTGTATTTTGTATATCTATTTTCATACGAATTTAATTACTTCTGTGTATTTTTGTATATAGTTTTATACAAATTTACGTTATTTTATGTGTATTTTGTATATTAATATTTATACAAATACACATTCTTTTATTGGTATTTTGTTTATTTATTTTGATACGAATTTACATTATTTTATGTGTATTATATATACCTTTTTTTTTACGTATTTACTTCATTTAACGTGTATTTTGTATATATATTTTTATACAAATCTACGTTATTTTATGTGTATTCGTATATATATTTTGAAACAAATTTACATTGTTTTATATGTATTTTGCATATATATTTCAATACAGATTTACCTTATTGTATGTGTATTTTGTATATTTATTTTAATACAAATAATTTTTTTTATGTGTATTTTTGTATATATATTTAAAAAAAAAGCGTTATTTTATGGGTATTTTGCTTCTTTATTTTCATACAAATTTACATTATTTTATTAATATTCTGATACGATTTTACATTATTCTATTTGTATTTTGTATATATTTTTTTATATAAATTTACGTTATCTTAAGTGTATTTGTTTATGTATTTTCATTCAAATTTACAGTATTTTATGAGTATTTTGTATATGTATTTCAATACAAATTTACCTAATTTTATGTGTATTTTGTATATTTATTTTCATACAAATTTAAATTATTTTTGTGTATTTTTGTATATAGTTTTATACAAATTTATGTTTTCTTATGTGTATTTTGTATATTTATTTTCATACAAATACACATTCTTTTATTGACATTTTGTTTATTTATTTTGACGCGAATTTACATTATTTAATGTGTATTTTGTATATATATTTTTATACGTATTTACATCCTTTCATGTGTATTTTGTATATTTATAAAAAAATGCGTTATTTTATGGGTATTTTGCATCTTTATTTTCATAGAAATTTACATTATTTTATTTACATTCTGTGTATTTATTTTAATACGATTTTACATTATTCTATTTGTGTTTTGTATATATATTTTTTATACATATTTACATTATTTAATGAGTATTTTTTATATATATTTTATACAAATTTGTGTTAATTTAAGTGTATTTGTTTATATATTTTCATTCAAATTTACATTATTTTATGTGTATTTTGTATATGTATTTCTTTACAAATTTACCTAATTTTATGTGTATTTTGTATATTTATTTTCATACAAATTTAACTTATTTTTGTGTATTTTTATATATAGTTTTATACAAATTTACGTTATTTTATGTGTATTTTGTATATATATTTTCATACAAATACACATTCTTTTATTGATATTTTAATTATTTATTTTGACACGAATTTACATTATTTAATGTGTATTTTGTATATATATTTTTATACGTATTTACAACATTTCATGTGTATTTTGTATATATATTTCTATAGAAATCTACGTTATTTTATGTGTATTCGTATATATATTTTGAAACAAATCTACATTATTTTTTGTGTATTTTGTATATAAATTTCATCATAAATTTGCCTTATTTAAAATAAGGCAAATTTATGATGAAATTTCAATATATCATAAATAGATTTATTTTATATCTATTTTCATTGAAATTCAAATCATTTTATGTTTATATATTTATTTGTATTTTAGTTATTTTATGTTTTTTTTTTTTTTATTTTCATTCTATATTACATTATTTTCTCGGTATTTTTTTAATTTATTTCGATACGAATTTAGATTATTTCATGTGTATTTTCTATACATATAAATATAGAGTAAATTTCTATGAAAATATATATTCAAAATACATATAAAATTATGTAAATAAGTATAAAAATATATATATCAAATACACCTGAAAAAAATGAAAATTCGTATCAAAATAAATAAATAAAATTCCGATAAAATTACGTAAATTCGAATTAAAATAAATAAACAAAATACCAATAAAAGAATGTGTATTTGGATAAATATAAATATACAAAATACACATACAAAATAAACATAAAATAAGGTAGATTTGTAATAAAATATATGTACAAAATACACATAAAATAATGTAAATTTATATGAAAAAATATATACAAATACACATAAAATACCATGAATTTGTATAAAAATATATATTCAAAATAAATATTAAATAATGGAAAAGCGTATAAAAATATATATACAAAGTACATATAAAATAATGTAAATTCGTATCAATATAAATCAACAAAACACCAATAAAATAATATATATTTGAATGAAAATAAATTTACAAAATACACATAACATAACTAAAATTTGTATTAAAATATATACAAAAATACATAAAAATAATTTGAGTTTGTATGAAAATAGATATACAAAATACACATAAAACTAGGTAAATTTCTTTTGAAATGTATATACAAAATACCCATAAAATATTGTAAATTTGTGTCAAAATATATAAACAAATACACATAAAATAACGTAAATTTGTATGAAAAATATATACAAAATACACATAGAATAATGTCAATTCCTATCAAAATGAATGAGCTGAATATCAATAAAATAATGTAAATTTGTATAAAAATAAAGATGCAAAATACCCAAAAAATAAAGCATATGTTTATAAAAATACAGATACAAAAATACACATCGAATAATTAAATTTGTATTAAAATTAATATACAAAATGCGTATATAATAAAGTAAATTTGTATTGAAAAAATATGCAACATACACGTTTACTCATACAAATTTATATTATTTTATTGGTATTTTGTTTATTTATTTTGATACGAATTACATGATTATATGTGTATTTTGTACATATTTTTTTATACGTATTTACATTATTTAATGTGTATTTTGTTGGTATATTTTCATACAAATTTACGTTATTATATGTGTGTTTGTATAAATATTTTGATACAAATTTACTTTATTTCATGTATTTTGTATATATATTTCAATTCAAATTTAGATTATTTCGTGTGTATTTGTATATATTTTCATACAAATTTAATTACTTCTGTGTATTTTTGTATATAGTTTTATATAAATTTACGTTATTTTATGTGTATTTTGTAAATTTATATTCATACAAATACACATTCTTTTATTGTTTTTTTGTTTATTTATTTTGATACGAATTTACATTATTTTATGATATATATTTTATCCAAATTTACATTATTTTATGTGTATTTGTTTATATATTTTCATACATATTTACATTATTTTATGGGTTTTTTGTATATATATTTTTCTACGTATTTAAATTATTTTATGTGTATTTTGTATATACATTTTCATCAAAAAATTACGTTATTTTATTGTGTGTATAAGTATATATTTTGATACAAATTTTATACAAATTCATGCTATTTAATGTGTATTTGTATATATATTTTCATACAAATTTATATTATTTTATGTGTATTTTTTCATATATTTCATTACAAATTTACCTTATTTTATGTTTATTTTGTATATTTATTTCATTCAATTTTAAATTATTTTATGTGTATATTTGTATTTGTATTTAGGTTATTTTATGTGTATTTTGTATATATATTTTCATCCAAAATTACATTATTTTATTGGTATTTCTTAATTTAATTCGATACGAATTTAGATTATTTCCTAGGTATTTTGTATACATATTTTTATACTCATTTACATTATCTAATGTGTGTTTTGTCTATATATTTTTATGCAAATTTATTTAATGTTCATTTTTGTACATATATTTTTATAGAAATTTGCGTTATTTTATGTATGTAGTTTTATATAAATTTACGTTATTTTATGTGCATTTTATATATTTATATTTATACAAATACACATTCTTTTATTGGTATATTGTTTATTTACATTTACACGAATTAACATTATTTTATGTGTATTTTGTATACATTTTTTATACGTGTTTACTTAATTTTATGTGTATTTTGTATATGTATTTTTATAGAAATCTATATAAATTTTAGTTATGTTATGTGTATTTTGTAAATCTCGTTTCATTCAAATATATATTATTTTATTGGTATTTTGTTGATTTATACTGATACGAATTTACATTATTTTATATGTACTTTGTATATATTTTTATACGCATTTACATTATTTAATATTTATTTTGAATATATAATTTTATGCAAATTCATGGTATTTTATGTGTATTTGTATATATATTTTCATATAAATTTACATTATTTTATGTGTATTTTGTACATACATTACAAATTTACCTTATTTTATGTTTATTTTGTATGTGTATATTGTACATTTATATTTATACAAATACACATTCTTTTATTGGTATTTTGTTTATTTATTTTGTTTCAATTTACATTATTTTATGTATTTTGTTTACATTTTTTATACGTATTTACTTAATTTTATGTGTATTTTGTATATATATTTTATAGAAATCTACGTTATTTTATGTGTATTCGTATATATATTTTGAAACAAATTTACATTGTTTTATATATTTGTTTGCATATCTCTTTCAATAGAAGTTTACCTTATTGTATGTGCATTTTGTATATTTATTTCAACTCAAATTTAAATATTTTATGTGTATACATGTACAAAAATACATAAAATAATGTAGATTTGTATGAAATGAAAACAAATACATTTTATATAAAATATATATACAAAATACACATAGAATAATGTAAAATCATTTGAAAATAAATACAAAGAATATCAATAAAATAATGTAAATTTGTATGAAAATAAAGATGCAAAATACCCATAAAATAAAGCATATTTTTTTAAAAATACATATACAAAAATACACATTGATTAATCAAATTTGTATTAAAATTAATATACAAAATGCACATACAATAAGGTAAATTTGTATTGAAAAAATATGCAAAAAACACATAAAACAATGTAAATTTGTTTCAAAATATATATACGAATACACATAAAATAACGCAGATTTCTATAGAAATATATATACAAAATACACTTGAAATAATGTAAATACGTATAAAAATATATATACAAAATACACATTAAATAATGTTAATTCGTGTCAAATTAAATAAACAAAATATCATGAAAAGGATGTGTATTTGTATGAAAATAGATATACAAAATACACATAAATAACCTAAATTTGTATAAAACTATAAACAAAAATACACAAAAATAATTTAAAGTTGTATGAAAATAAATATACAAAAAACATATAAAATTAGGTAAATTTGAATTGAAATACATATACAAAATACACATGAAATAATGTAAATTTGAATGAAAATATAGAAACATATAGACTTAAAATAACGTAAATTTGTATCAAATATATATACAAAAAACACATTAAATAATGTAAATATGTATAAAAAAATATATACAAAACACAAATAAAATCATGTAAAATCGTATCAAAATAAATACAGAAAATATTAATAAAATAATGTAAATTTGTATGAAAATTAAGATGCAAATACCCATAAAAAAACGCATTTTTTTAAAAAATATATATACGAAAAAACATAAAATATTTGATTTTGTATTAAAATAAATAGATATACAAAATACACATAAAATAAGCTAAATTAAATGAAAAATATATACAAAATACACATAGAATAATGTAAAATCGTATCAAAATAAATACACAGAATATCAATAAGTAAATAATGTGAATATGTTTAAAAAAATATATACAAAACACAAATAGAATAATGTAAAATCGTATCAAAATAAATACACAGAATGTTAATTAAATAATATAAATTTGTATGAAAATAAAGATGAAAAATAGCCATAAAATAACGCATTTTTAAAAAAAATATATATACCAAAATACACATAAAATATTAAAATTTGTATTAAAATAAATATAAAAAATGCACATACTATGAGGTAAATTTGTATTGAAATAGATATGCAAAATACATATAAAACAATGTAAATTTGTTTCAAAATATATATACGAATACACATAAGATAACGTTGATTTCTATAAAAATATATACAAAATACACATAAAATGAAGTAAATACTTATAAAAAAAATGAATACAAAATACACATAAAAATCGTATCAAAATAAATTAACAAAATACCAGTAAAAGAATGTGTATTTGTATAAATATAAATATACAAAATACACATAAAATATCGTAAATTTGTATAAAACTATATACAAAAATACACAGAACAAATACACATTCTTTTATTGGTGTTTTGTTTATTTATTTTGTTTCGAATTTATATTATTTTATGTGTATTTTGTTTACATTTTTTTATACGTATTTACCTAATTTTATGTGTATTTTGTATATATATTTCTATAGAAATCTACGTTATTTTATGTGTATTCGTGTATATATTTTGAAACAAATTTACACTGTTTTATTTGTATTATGCATTTTTTTTCAATACATATTTACCTTATTGTATGTTTGCATTTTGTATATTAATTTTAATACAAATTTAATTATTCTATGTGTATTTTTGTATATGTATTTAAAAAAAAAATATGCTGTATCTTATGGGTATTTTGCATCTTTATTTTCATACAAATTTAAACTATTTTATTGATATTCTGTGTACCTATTTTGATACGATTTAACATTATTCTAAGTATAACAAAAATAAATACAGAATACACAAAAATAAATATGCAAAATACATATAAACAATGTAAATTTGTTTCAAAATATATATACGAATACACATGAAATAAGGTAGAATTCTATAAAAATATATATACAAAATACACATAAAATTAAGTAATACGTATAAAAAATGTATACAAAATATTCATAAAATAATGTAAATTAGTATCAAAATAAATAAACAAAATACCAATAAAAGAATGTGTATTTGTATAAATATATATATACAAAATACACATTAAATAATATAAATTTGTTTAAAACTATACAAAATACGCATGAAATGATGTAAATACGTATAAAAAAATATATACAAAATACACATTAAATAATGTAAACTCGCGTCAAAATAAATAAACAAAATATCAATAAAAGAATGTGTATTTGTATGAAAATAGATATACAAAATACACATAAAATAACCTAAATTTGTATCAAACTATATACAAAAATAAACAAAAATATTTTAAATTTGTATGAAAATAAATATACAAAATACACATAAAATTAGGTAAATTTGTATTGGAATACATACACAAAGTACACATAAAATAATGTAAATTTTAATGAAAATACATAAACAAATACACTTAAAATAACGTAAATTTGTATAAAAAAATCTCTACAAAACACAAATAGAATAATGTAAAATCGTATCAAAAGAAATACACAGAATATTAATTTAGTAATGTAAATTTTGTTTGAAAATAAAGAAGCAAAATACCCATAAAATAACGCATTTATAAAAATATATATACCAAAATACACATAAAAAAATAAAATTTGTATTAAAATAAATATACAAAAAACACATACAATAAGGTAAATTTGTATTGAAATAGATATGCAAAATACATATAAAACAATGTAAATTTGTTTCAAAATATATATACGAATACACATAAAATAACGTAGATTTCTATGAAAATATATATACAAAATACACATAAAATGAAGTAAATACGTATAAAAAAATGTATACAAAATACACATAAAATAATGTAAATTCGTATCAAAATAAATAAACAAAATACCAATAAAAGAATGTATATTTGTATAAATATAAATATACAAAATACACATAAAATAACGTAAATTTATATAAAACTATATACAAAAATACACAGAAGTAATTAAATTTGTATGAAAATATATACAAAATACACACAAAATAAGCTAAATTTGAATTGAAATATATATACAAAATACATGAAATAAAGTAAATTTGTATCAAAATATTTATACAAATACACATATAATAACGTAAATTTGTATGAAAATATATAAACAAAATACACATTAAATAATGTAAATACGTATAAAGAAATATGTACAAAATACACATAATATAATCATGTAATTCGTATCAAAATAAATAAACAAAATACCAATAAAATACTATAAATTTGTATAAGTAAACGTGTATGTTGCATATTTTTTCAATACAAATTTACCTTATTATATACGCATTTTGTATATTAATTTTAATATATGTGTATTTGAATATATATTTTGATACAAATTTACATTATTTACATTATTTTATTGCTATTTTGTTTATTTAGTTTGATACGAATTACATGATTATATGTGTATTTTGTACATATTTTTTATACGTATTTACATTACTTAATGTATTTTGTTTATATATTTTAAACAAATTTACGTTTTATGTATTTTTATAAATATTTTGATACAAATTTACATTATCTTATGCATTTTATATACATTTCAATTCAAATTTAGCTTATTTTATCTGTATTTTGTATATCTATTTCATATGAATTTAATTACTTCTGTGTATTTTGTATATAGTTTTATACAAATCTACGTTATTTTATGTGTATTTGTATATATATTTATACAAATACACATTCTTTTATTGGTATTTTGTTTATTTATTTTGATACGAATTTACATTATTTTATGTGTATTTTGTATACATTTTTTTATACGTATTTACTTCATTTTACGTGTATTTTGTATATATATTTTGATACAAATCTACGTTATTTTATGTGTATTCGTATATATATTTTGAAACATATTTACATTGTTTTATATGTATTTTGCATATCTATTTCAATACAGATTTACCTTATTGTATGTGTATTTTGTATATTTATTTTAATACAAATAAATTTTTATGTATTTTGTATATATATTTAAAAAAAATGCGTTATTTTATGGGTATTTTGCTTCTTTATTTTCATACAAATTTACATTATTTTATTAATATTCTGTGTATTTATTTTGATACGATTTTACATTATTCTATTTGTGTTTTGTATATATTTTTTTATACAAATTTACGTTATTTTAAGTTTATTTGTTTATGTATTTTCATTCAAATTTACAGTATTTTATGTGTATTTTGTATATGTATTTCAATACAAATTTACCTATTTTTATATGTTTTTTTTATATTTATTTTCATACAAATTTAAATTATTTTTGTGTATTTTTGTATATAGTTTTATACAAATTTAAGTTATCTTATGTGTATTTTGTATATTTATTTTCATACAAATACACATTCTTTTATTGACATTTTGTTTATTTATTTAATTATTACATTATTTAATGTGTATTTTGTATATATATTTTTATACGTATTTACATCCTTTCATGTGTATTTTGTATATTTATAAAAAATGCGTTATTTTATGGGTATTTTGCATCTTTATTTTCATACAAATTTACATTATTTTATTTACATTCTGTGTATTTATTTTAATACGATTTTACATTATTCAATTTGTGTTTTGTATATATATATGTATATATACATATTTTCATTATTTAATGAGTATTTTTTATATATATTTTATACAAATTTATGTTAATTTAAGTGTATTTGTTTATATATTTTCATTCAAATTTACATTATTTTATGTGTATTTTGTATATGTATTTCTTTACAAATTTACCTAATTTTACGTGTATTTTGTAAATTCATTTTCATACAAATTTAACGTATGTTTGTGTATTTTTATGTATAGTTTTATACAAATTTACGTTATTTTATGTGTATTTTGTATATGTATTTTCATACAAATACACATTCTTTTATTATCTAATGTGTGTTTTGTATATATATTTTTGTGCAAATTTATTTTATGCTCATTTTTGTACATATATTTTTATAGAAATTTGCGTTATTTTATGTGTATAGTTTTATATAAATTTACGTTATTTTATGTGCATTTTGTATATTTATATTTATACAAATACATATTCTTTTATTAGTATATTGTTTATTTACATTTATACGAATTTACTTTATTTTATGTGAATTTTGTATACATTTTTTTATACGTATTTACTTAATTTTATATGTATTTTGTATATGTATTTTTATAGAAAACTACGTTATTTTATGTGTATTCGTATATATATTTTGAAACAAATTTACATTATTTTATATGTATTTTGCATATCTATTTCAATACAAATTTACCTTATTGAATATGCATTTTGTATATTTATTTTAATTCAAATTGAAATATTTTATGTGTATTTTGGTATCAATAATTTTATAAAAAAAAAAGTAAATTTGTATAAAAAAAATATGTACAAAACACAAACAGAATCATGTAAAATCGTATCAAAATAAATACACAAAATATTAATAAAATAATGTAAATTTGTATGAAAATAAAGAAGCAAAATACCCATAAAATAATGCATTTTTTTTATAAAAATATATATACCAGAATACACATAAAAAAATTAAATTTGTATTAAAATAAATATACAAAAAACACCTACAATAAGGTAAATTTGTATTGAAATAGATATGCAAAATACATATAAAACAATGTAAATTTGTTTCAAAATATATATACGAATACACATAAAATAACGTAGATTTCTATAAAAAATATATATTCAAAATACACATAAAATGAAGCAAATACGTATAAAAATATATATACAAAATACACATAAAATGAAGCAAATACGTATAAAAATATGTATACAAAATACACATAAAATAATGTAAATTCGTATCAAAATAAATAAACAAAATACCAATAAAAGAATGTGTATTTGTATAAATATAAATATACAAAATACACATAAAATAACGTAAATTTATATAAAACTATATACAAAAATACATAGAAGTAATAAATTTGTATGAAAATATATACAAAATACACACAAAATAAGCTACATTTGAATTGAAATATATATACAAAATACACATATTTTGCATATCTATTTTCAAACAAATTTAAATTATTTTTTTTGTATTTTTGTATATATTTATTTTTGTTATACATAGAATAATGTAAAATCGTATCAAAATAAGTACACAGAATATCAATAAAATAATTTAAATTTGTATGAAAATAAAGATGCAAAATACCCATAAGATAAAGCAAATTTTTTATAAAAACACATATACAAAAATACACATAGAATAATTAAATTTGTATTGAAATTAATATACAAAATGCACACATACAAAAAGGTAAATTTGTATTGAAAAAAAAAACGCAAAATACAAATAAAACAGTGTAAATTTGTTACAAAAAATATATACGAATACACATAAAATAACGTGTATATTGTATATCTATTTTCATACAAATACACATTCTTTTATTGATATTTTGTATATTTATTTTGACGCGAATTTACATTATTTAATGTGTATTTTATATATGTATATATTTTTATACGTGTTTACATCATTTGATGTGTATTTTGTATATATATTTCTATAGAAATCTACGTTGATTTATGAGTATTCGTATATAGATTTTGAAATAAATTTACTCTGTTTTATGTATTTTGCATATTTTTCAATACAAATTTACCTTATTGTATATGCATTTTGTATATTAATTTTAATACAAATTTAATTATGCTGTGTGTATTTTTGTATATGTATTTTATAAAAATATGCTTTATTTTATAGAATTTTGCATTTTGATTTTCATACAAATTTACATTATTTTATTTATATTCTGTTTATTTTTTTTAAACAATTTTACATTATTCTATGTTTATTTTGTATATCTTTTTTTATAAGTATTTACTTAATTTTATGTGTATTTTGTATATATATTTTTATAGAAATCTACGTTATTTTATGTGTATTCGTATATATATTTTGAAACAAATTTACATTGTTTTATATGTATTTTTGCATATCTCTTTCAATACAAGTTTACCTTATTGTATGTGCATTTTGTATATTTATTTCAAAACAAATTTAAATATTTTATGTGTATTTTGGTATATATATTTTTATAAGAAATGCGCTATTTGATGGGAATTTTGCATCTTTATTTTCATACAAATTCACATTATTTTATTAATATTCGGTGTATTTATTTTGATACGATTTCACATTATTCTATTTGTTTTTTGTATATATATTTTTTTATACATATTTTCATTATTTAATGTGTATCTTGCATATATATTTCATACAAATTTATTATCTATTATTTATTTTCATGCAAATACACATTGTTTTCATGATATTTTGTTTATTTATTTTGACACGAATTTACCTAGATATGTATTTTGTATATATATTTTTATACGTATTTACATAATTTCATGTGTATTTTGTATATATATTTCTATAGAAATCTACGTTATTTTATGTGTATTCGTATATATATTTTGAAACAAATTAACTTTGTTTTATATGTATTTTTGAATATCTCTTTCAATACATATTTACCTACTGTATATGCATTTTGTATATTTATTTCAATACAAATTTAAATATTTTATGTGTATTTTCGTATATATTTTTATAAAAAATGCGCTATTTTATGGGAATTCTGCATCTTTCTTTTCATACAAATTTATATTATTTTATTGATATTCTGTGTATTTATATTGACAGGATTTTACATTATTCTATTTCTTTTTTTAAATATTTTTTTTATACACATTTACATTATTTATTGTGTATCTTGCATATATATTTTATACAAATCTACGTTATTTTAAGTGTATTTGTTTATATATTTTCATTCAAATTTACATTATTTTATGTGTATTTTGTATATGTATTTCAATACAAATTTACCTAATTTTATATGTATTTTGTATATTTCTTTTCATACAAATTTTAAATATTTTTGTGTATTTTTGTATATAGTTTTATACAAATTTAGGTTATTTTATGAACGCATTTACATTATTTAATGTGTGTTTTGTTTATATATTTTTATGCAAATTTGCGTTATTTTATGTGTATTTGTATATGTTTTCTCATACAAATTTACATTATTTTATTGCTATTTTGTTTATTTATTTTGATACGAATGAAAATAGATATACAAAATATACATAAAATAAACTAAATTTGTATTGAAATATATATACAAAATACATAAAATAATGTAAATTTGTATCAAAATATTTTAACAGAAGCGCATAAAATAACGTAAATTTGTTTTAATATATACGAAATACACTTAAATAATGTAAATATGTATAAAAAAATATATACAAAACACAAATAGAATAATGTAAAATCGTATCAAAATAAATACACAGAATATTAATAAAACAATGTAAATTTGTATGAAAATAAAGATGCAAAATACCCATTAAATAACGCATTTTTTTTATAAAAATATATATACCAAAATACAAAAATACAAAAAAATATTAATTTGTATTAAAATAAATATACAAAATACACATACAGTAAGGTAAATCTGTATTGAAATAGATATGCAAAATACATATAAAACAATGTAAATTTGTTTCAAAATATATATACGAATACACATAAAATAACGTAGATTTGTATAAAAATATATATACAAAATACACATAAAATGAAGTAAATACGTATAAGAAAATGTATACAAAATACACATAAAATAATGTAAATTCGTTTCAAAATAAATAAACAAAATACCAATAAAAGAATGTGTATTTGTATAAATATAAATATACAAAATACACATAAAATAACGTAAATTTGTATAAAACTATGTACAAAAATACACAGAAGTTATTAAATTCGTATGAAAATAGATTTACAAAATACAGATAAAATAAGCTAAATTTGAATTGAAATGTATATACAAAATACATAAAATAATGTAAATTTTTATCAAAATATTTATAAAAATACATAAAATAACCTAAATTTGTATAAAACTATATACAAAAATACACAAAAATAATTTAAATTTGTATGAAAAGAAATATACAAAATACACATAAAAGTAGGTTAATTTGTATTGAAATACATATACAAAATACATATAAAATAATGTAAATTTGAAAGAAAATATATAAACAAATACACATATAATAACGTAAATTTGTATGAAATATATATTCAAAATACTCATTAAATAATGTAAATATGTATAATAAAATATATACATAATACAAATAGTATAATGTAAAATCGTATCAAAATATATACACAGAATATTAATAAAATAAGGTAAATTTGTATGAAAATTAAGATGCAAAATACCTATAAAATAACGCATTTTTTATAAAATTATTGATACCAAAATACACATAAAATATTTGAATTTGTATTAAAATAAATATACAAAATGCACATACAATAAGGTAAATTTGTATTGAAATAGATATGCAAAATACATATAAAATAATGTAGATTTGTTTCAAAATATATATACGAATACACATAAAATAACGTAGATTTCTATAAAAATACATATACAAAATACACATAATATTAAGTAAATACGTATAAAAAAAATGTATAAAAAATACACATAAAATAATGTAAATTCGTATAAATGTAAATAAACAATATAACAATATAAGAATGTGTATTTGTATCAATATAAATATACAAAATGCACATAAAATAACGTAAATTTATATAAAACTATATACATAAAATAACGCAAATTTCTATAAAAATATATGTACAAAATGAACATAAAATACATTTGCATAAAAATCTATATACAAAACACACTTTAGATAATGTAAATGAGTATAAAAATATGTATACAAAATAGCTATGAAATAATCTAAATTCGAATCGAATTAAATTAAGAAAATATCAATAAAATAATGTAATTTTGGATGAAAATATATATACAAAATACACATAAAATAACCTAAATACAAATACAAATATACACATAAAATAATTTAAAATTGAATGAAATAAATATACAAAATAAACATAAAATAAGGTAAATTTGTAATGAAATATATGAAAAAATACACATAAAATAATATAAATTTGTATGAAAATATATATACAAATACACATTAAATAACATGAATTTGTATAAAATTTGTATCAAAATATATACTTATACACACAATAAAATAACGTAATTTTTTTATGAAAATGTATATACGAAATACACATAAAATAATTTAAATACGTAGAAAAATATATACAAAAAACATATAAAATAATGTAAATTTGTAATAAAATATATAAAAATATACACCTAATATAATGTATATTTTTAAAAAATATATATACAAAATGAACATTAAATAATGTAAATATGTATAAAAAAATATACAAAATACACATAGAATAATGTTAAATCGTATCAAAATAAATAAAGAGAATATCAATAAAATAATGTAAATTTGTATGAAAATAAAGATGCAAAATATTCATATAATAACGCATATTTGCATAAAAATATATATACAAAATACATATAAAATAGTTAAATTTGTATTAAAATAAATATACAAAATGCACGTACAATAAAGTAAATTGGTATTGAAATAGATATGCAAAATACACATCAATAATGTAAATTTGTATCAAAATATATATACGAATACTCATAAAATAGAGTAAATTTCTATAAAAATATACATACAAAATAGATATACAAAATACACATATAACTAGTTAAATTTGTATTTAAATACATGTACAAAAAACACATAAAATAATGTAGATTTGTATGAAATGAAAACAAATACATTTTATATAAAATATATATACAAAATACACATAGAATAATGTAAAATCATATTAAAGTAAATACACAGAATATCAATAAAATAATGTAAATTTGTATGAAAATAAAGATGCAAAATACCCATAAAATAAAGCATATTTTTATAAAAATACATATACAAAAATACACATAGATTAATCAAATTTGTATTAAAATTAATATACAAAATGCACATACAGTAAGGTAAATTTGTATTGAAAAAATATGCAAAATACACATAAAACAATGTAAATTAGTCTCAAAATATATATACGAATACACATAAAATAACGCAGATTTCTATAGAAATATATATACAAAATACACTTGAAATAATGTAAATACGTATAAAAATATATATAAAAAATACACATTAAATAATGTTAATTCGTGTCAAAAAAAATAAACAAAATATCATGAAAAGAATGTGTATTTGAATGAAAATAGATATACAAAATACACATAAAATAACCTAAATTTGTATAAAACTATATACAAAAATACACAAAAATAATTAAACTTGTATGAAAATAAATATACAAAAAACATATAAAAATAGGTAAATTTGTATTGAAATACATATACAAAATACACATAAAATAATGTAAATTTGAATGAAAATATATAAACATATAGACTTAAAATAACGTAAATTTGTATCAATAAATATACAAAAAAAAAACATTAAATAATGTAAATATGTATAAAAAAATATATACAAAACACAAATGAAATAATGTAAAATCGTATCAAAATAAATACAGAAAATATTAATAAAATAATGTAAATTTGTATGAAAATTAAGATGCAAAATACCCATAAAATAACGCATTTTTTATAAAAATATATATACGAAAAAACAAAAAATATTTGATTTTGTATTAAAATAAATAGATATACAAAATACACATAAAATAAGCTAAATTTGAATTGAAATATATATACAAAATACATAAAATAATGTAAATTTGTATCAAAATACCTATACAAATTCACATATAATAACGTAAATTTGTATAAAAACATATAAACAAAATACACATTAAATAATGTAAATACGTATAAAAAAATGTACAAAATACACAAATAATCATGTAATTCGTATCAAAATAAATAGACAAAATACCAATAAAATAATGTAAATTTCCATGAGAAAACATATACATAATACACATAAATAACGCAAATATCAATAAAAATATGTATAATATAATATATTTTTATACATATTTAAAATATTTAATGTATATTTTGTATATATATATATATATATATATATATATATATATATATATATATATATATATATATATATATATATATATATATATATATATATATATATATATATATATATATATATATATATATATATATATATATATATATATATATATATATATATATATATATATATAAAAACATATATATATATATATATATATATATATATATATGATTTTATATGCATTTGTTTATATATTTTCATATAAATTTACATTATTTTATGTGAGTTTTGTATATGTATTTCAATACAAATTTGCCTAACTTTATGTGTATTTTGCATATCTATTTTCAAACAAATTTAAATTATTTTTGTGTATTTTTGAATATATTTTTATACAAATTTTAGTTATTTTATTTGTTTTTTATATATATTTTCATACTGATATACATTCTTTTATTGGAATTTTATTTTTTAAGAATTTACATTATTTTATGTATTTTGTATATATATTTTTCTACGTATTTAAACTATTTTATGTGTATTTTATATATACATTTTCATAAAAATTTACGTTATTTTATTGTGTGTATTCGTATATATTTTGAAACAAATTTTATACAAATTCATGTTATTTTATGTGTGTTTTTACATATATTTTCATACAAATTTATATTATTTTATAATAAAATAATGTAAATTTGTATGAAAATTAAGATGCAAAATACCCATTAAATAACGCATTTTTTATAAAAATATATATACCAAAATACACATGAAAAAATTAATTTGTATTAAAATAAATATACAAAATACATATACAATAAGGTAAATCTGTATTGAAATAGATATGCAAAATACATATAAAACAATGTAAATTTGTTTCAAAATATATATACGAATACACATAAAATAACGTAGATTTGTATAAAAATATATATACAAAACACATAAAATGAAGTAAATACGTATAAGAAAATGTATACAAAATACACATAAAATAATGTAAATTCGTATCAAAATAAATAAAGAAAATACCAATAAAAGAATGTGTATTTGTATAAATATAAATATACAAAATACACATAAAATAACGTAAATTTGTATACAACTATACAAAAATACACAGAAGTAATTAAATTCGTATGAAAATAGATATACAAAATACAGATAAAATAAGCTAAATTTGAATTGAAATGTATATACAAAATACAATATTTTATGTGTATATTTGTATTTAGGTTATT
The DNA here is from genome assembly GCF_024679095.1 of Eriocheir sinensis. Taxonomy (NCBI): domain Eukaryota; kingdom Metazoa; phylum Arthropoda; class Malacostraca; order Decapoda; family Varunidae; genus Eriocheir; species Eriocheir sinensis. Next base: position 663,366 of record NW_026110629.1, on the reverse strand, counting down.
TTATGTGTATTTTGTATATATATTTTCATCAAAATTACATTATTTTATTGGTATTTTCTTAATTTAATTCGATACAATTTAGATTATTTCATAGGTATTTTCTATACATATTTTATACTCATTTACATTATCTAATGTGTGTTTTGTATATATATTTTTATGCAAATTTATTTTATGTTCATTTTTGTACATATATTATTATAGAAATTTGCGTTATTTTATGCATATAGTTTTATATAAATTTACGTTATTTTATGTGCATTTTTTATATTTATATTTATACAAATACACATTCTTTTATTGGTATATTGTTTATTTACATTTATACGAATTTACATTATTTTATGTGTATTTTGTATACATTTTTTTATACGTATTTACTTAATGTTATGTGTATTTTATAGATGTATTTTTATAGAAATCTACGTTATTTTATGTGTATTCGTATATATATTTTGAAACAAATTTACATTATTTTATATGTATTTTGCATATCTATTTCAATACAAATTTACCTTATTGTATGTGCATTTTGTATATTTATTTTAATACAAATAGAAATTTTTTATGTGTATTTTGGTATCAATAATTTTATAAAAAAACGTAAATTTGTATAAAAAAAATATATACAAAACACAAATAGAATAATGTAAAATCGTATCAAAATAAATACACAGAATATTAATAAAATAATGTAAATTTGTATGAAAATAAAGAGGCAAAATACCCATAAAATAACGCATTTTTTTTATTTATAAAAATACATATACCAAAATATACATAAAAAAATTAAATTTGTATTAAAATAAATATACAAAAAATACATACAATAAGGTAAATTTGATATGCAAAATGCATATAAAACAATGTAAATTTGTTTCAAAATATATATACGAATACACATAAAATAACGTAGATTTCTATAAAAATATATATACAAAATACACATAAAATGAAGTAAATACGTATAAAAAAATGTATACAAAATATACATAAAATAATGTAAATTCGTATCAAAATAAATAAACAAAATACCATTAAAAGAATGTGTATTTGTATGAATATAAATATACAAAATACACATAAAATAACGTAGATTTATATAAAACTATATACAAAAATACACAGAAGTAATTAAATTTGTATGAAAATATATACAAAATACACACGATATAAGCTAAATTTGAATTGAAATATATATACAATATACATGAAATAAAGTAAATTTGTATCAAAATATTTATACAAATACACATGTAATAACGTAAATTTGTATGAAAATATATAAACAAAATACACATTAAATAATGTAAATACGTATAAAAAAATGTGTACAAAATACACATATAATCATGTAATTCGTATCAAAATAAATAAACAAAATACCAATAAAATAATATAAATTTGTATGAGTAAACGTGTATTTTGCATATTTTTTCAATACAAATTTACCTTATTATATACGCAATTTGTATATTAATTTTAATATAAATTTAATTATTCGATGTGTATTTTTGTATCTGTATTTTTATAAACATATGCTTTATTTTTTGGGTATTTTGCATCTTTATTTTCATACAAATTTACATTATTTTATAGATGTTCTGCTCTTTCATTTTGATACGAGTTAACATTATTCTATGTGTATTTTGTATATATTTTTCATACAAATTTACGTTATTTTATGTGTAAAAATATGTACAAAATACATATATAATCATGTAATTCGTATGAAAATAAATAAACAAAATACCAATAAAATAATATAAATTTTTATGAGTAAACGTGTATGTTGCATATTTTTTCAATACAAATTTACCTTATTATATGCGCATTTTGTATATTAATTTTAATACAAATTTAATTATTCGATGTGTATTTTTGTATCTCTATTTTTATAAACATATGCTTTATTTTATGGGTATTTTGCATCTTTATTTTCATACAAATTTACGTTATTTAATTGATATTCTGCTCATTCATTTTGATACGATTTGACATTATTCTATGTGTATTTTGTATATATTTTTCATACAAATTTACGTTATTTTATGTGTATTTGCTTATATATTTTGACACAAATTTACAATATTTTATGGGTATTTTGTATATACATTTCAAAAGAAATTTACATAGTTTTATGTGTATTTTGTAAATCTATTTTCATACAAACTCAAATTATTTCTATGTATTTTTGTATATATTTTAATACAAATTTTAGTTATGTTTTGTGTAATTTGTAAATTTATTTTCATTCAAATATATACTATTTTATTGGTGTTTGGTTGATTTATATTGATACGAGTTTACATTATTTTATATGTACTTTGTATATACATTTTTATACGCATTTACATTATTTAATATTTATTTTGAATATATATTTTTATACAAATTCATGGTATTTTATGTGTATTTGTATATATATTTTCATATAAATTTACATTATTTTATGTGTATTTTGTACATATATTTTTTTACAAATCTTCCTTATTTTATGTTTATTTTGTATGTGTATTTTGTATATTTATATTTATCCAAATACACATTCTTTTATTGGTATTTTGTTTATTTATTTTAATTCGAATTTACATTATTTTATGTGTATTTTGTATACATTTTTTTATACGTATTTACTTAATTTTATGTGTATTTTGTATATATATTTTTATAGAAATCTACGTTTTTTTATTTGTATTCGTATATATATTTTGAAACAAATTTACATTGTTTTATATGTATTTTTGCATATCTCTTTCAATACAAATTTACCTTATTGTATTTGCATTTTGTATATTTATTTCAATGCAAATTTAAATATTTTATGTGTTTTTTGGTATATATATTTTTATAAGATTACGAAAATTTGAATAAAAATATATACAAAAAACAAAAAAATAAATTTCAATTTGTATGAAAATAGATATACAAAAACACATATAATTAGCTAAATTTGTATTTAAATACATGTACAAAATACACATAAAATAATGTAAATTTGTCTGAAATGAAAACAAATTCACAAAAAATTCGCGTCAAAATAAATAAACAAAATATCAATAAAAGAATGTGTATTTGTATGAAAATAGATATACAAAATACACATAAAATAACCTAAATTTGTATCAAACTATATGCAAAAATAAACAAAAATATTTTAAATTTGTATAAAAATATATATACAAAATACACATAAAATTAGGTAAATTTGTATTGAAATACATACACAAAATACACATTAAATAATGTAAATTTGAATGAAAATACATAAACAAATACACTTAAAATAACGTAAATTTGTATAAAAAATATGTACAAAACACAAATAGAATAATGTAAAATCGTATCAAAATAAATACACAGAATATTAATAAAATAATGTAAATTTGTATGAAAATAAAGAAGCAAAATACCCATAAAATAACGCATTTTTTTTTATAAATATATATATATATAACAAAATACATATGAAAAATTTAAATTTGTATTAAAAAAAATATAGAAAATGCACATACAATAAGGTAAATTTATATTGAAATAAATATGCAAAATACATATAAAATAATGTAAATTTGTTTCAATATATATATACGAATACACATAAAATAACGTAGATTTCTATAAAAATATATATACAAAATACACATAAAATGAAGTAAATACGTATAAAAAAATGTATACAAAATACACATAAAATAATGTAAATTCGTATCAAAATAAATAAACAAAATACCAATAAAAGAATGTGTATTTGTATAAATATAAATATACAAAATACACATAAAATAACGTAAATTTATATAAAACTATATACAAAAATACACAGAAGTAATTAAATTTGTATGAAAATATATACAAAATACACACAAAATAAGCTAAATTTGAATTGAAATATATATACAAAATACATCAAATAAAGTAAATTTGTATCAAAATATTTATACAAATACACATATAATAACGTAAATTTGTATGAAAATATATAAACAAAATACACATTAAATAATGTAAATACGTATAAAGAAATATGTACAAAATACACATATAATCATGTAATTCGAAACAAAATAAATAAACAAAATACCAATAAAATAATATAAATTTGTATGAGTAAACGTGTATGTTGCATATTTTTTCAATACAAATTTACCTAATTATATACGCATTTTGTATATTAATTTTAATATATGTGTATTTGAATATATATTTTGATACAAATTTACATTATTTTATGTATTTTCTATATTATTTCAATTCAAATTTAGCTTATTTTATGTGTCTTTTGTATATCTATTTTCATACAAATTTAATTATTTTTGTTTATTTGTGTATATAGTTTTATACAATTTTACGTTATTTTATGTGTATTTTGTATATTTATATTTATACAAGTAAACATTCTTTTATTGGCATTTAGTTTATTTATTTTGATACGAATTTACATTATTTTATTTGTATTTTGTATACATTTTCTTATACGTATTTACTTCATTTTATGTGTATTTTGTATATATATTTTTTATAGAAATCTTCGTTATTTTATGTGTATTCGTATATATATTTTGAAACAAATTTACATTGTTTTATGTGTATTTTGCATATCTATTTCAATACAAATTTACCTTATTGTATGTGCATTTTGTATATTTATTGTAATACAAATTTAAATATTTTATGTGTATTTTGGTATATATATTTTCATAAAAAATGCTTTGTTTTATGGGTATTTTGCATCTTTACTTTCATACAAATTTACATTATTTTATTAATATTCTGTGTATTTATTTTGATACTATTTTACATTATTCTATTTGTGTTTTGTATATATTTTTTTATATATATGTACATTATTTAATGTGTATTTTCTATATATATTTCATACAAATTTACGTTATTTTAAGTGTATTAAATAACGTATCAAAATAAATACACCGAATATTAATAAAATAATGTAAATTTGTATGAAAATAAAGATGCAAAATTCCCATCAAATAGCGCATTTCTTATAAAAAATATATATACCAAAATACACATAAAATATTTATATTTGTACTGAAATAAATATACAAAATGCACATACAATAAGGTAAACTTGTATTGAAAGAGATATGCAAAAATACATATAAAACAATGTAAATTTGTTTCAAAATATATATACGAATACACATAAAATAACGTAGATTTCTATAAAAATATATATACAAAATACACATAAAATTAAGTAAATACGTAAAAAAATAGATATACAGAATACACATAGAATAATGTAAAATTGTTTAAAAAAAAATTAAACAGAATATAAATAAAATAATGTAAATTTGTATGAAAATAAAAATGCAAAATACCCATAAAATAAAGCATATTTTTATAAAAATACATATACAAAAATACACATAGCATAATTAAATTTGTATTAAAATTAATATACAAAAAGCATATACAATAAGGTAAATTTGTGTTGAAAAAATATGCAAAATACACATAAAACAGTGTAAATTTATTTCAAAATCTATATACGAAAACTCATAAATCAACGTAGATTTCTATAGAAATATATATACAAAATACACATTAAATGATGTAAACACGTATAAAAATATATATATATATATATATATATATATATATATATAATACACATTAAATAATGTAAAGTCGCGTCAAAATAAATAAACAAAATATCAATAAAAGAATGTGTATTTGTATGAAAATAGATATACAATATACACATAAAATCACCTAAATTTGTATAAAACTATATACAAAAATACACAAAAATAATTTTAATTTGTATGAAAATAAATATACAAAATACTCATAAAATTAGGTAAATTTGTATTGAAATACATTTACAAAATACATAAAATAATGTAAATTTAAATGAAAATATATTAACAAATACACTTAAAATAACGTAAATTTGTATAAAATATATATAAAAATACACATTAAATAATGTATATGTATAAAAATATATACAAAACACAAATAGAATAATGTAAAATCGCATCAAAATAAATACACAAAATATTAATAAAATAATGTAAATTTGTGTGAAAATTAAGATGCAAAATACCCATAAAATAACGCTTTTTTATAAAAAATATATATACCAAGACACACATAAAATATTTGAATTTGTATTAAAATAAATATACAAAATGCACATACAATAAGGTAAATTTGTATTGAAATAGATATGCAAAATACATATAAAACCATGTAAATTTTTTTCAAAATATATACACGAATACACATAAAATAACTTAGATTTCTATGAAAATAAATATACAAAATACACATAAAATGAAGTAAATACGTATAAAAAAAAGGTATACAAAATACACATAAAATAATGTAAACTCGTATCAAAATAAATAAACAAAATACTAATAAAAGAATGTGTATTGTATAAATATAAATATACAAAATACAAATAAAATAACGTAAATTTATATAAAACTATATGCAAAAATACACAAATGTAATTAAATTTGTGTGAAAATAGATATATAAAATACATGTGTATTTTGTATATTTATTTTCATACAAATTGAAATTATTTTCGTTTATTTTTTTTATATATTTTCAAACAAATTTTCGTTGTTTTATGTGTATTTTGTATATATATTTTTTCTACAAATATACTTTCTTTTATCTGAATTTTGTTTATTGAATTTGAAACGAATTTACCTTATTTTGTATATCTATTTTCATACAAATTAAAATACTTCTGTGTATTTTTGTATATAGTTTTATATAAATCTACGTTATTTTATGTGTATTTTGTATATTTATATTTATACAAATACACATTCTTTTATTGGTATTTTGTATATTTATTTTGATACGAATTTACATTATTTTATGTGTATTTTGTATACATTTTTTTATACGTATTTACTTCATTTTATGTGTATTTTGTATATATATTTTTATAGAAATCTACGTTATTTTATGTGTATTCGTATGTATATTTTGAAACAAATTTACATTGTTTTATATGTATTTTGCATATCTATTTCAATACGAATTTACCTTATTGTATGTGTTTTTTATATATTTATTTTAATTCAAATTTAATTTTTTTATGTGTATTTTGGTATATATATTTTCATAAAAAATGCTTTGTTTTATGGGTATTTTGCATCTTTATTTTCATACAAATTTACATTATTTTATTAATATTCTGTGTATTTATTTTGATACTATTTTACATTATTCTATTTGTGTTTTGTATATATTTTTTTATATATATGTACATTATTTAATGTGTATTTTCTATATATATTTCATACAAATTTACGTTATTTTAAGTGTATTTGTTTATATATTTTCATTCAAATTTACATTATTTTATGTGTATTTTGTATATGCAAGATGGCGCCACTATAAACACTCGCCTGCGCCAGAACGGGCTGGGCCGACCATCAAGCCCCCCCTGGAAGAAGCCTTGGGCCGACCATCAGGCCCCACCGGGGAGATGCCTACTGGCGCAATAGGCAACAACGTAAAAAAAAAAATGTATTTCAATAGAAATTTAACTAGTTTTATTTGTATTTTGTATATATATTTTTATACAAATTTAAATTATTTTTGTGTATTTTTTTAATAGAGTTTTATACAAATTTACAATATTTTATGTGAATTTTGTATATCTATTTTCATACAAATACACATTCTTTTATTGATATTTTGTTTATTTATTTTTATGCGAATTTACATTATTTAATGTGTATTGTGTATATATATTTTTATACCTATGAACGTCATTTCATGTGTATTTTGTATATATATTTCTATAGAAATATACGTTATTTTATGTGTATTCGTATATATATTTTGAAACAAATATACATTGTTTTATGTGCATTTTGTATATTTTTTCAATACAAATTTCACTTATTGTACGTGCATTTTGTATATTAATTTTAATACAAATTTAATTATTCTATGTGTATTCTTGAGTATTATGTATTTTTAAAAAAATATGCTTTATTTTATGGGTATTTTGCATCTTTGTTTTCATACAAAATTACATTATTTTATTGATATTCTGTGTATTTATTTTGATACGATTTTACATTATTCACTGTATATTTTGTATATCTATTTTATACAAATGTACGTTATTTTATGTGAATTTGTTTTCATTTCATTTCATACAAATTTACATTATTTTATGTGTATTTTGTACATGTATTTAAATACAAATTTAACTAATTATATGTGTATTTTGTGTATCTATTTTCATACAAATTGAAATTTATTTTTTTGTTTTTTTGTATATACTTTTATTCAAATTTTCGTAATTTTATGTGTATTTTGTATATTTATTTTCCTACAAATATACGTTCTTTTATCGGAATTTTGTTTATTTATTTTGATACGAATTTTCATTTTTTAGGTGTATTTGATATATATATTTTTATACTTATTTACCTAATTTTATATGTATTTTGAATATATATTTTCATAGAAATTTACTCTATATGTATATACAAAAAAACACAAAAATAATTTAAATTTGTATGAAAATAAATATACAAAATACACATAAAATTAGGTAAATTTGTATTGAAATACATATACAAAATACACTTAAAATAATAAAAATTTAAATGAAATTATATAAACAAATACACTTAAAATGACGTTAATTTGTATAAAATATATATAAAAAATACACATTAAATAATGAAAATATGTATGAAAAAATATATACAAAACACAAATAGTATAATATAAAATCGTATCAAAATATATACGCAGGATATTAATAAAATAATGTACATTTGTATGAAAACTAAGATGCAAAATACCTATAAAATAACGCATTTTTTATAAAAATATATAATACAAAATACACATAAAATATTTGAATTTGTATTAAAATAAATATACAAAATGCACATACAATAAGGTAAATTTGTATTGAAATAGATATGCAAAAAACATATAAAACAATGTAAATTTGTTTCAAAATATATATACGAATACACATAAAATAACGTAGATTTCTATAAATATATATATACAAAATACAAATAAAATTAAGTAAATACGAATCAAAAATGTATACAAAATACACATAAAATAATGTAAATTCGTATAAATATAAATAAACAAAATACCAATAAGGGAATGTGTATTTGTATAAATATAAATATACAAAATGCACATAAAATAACGGAAATTTGTATAAAACTATATACAAAAATACACAGAAGTAATTAAATTTGTATGAAAATAGATATACAAAATACACACAAAATAAGCTAAATTTGAATTGAAATATATATACAAAATACATAAAATAAAGTAAATTCGTTTCAAAATATTTTTAACAAATACACATATAATAACGTAAATTTGTAAAAAAAATATATAAACAAAATACACATTAAGTAATGTAAATACGTATAAAAAATATTTACAAAATACACCAATAACCAAGTCATTCGTATCAAAATAAATAAACAAAAAACTAATTAAATAAAGTAAATTTGTATGAGAAAACATATACAAAATACACATAAAATAACATTTTAAGTTTCTATAAAAATATATGTACAAAAATGCACATAAAATTAGTTTGCATAAAAAAATATATACAAAACACACATTAGATAATGTAAATGAGTATAAAAATATGTATACAAAATACCTATGAAATAATCTAAATTCGTATCGAGTTAAATTAAGAAAATAACAATCAAATAATGTAATTTTGGATGAAACACATAAAATAACCTAAATACAAATACAAATATACACATTAAATAATTTAAAATTGAATGAAATAAATATACAAAATAAACATAAAATAAGGTAAATTTGTAATAAAATATATGTAAGAATACACATAAAATAATATAAATTTGTATGAAAATATATATACAAATACACATAAAATAACATGAATTTGTATAAAATGTTTCAAAATATATACGAATACACACAATAAAATAACGTAAATTTTTATGAAAATGTATATATAAAATACACATAAAATAGTTTAAATACGTAGAAAAATATATATACAAAATACACATAAAATAATGTAAATTCGTAAAAAATTAAATACACAAAATTCCAATAAAAGAATGTATATTTGTAGGAAAATATATATACAAAAAACAAATAAAATAACTAAAATTTGTATAAAAATATATACAAATATACACAAAAATAATTTAAATTTGTTTGAAAATAGATATGCAAAATACACATAAAGTTAGGCAAATTTGTATTGAAATACATATACAAAACTCACATAAAATAATGTAAATTTGTATGAAAATATATAAACAAATACATATAAAATCACGTAAATTTGGATAAAATATATATATACAAAATATACATTAAATATTTTAAATATGAGTAAAAATATATTATATTATATATATTTTTATTGATATTTGCGTTATTTATGTGTATTTTGTATATGTTTTCTCATAGAAATTTACATTATTTTATTGGTATTTTGTCTATTTATTTTGATACGAATTACATGATTATTTGTGTATTTTTTACATTTTTTTTATACGTATTTACATTATTTAATGTGTATTTTGTTTATATATTTTTATACAAATTTACGTTATTATATGTGTATTTGTATAGGTATTTTCATACAAATTTACATTATTTCATGTATTTTGAATATATATTTCAATTCAAATTTAGCTTATTTTATGTGTATTTTGTATATCTATTTATTTTAATACAAAATCAAATATTTTATGTTTTTTCGTATTTATATTTTTATAAAAAATGCGTTATTTTATGGGTATTTTCCATCTTAATGTTCATACATATTTATATTATTTTATTAATCTTTTCTGTATTTATTTTGATACGATTTTACATTATTTTATTTGTGTTTTGTATATATTTTTTTATACATATTTACATTATTTAATGTTTGTTTTGTATATATATTTGATACAAATTTACGTTATTTTAAGTCTATATGTTTATATAATTTCATTCAAATTTACATTATTTTATGTGTATTTTGTATATGTATTTCAATACAAATTTACCTATTTTATATGTTTTTTGTACATTTATTTTCATACAAGTTTAAATTATTTTTGTGTATTTTTGTATATAGTTTTATACAAATTTAGGTTATTTTATGTGTATTTTGTATATCTATTTTTATACAAATACACATTCTTTTCATGATATTTTGTTTATTTATTTTGACACGAATTAACATTATTTAATGTGTATTTTGTATATATATTTTTATACGTATTTACATTATTTCAAGTGTATTTTGTATATATATTTCTATAGAAATCTGCGTTATTTTATGTGTATTCGTATATATATTTTGAAACAAATTTACATTATTTTATGTGTATTTTGCATATTTTTTCAATACAAATTTACCTTATTGTATGTGCATTTTGGATATTAATTTTAATACAAATTTGATTAATCTATGTGTATTTTTGTATATGTATTTTTATAAAAATATGCTTTATTTTATGGGTATTTTGCATCTTTATTTTCATACAAATTTACATTATTTCATTGATATTCTGTGTATTTATTTTGATATGATTTTACATTATTCTATGTGTATTTTGAATATATATTTTATATAAAATGTATTTGTTTTCATTTCATACAAATCTACATTATTTTATGTGTTTTTTGTACATGTATTTAAATACAAATTTAACTAGTTATATGTGTATTTTGTATATCTATTTTGTATGTATATTTTCATAGAAATTTACTCTATTTTATGACTATTCGTATATATATTTTGATACAAATTTACATTATTGATGTGTATTTTGCATATCTATTTCAATACAAATTTACTTTATTGTACGTGCATTTTGTATATTTATTTTAATACAAACTTAACTATTTTATATGTATTTTTGTATATACATTTTTATGCAAATATGCGTTATTATATGGATATTTTCCATCTTTATTTTCATACAAATTTACATTATTTTATTGATATTCTCTTTATTTATTTTGATACGATTTAACAATATTCTATGTGTATTTTTTTTTTTTTTATACATATTTACATTATTTAATGTTCATTTAGTATATATATTTTATCTAAATTTACATTATCTTATGTGTATTTGTTTATATATTTTCATACAAATTTACATTATTTTATGTGTTTTTTGTATATATATTATTCTACGTATTTAAATTATTTTATGTATATTTTGTATATACATTTTCATAAAAAAATGACGTTATTTTATTGTGTGTATAAGTATATATTTTGATACAAATTTTATACAAATTCATGTTATTTAATGTGTATTTGTATATATATTTTCATACAAATTTATATTATTTTATGTGTATTTTTTCATATATTTCATTACAAATTTACCTTATTTTATGTTTATTTTGAATATTTATTTCATTCAATTTTAAATTAATTTATGTGTATACTTGTATTTGTATTTAGGTTATTTTATGTGTATTTTGTATATTATATATTTTCATCCAAAATTACATTATTTTATTGATATTTTCTTAATTTAATTCGATACGAATTTAGATTATTTCATAGGTATTTTGTATACATATTTTTATACTCATTTACATTATCTAAAGTGTGTTTTGTATATATATTTTTATGCAAATTTATTTAATGTTCATTTTTGTACATATATTTTTATAGAAATTTGCGTTATTTTATGTATATAGTTTTATATAAATTTACGTTATTTTATGTGCATTTTGTATATTTATATTTATAGAAATACACATTCTTTTATTGGTATATTGTTTATTTACATTTATACGAATTTACATTATTTTATGTGTATTTTGTATACATTTTTTTATACGTATTTACTTAATATTATGTGTATTTTGTATATGTATTTTTATAGAAATCTACGTTATTTTATGTGTATTCGTATATATATTTTGAAACAAATTTACATAATTTTATATGTATTTTGCATATCTATTTCAATACAAATTTACCTTATTGTAAGAGCATTTTGTATATTTATTTTAATACAAATTCAAATATTTTATGTGTATTTTGGTATCAATATTTTTATAAAAAATGCGTTATTTTATACGTATTTTGCATCTTAATTTTCATACAAATTTACATTATTTTAATAATATTCTGTGTATATATTTTGATACGATTTTACATTATTCTATTTGTGTTTTGTATTTGTATTTTGATTATATATTTCATGCAAATTTACGATATAATATATGTATTTGTTTATATATTTTCTTTCAAATTTACATTATTTTATATGTATTTTGTATATGTATTTCAATACAAATTAACCTAATTTTATGTGTATTTTGTATATTTCTTTTCATACAAATTTAAATTATTTTTGTGTATTTTTGGTTATAGTTTTATACAAATCTAGGTTATTTTATGTACGCATTTACATTATTTAATGTGTGTTTTGTATATATATTTTTATCCAAAGTTTCTTTATTTTACGTTCATTTTTGGACATATATTTTTATGGAAATTAGCGTTATTTTATATGGATTTGTATATGTTTTCTCATACAAATTTACATTATTTTATTGATATTTTGTTTATTTAGTTTCATACGAATTACATGATTATATGTGTATTTTGTACATATTTTTTATACGTATTTACATTACTTAATGTGTATTTTGTTTATATATTTTTAAACAAATTTATGTTATTATATGTATTTTTATAAATATTTTGATTCAAATTTACATTATTTTATGTATTTTTTATATACATTTCAATTAAAATTTAGCTTATTTTATCTGTATTTTGTATATCTATTTTCATACGAATTTAATAACTTCTGTGTATTTTTGTATATAGTTTTATACAAATTTACGTTATTTTATGTGTATTTTGTATATTTATATTTATACAAATACACATTCTTTTATTGGTATTTTGTTTATTTATTTTGATACGAATTTACATTATTTTATGTGTATTTTGTATACATTTTCTTATACGTATTTACTTCATTTTATGTGTATTTTGTATATATATTTTTATACAAATCTACGTTATTTTATGTGTATTCGTATATATATTTTGAAACAAATTTATATTGTTTTATATGTATTTTGCATATCTATTTCAATACAGATTTACCTTATTGTATGTGTATTTTGTATATTTATTTTAATACAAGTTAATTTTTTCATGTGTATTTTGGTATATATATTTTTATAAAAAAAATGCGTTATTTAATGGGTATTTTGCATCTTTATTTTCATACAAATATACATTGTTTTATTAATATTCAGTGTATTTATTTTGATACGATTTTACATTATTCTATTTGGTTTTGTATATATTTTTTTATACATATTTACATTATTTAATGTGTATTTTGTATATTTTAAAACAAATTTACGTTATTTTATGCGCATCTGTCAAAAAATTTTGATACAAATTTACATTATTTTATGTATTTTGTATATACATTTTAATTCAAATTTAGTTTATTTTATGTATATTTTGTATATCTATTTTCATTCGTATCAAAATAAATAAACAAAATAGCAATAAAATAATGTAAATTTGTATGAGAAAACATATAAAAATACACATAAAATAACGCAAATTTCTAAAAAAATATATGTACAAAAATGCACATAAAATAAAGTAAATTTGCATGAAAATATATCTACAAAACACACATTAAATAATGTAAATGCGTACATAAAATAACCTAAATTTGTATAAAACTATATACAAAAATAGACAAAAAAATTTAAAATTTGTTTGAAAAGAAATATACAAAATACACATAAAATTAGGTAAATTTGTATTGAAATACATATACAAAATACACATAAAATAATGTAAATTTGAATGAAAATATAAACAAATACACTTAAAATAACGTAAATTTGTATAAAATATATATGCAAGATACTCATTAAATAATGTAAATGTGTATAAAAAAATATATACAAAAAAGAAATAGAATAATGTAAAATCCTCTCAATATAAATACACAGAATATCAATAAAATAATGTAAATTTGTATGAAAAGAAAGATGCAAAATTCCCATAAAATAGCGCATTTTTTATAAAAATATATATACCAAAATACAAATAAAATATTTAAATTTGTATTGAAATAAATATACAAAATGCATATACAGTAAGGTAAATATGTATTGAAAGAGATATTCAAAAATACATATAAAACAAAGTTAATTTGTTTCAAAATATATATACGAATACACATAAAATAACGTAGATTTTTATAGAAAAATATATACAAAATACACATGAAATTATGTAAGTACGTATAAAAACATATATACAAAATACATATCTAGGTAAGTTCGTGTCAAAATAAATAAACAAAATATCATGAAAAGATTGTGTATTTGCATGAAAATAAATAATAGATAATAAATTTGTATGAAATATATATGCAAGATACACATTAAATAATGTAAATATGTAAAATAAAAATTTATACAAAAAACAAATAGAATAATGTGAAATCGTATCAAAATAAATACACCGAATATTAATAAAATAATGTAAATTTGTATGAAAATAAAGATGCAAAATTCCCATCAAATAGCGCATTTCTTATAAAAATATATATACCAAAATACACATAAAATATTTATATTTGTACTGAAATAAATATACAAAATGCACATACAATAAGGTAAACTTGTATTGAAAGAGATATGCAAAAATACATATAAAACAATGTAAATTTGTTTCAAAATATATATACGAATACACATAAAATAACGTAGATTTCTATAAAAATATATACAAAATACACATAAAATTAAGTAAATACGTATAAAAATAGATATACAGAATACACATAGAATAATGTAAAATTGTTTAAAAAAAATTAAACAGAATATAAATAAAATAATGTAAATTTGTATGAAAATAAAAATGCAAAATACCCATAAAATAAAGCATATTTTTATAAAAATACATATACAAAAATACACATAGCATAATTAAATTTGTATTAAAATTAATATACAAAAAGCATATACAATAAGGTAAATTTGTATTGAAAAAATATGCAAAATACACATAAAACAGTGTAAATTTATTTCAAAATCTATATACGAAAACTCATAAATCAACGTAGATTTCTATAGAAATATATATACAAAATACACATTAAATGATGTAAACACGTATAAAAATATATATATATATATATATATATATATATATATATATATATATATATATATATATATATATAGATATATAGATATATATATATATATATATATATATATATATATATATACACATAAAATCACCTAAATTTGTATAAAACTATATACAAAAATACACAAAAATAATTTTAATTTGTATGAAAATAAATATACAAAATACTCATAAAATTAGGTAAATTTGTATTGAAATACATTTACAAAATACACATAAAATAATGTAAATTTAAATGAAAATATATTAACAAATACACTTAAAATAACGTAAATTTGTATAAAATATATATAAAAAATACACATTAAATAATGTATATATGTATAAAAAAATATATACAAAACACAAATAGAATAATGTAAAATCGCATCAAAATAAATACACAGAATAATAATAAAATAATGCATATATTTATGAAAATTAAGATGCAAAATATCCATAAAATAACGCATTTTTATAAAATATTTATACCAAGACACACATAAAATATTTGAATTTGTATTAAAATAAATATACAAAATGCACATACAATAAAATAAATTTGTATTGAAATAGATATGCAAAATACATATAAAACCATGTAAATTTTTTTAAAATATATAAGAATACACATAAAATAACTTAGATTTCTATGAAAATAAATATACAAAATACACATAAAATGAAGTAAATACGTATAAAAAAAGGTATACAAAATACACATAAAATAATGTAAACTCGTATCAAAATAAATAAACAAAATACTAATAAAAGAATGTATTGTATAAATATAAATATACAAAATACAAATAAAATAACGTAAATTTATATAAAACTATATGCAAAAATACACAAATGTAATTAAATTTGTGTGAAAATAGATATATAAAATACATGTGTATTTTGTATATTTATTTTCATACAAATTGAAATTATTTTCGTTTATTTTTTTATATATTTTCAAACAAATTTTCGTTATTTTATGTGTATTTTGTATATATATTTTTTCTACAAATATACTTTCTTTTATCTGAATTTTGTTTATTGAATTTGAAACGAATTTACCTTATTTTGTATATCTATTTTCATACAAATTAAAATACTTCTGTGTATTTTTGTATATAGTTTTATATAAATCTACGTTATTTTATGTGTATTTTGTATATTTATATTTATACAAATACACATTCTTTTATTGGTATTTTGTATATTTATTTTGATACGAATTTACATTATTTTATGTGTATTTTGTATACATTTTTTTATACGTATTTACTTCATTTTATGTGTATTTTGTATATATATTTTTATAGAAATCTACGTTATTTTATGTGTATTCGTATGTATATTTTGAAACAAATTTACATTGTTTTATATGTATTTTGCATATCTATTTCAATACGAATTTACCTTATTGTATGTGTTTTTTATATATTTATTTTAATTCAAATTTAATTTTTTTATGTGTATTTTGGTATATATATTTTTATAAATAAAAAAAAATGCGTTATTTTATGGGTATTTTGCCTCTTTATTTTCATACAAATTTACATTATTTTATTAATATTCTGTAAATTTATTTTGATACGATTTTACATTATTCTATTTGTGTTTTGTATATATTTTTTTAAAACAAATTTACGTTATTTTAAGTGTATTTGTTTATGTCTTTTCATTCAAATTTACATTATTTTATGTGTATTTTGTATATGTATTTCAATACAAATTTACGTAATTTTATGTGTATTTTGTATATTTATTTTCATACAAATTTAAAATATTTTTGTGTATTTTTGTATATAGTTTGATACAAATTTAGGTTATTTCAAGTGTATTTTGTATATCTATTTTCATACAAATACACATTCTTTTATTGATATTTTGTTTATTTATTTTGACGCGAATTTACAGTATTTAATGTGTATTTTGTATATATATTTTATACGTATTTACATCATTTCATGTGTATTTTGTATATATATTCCTATAGAAATCAACATTATTTTATGTGTATTCGTATATATATTTTGAAACAAATTCACACTGTTTTATGTGTATTTTGCGTTTTTTTTTTTTAATACAAACTTACCTTATTGTATGTGCATTTTGTATATTAATTTTAACACATATTTAATTATTCTATGTGTATTTTTGTATATGTATTTTTAAAAAAAATATGCTTTATTTTATGGGTATTTTGCATCTTTATTTTCATACAAATTTATATTATTTAATTGATATTCTGTGTACTTATTTTGATACGATTTTACATTATTCTATATATAACAAAAATAAATACAGAATACACAAAAATAGATATGCAAAATACATATAAACAATGTAAATTTGTTTCAAAATATATATACGAATACACATGAAATAAGGTAGATTTCTATAAAAAATATATACAAAATACACATAAAATTAAGTAAATACGTATAAAAAATGTATACAAAATACACATAAAATAATGTAAATTAGTATCAAAATAAATAAACAAAATACCAATAAAAGAATGTGTATATGTATAAATATATATATACAAAATACACATTAAATAATATAAATTTGTTTAAAACTATACAAAATACACATGAAATGATGTAAATTCGTATAAAATATATATACAAAATACATTAAATAATGTAAATTCACGTCAAAATAAATAAACAAAATATAAATAAAAGAACGTGTATTTGTATGAAAATAGATATACAAAATACACAAAAATAACCTAAATTTGTATCAAACTATATACAAAATACACAAAATCTTTTAAATTTGTATGGAAATAAATATACAAAATACACATAAAATTAGGTAAATTTTTATTGAAATACATACACAAAATACACATAAAATAATGTAAATTTGAATGAAAATACATAAACAAATACACTTAAAATAACGTAAATTTGTATAAAAAAATATGTACAAAACACAAATAGAATAATGTAAAACCGTATCAAAATAAATACACAGAATATTAATAAAATAATGTAAATTTGTATGAAAATAAAGAAGCAAAATACCCATAAAATAACGCATTTTTTTTATTTATAAAAATATATATACCAAAATACACATCAAAAATTAAATTTGTATTAAAATAAATATACAAAAAACACATACAATAAGGTAAATTTGTATTGAAATAGATATGCAAAATACATATAAAACAATGTAAATTTGTTTCAAAATATATATACGAATACACATAAAATAACGTAGATTTCTATAAAAATATATATACAAAATACACATTAAATAAAGTAAATACGTATAAAAAAATATATACAAAATACACATAAAATAATGTAAATTCGTATCAAAATAAATAAACAAAATACCAATAAAAGAATGTGTATTTGTATAAATATAAATATACAAAATACACATAAAATAACGTAAATTTATATAAAACTATATAAAAAATACACAGAAGTAATTAAATTCGTATGAAAATAGATATACAAAATACAGATAAAATAAGCTAAATTTGAATTGAGATGTATATACAAAATACATAAAATAATGTAAATTTGTATCAAAATATTTATAAAAATACATATAATAACGTAAATTTGTTTAAAAATATATAAACAAAATACACATTAAGTAATGCAAATACGTATAAAAAATATGTACAAAATACACATATAATCATTTAATTCGTATCAAACTAAATTAACAAAATATCAATAAAATAATGTAAATTTGTATGAGAAAACATATACAAATACATATAAAATAACGCTAATTTCTATAAAAATATATGTCCAAAAATAAACGTAAAATAAAGTAACTATGGATAAAAATATATATACAAAACACACATTAAATAATGTAAATGCGTGCATAAAATAACCTAAATTTGTATAAAACTATATACAAAAATACACAAAAATGATTTAAATTTGTATGAAAAGAAATATACAAAATACACATAAAATTATGTTAATTTGTATTTAAATACATATACAAAATACACATAAAATAATGTAAATTTGAAAGAAAATATATAAACAAATACACATATAATAACGTAAATTTGTATGAAATATATATACAAAATACACATTAAATAATGTAAATATGTATAAAAAAATATATACAAAACACAAATAGAATAATGTAAAATCGTATCAAAATTTACGTTATTATATGTATTTTTATAAATATTTTGATACAAATCTACATTATTTTATGTATTTTGTATATACATTTCAATTCAAATTTAGCTTATTTTATCCGTATTTTGTATATCTATTTTCATACGGATTTAATTACTTCTGTTTTGTATTGTATATAGTTTTATAAAATTTTAAGTTTTTTTATGTGTATTTTGTATATTTATATTTATACAAATACACATTCTTTTATTGGTATTTTGTTTTTTTATTTTCATACGAATTTACATTATTTTATGTGTATTTTGTATACATTTTCTTATACGTATTTACTTCATTTTATGTGTATTTTGTATATATATTTTTATACAAATCTACGTTATTTTATGTGTAATCGTATATATATTTTGAAACAAATTTATATTGTTTTATATGTATTTTGCATATCTATTTCAATACAGATTTACCTTATTGTATGTGTATTTTGTATATTTATATTAATACAAATTAATTTTTTCATGTGTATGGTATATATATTTTTATAAAAAATGCGTTATTTAATGGGTATTTTGCATCTTGATTTTCATACAAATTTACATTGTTTTATTAATATTCTGTGTATTTGTTTTGATACGACTTTACATTAATCTATTTGTGTTTTGTATATATTTTTTATACATATTTACATTATTTAATGTGTATTTTGTATATTTTAAAACAAATTTACGTTATTTTATGCGCATCTGTTAAAATATTTTGATACAAATTTACATTATTTTATGTATTTTGTATATATATTTCAATACAGATTTAGTTTATTTTATGTATATTTTGTATATCTATTTTCATTCGTATCAAAATAAATAAACAAAATAGCAATAAAATAATGTAAATTTGCATGAGAAAACATATACAAATACACATAAAATAACGCAAATTTCTAAAAAAATATATGTACAAAAATGCACATAAAATAAAGTAAATTTGCAGCAAAATATATATACAAAACACACATTAATAATGTAAAAAATAACATAAAAATAACCTAAATTTAAATAAATAAAACAAAAAAAAAAATATATATACAAACAAAAAATAGAATAATATAAAATCGAATCAAAATAAATACACCGAATATTAATAAAATAATGTAAATTTGTATGAAAATAAAGATGCAAAATTCCCATCAAATAGCGCATTTCTTATAAAAATATATATAACAAAATACACATAAAATATTTAAATTTGTATTGAAATCAATATACAAAATGCACATACAATAAGGTAAACTTCTATTGAAAGAGATATGCAAAAATAAATTTAAAACAATGTAAATTTGTTTAAAAATATATATACGAATACATATAAAATAACGTAGATTTCTATAAAAATATATATACAAAATACACATAAAATTAAGTAAATACGTATAAAAAAATGTAAACAAAATACACATAAAATAATGTAAATTCGAAACAAAATAAATAAACAAAATACCAATAAAAGAATGTGTATTTGTTCTGTGTATTTTTGTATATAGTTATTTACAAATCTACGATATTTTATGTGTATTTTGTATATTTATACAAATACACATTCTTTTACTGGTATTTTGTTTATTTATTTTGATACGATTTTTATGTGTATTTTGTATTCATTTTTGTATACGTATTTACCTCATTTTATGTGTATTTTGCATATATTTTTTATAGAAATCAACGTTATTTTATGTGTATTCGTATATATTTTGAAACAAATTTACATTGTTTTATATGTATTTTGCATATCTATTTCAATACAAATTTACCTTACAGTATGTGCATTTTTTATATTTATTTTAATACATATTTTAATATTTAATGTGTATTTTGGTATATATATATATATATATATATATATATATATATATATATATATATATATATATATATATATATATATATATATATATATATATATATATATATATATATATATATATATATATATATATATATATATATATATATATATATATATATATATTTTTTTAAAAAATGCGTTATTTTATGGCTATTTGCATCTTTATTTTCATACAAATTTACATTATTTTATTAATATTCTGAGTATTTATTTTTGATACGATTTTACATTATTCTATTTGTGTTTTGTATATATTTTTTTTTATACATATTTACATTATTTAATTAGTATTTTGTATATATATTTGACACAAATTTACGTTATTTTAAGTGTATATGTTTATATATTTTCATTCAAATTTCCATTATTTTATGTGTATTTTGTATATGTATTTCAATACAAATTTACCTAATTTTATGTGTATTTTGTATATTTATTTTCATACAAATTTAAATTATTTTTGTGTATTTTTGTATATAGTTTTATACAAACTTAGGTTATTTTATGAGTATTTTGTATATCTATTTTCATACAAATACACATTCTTTTATTGATATTTTGTTTATTTATTTTGACGAGAATTTAAATTATTTAATGTGTATTTTGTATATATATTTTTATACGTATTTACATCATTTCATGTGTATTTTGTATATATATTTCTATAGAAATCTACGTTATATTATGTGTATTCGTATATGGATTTTTAAACAAATTTACACTTTTATGTGTATTTTGCATATTTTTTCAATACAAATTTACCTTATTGTATATGCATTTTGTATATTAATTTTAATAGAAATTTAATTATTCTGTGTGTTTTTTTATATGTATTTTTATAAAAATATGCTTTATTTTATGGGTATTTTGCATCTTTATTTTCATACAAAATTTACGTTATTTTATTGATATTCTGCTCATTCATTTTGATACGATTTGACATTATTCTATGTGTATTTTGTATATATTTTTCATACAAATCTACGTTATTTTATGTGTATTTGTTTATATATTTTGACACAAATTTACAATATTTAATGGGTATTTTGTATATACGTATATTTCAAAAGAAATGTACCTAGTTTTATGTGTTTATTGAATATCTATTTTCATACAAACTCAAATTATTTATATGTATTTTTGTATATATTTCAATACAAATTTTAGTTATGTTATGTGTATTTTGTATACCATGAATTTGTATAAAATTATATATTCAAAATAAATATTAAATAATGTAAATGCGTATAAAAATATATATACAAAGTACATATAAAATAATGTAAATTCGTATCAATATAAATCAACAAAATACCAATAAAATAATATATATTTGAATGAAAATAGATTTACAAAATACACATAACCTAACTAAAATTTGTATTGAAATATATACAAAAATACATAAAAATAATTTGAGTTTGTATGAAAATAGATACTCAAAACACATAAAACTAGGTAAATTTCTTTTTGAAATATATAGACAAAATACCCATAAAATATTATAAATTTGTGTCAAAATATATAAACAAATACACATAAAATAACGTAGATTTGTATGAAAAATATATACAAAATACACATAGAATAATGTCAAATCGTATCAAAATGAATGAGCAGAATATCAATAAAATATCGTAAATTTGTATGAAAATAAAGATGCAAAATACCCATAAAATAATGCATATTTTTTATAAAAATACATATAGAAAAATACACATAGAATATTTAAATTTGTATTAAAATTAATATACAAAATGCATATACAATAAATTTAAATTTGATTATATTAAATGAAATAAATATACAAAATAAACATAAAATACGGTAAATTTGTAATAAAATATATTTAAGAATACACATAAAATAATATAAATTTGTATGAAAATATATATACAAATACACATAAAATAACATGAATTTGTATAAAATTTGTTTCAAAATATATACGAATACACACAATAAAATAACGTAAATTTTTATGAAAATGTATATATAAAATACACATAAAATAATTTAAATACGTAGAAAAATATATATACAAAATACACATAAAATAATGTAAATTCGTAAAAAATTAAATACACAAAATTCCAATAAAAGAATGTATATTTGTAAGAAAATATATATATAAAAATCAAATAAAATAACTAAAATTTGTATAAAAATATATACAAAAATACACATAAATAATTTAAATTTGTTTGAAAATAGATATGCAAAATACACATAAAGTTAGGCAAATTTGTATTGAAATACATATACAAAACTCACATAAAATAATGTAAATTAGTATGAAAATATATAAACAAATACATATAAAATAACGTAAATTTGGATAAAATATATATACAAAATATACATTAAATATTTTAAATATTTAAATATATTATATATATTTTTATTGATATTTGCGTTATTTATGTGTATTTTGTATATGTTTTCTCATAGAAGTTTACATTATCTTATTGGTATTTTGTCTATTTATTTTGATACGAATTACATGATTATTTGTGTATTTTGTACATTTTTTGATACGTATTTATATTATATAATGTGTATTTTGTTTAAATATTTTTATACAAATTAACGTTATTATATGTGTATTTGTATAAGTATTTTGATACAAATTTACATTATTTTATGTATTTTCTACATATATTTCAATTCAAATTTAGCTTATTTTATGTGTATTTTGTATATCTAATTATTTTAATACAAAATCAAATATTTTATGTTTTTTCGTATATATATTTTTATAAAAAATGCGTTATTTTATGGGTATTTTGCAATTTAATTTTCATACAAATTTACATTATTTTATTAATATTTTCTGTATTTATTTTGATACGATTATACATTATTTTATTTGTGTTTTATATATATATTTTTATACATATTTACATTATTTAATGTGTTTTTTGTATATATATTTTATACAAATTTACGTTATTTTAAGTCTATATGTTTATATATTTTCATTCAAATTTACATTATTTTATGTGTATTTTGTATATGTATTTCAATACAAATTTACCTAATTTTATATGTTTTTTGTATATTTATTTTCATACAAGTTTAAATTATTTTTGTGTATTTTTGTTTATAGTTTTATACAAATTTAGGTTATTTTATGTGTATTTTGTATATCTATTTTCATACAAATACACATTCTTTTCATGATATTTTGTTTATTTATTTTGACACGAATTAACATTATTTAATGTGTATTTTGTATATATATTTTTATACGTATTTACATTATTTCAAGTGTATTTTGTATATATATTTCTATAGAAATTGCGTTATTTTATGTGTATTCGTATATATATTTTGAAACAAATTTACATTGTTTTATGTGTATTTTGCATATTTTTTTAATACAAATTTACCTTATTGTATGTGCATTTTGTATATTAATTTTAATACAAATTTGATTAATCTATGTGTATTTTTGTATATGTATTTTTATAAAAATATGCTTTATTTTATTGGTATTTTGCATCTTTATTTTCCTACAAATTTACATTATTTTATTGATATTCTGTGTATTTATTTTGATATGATTTTACATTATTCTATGTGTATTTTGTATATATATTTTATATAAAATGTATTTGTTTTCATTTCATACAAATCTACATTATTTTATGTGTTTTTTGTACATGTATTTAAATACAAATTTAACTAGTTATATGTTTATTTTGTATATCTATTTTGTATGTATATTTTCATAGAAATTTACTCTATTTTATGAGTATTCGTATATATATTTTGATACAAATTTACATTATTAATGTGTATTTTGCATATCTATTTCAATACAAATTTACTTTATAGTACGTGCATTATATTTATATTAATACAAATTTAATTATTTTATATGTCTTTTTGTATATATATTTTTATGCAAATATGCGTTATTATATGGATATTTTGCATCTTTATTTTCATACAAATTTACATTATTTTATTGATATTATCTTTATTTATTTTGATACGATTTAAAATTATTCTATGTGTTTTTTGTATATATTTTTTTATACATATTTACATTATTTAATGTTCATTTTGTATATATATTTTATCCAAATTTACATTATTTTATGTGTATTTGTTTATATATTTTCATACATATTTACATTATTTTATGTTTTTTGTATATATATTTTTCTACGTTTTTAAATTATTTTATGTGTATTTTGTATATACTTTTTCATAAAAAATTACGTTATTTTATTGTGTGTATAAGTATATATTTTGATACAAATTTTATACAAATTCATGTTATTTAATGTGTATTTGTATATATATTTTCATACAAATTTATATTATTTTATGTGTATTTTTTCATATATTTCATTACAAATTTACCTTATTTTATGTTTATTTTGTATATTTATTTCATTCAATTTTAAATTATTTTATGTGTATATTTGTATTTGTATTTAGGTTATTTTATGAGTATTTTGTATATATATTTTCATCCAAAATTACATTATTATATTGGTATTTTCTTAATTTAATTCGATACGAATTTAGATTATTTCATAGGTATTTTGTATACATATTTTTATACTCATTTTTATTATCTAATGTGTGTTTTGTATATATATTTTTATGCAAATTTATTTTATGTTCATTTTTGTACATATGTTTTTATAGAAATTTACGTTATTTTATGTATATAGTTTTATATAAATTTACGTTATTTTATGTGCATTTTGTATATTTATATTTATACAAATACACATTATTTTATTGCTATATTGTTTATTTATATTTATACGAATTTACATTATCTTATGTGTATTTTGTATACATTTTTTTATACGTATTTACTTAATTTTATGTGTATTTTGTATATGTATTTTTATAGAAATCTACGTTATTTTATGTGTATTCGCATATATATTTTGGAACAAATTTACATTATTTTATATGTATTTTGCATATCTATTTCAATACAAATTTACCTTATTGTTTGTGCATTTTGTATATTTATTTTGATACAAATTCAAATATTTTATGTGTATTTTGGTATCAATAATTTTATAAAAAATGCGTTATTTTATAGGTATTTTGCATCTTAATTTTCATACAAATTTACATTATTTTATTAATATTCTGTGTATATATTTTGATACGATTTTACACTATTTTATTTGTGTTTTGTATATATATTTTTTATACATATTTACATTATTTAATGTGTATTTTGTATATATATTTCATACAAATTTACGTTATTATATGTTTATTTGTTTATATATTTTTTTCAAATTTACATTATTTTATGTGTATTTTGTATATGTATTTCAATAGAAATTAACCTAATTTTATGTGTATTTTGTATATTTCTTTTCATACAAATTTAAATTATTTTTGTGTATTTTTGTATATAGTTTTATACAAATTTAGGTTATTTTATATACGCATTTACATTATTTAATGTGTGTTTTGTATATATATTTTTATCCAAAGTAATTTTTTTTACGTTTTTGTATACATATTTTTATACAAATCTACGTTATTTTATGTGTATTCGTATATATATTTTGAAACAAATTTACATTGTTTTATATGTATTTTGCATATCTATTTCAATACAGATTTACCATATTATATGTGTATTTTGTATATTTATTTTAATATAAATAAAAAAAATTATGTGTATTTTTGTATATATATTTTTTTAAAAAAATGCGTTATTTTATGGGTATTGTGCTTCTTTATTTTCATACAAATTTACATTATTTTTTTAATATTCTGTGTATTTATTTTGATACGATTTACATTATTCTATTTGTGTTTTGTATATATTTTTTTATACAAATTTATTTTATTTTAAGTGTATTTGTTTATGTATTTTCATTCAAATTTACAGTATTTTTTGTGTATTTTGTATATGTATTTCAATACAAATTTACCTAATTTTATGTGTATTTTGTATATTTATTTTCATACAAATTTAAATTATTTTTATGTATTTTTGTATATAGTTTTATACAAATTTATGTTATCTTATGTGTATTTTGTATATTTATTTTCATACAAATACACATTCTTTTATTGACATTTTGTTTATTTATTTTGACGCGAATTTACATTATTTAGTGTGTATTTTGTATATATATTATTATTCGTATTTACATCCTTTCATGTGTATTTTGTATATTTATAAAAAAATGCGTTATTTTATGGGTATTTTGCATCTTTATTTTCATACAAATTTACATTATTTTATTTACATTCTGTGTATTTATTTTAATACGATTTTACATGATTCTATTTGTGTTTTGTATATATATTTTTTTATACATATTTACATTATTTAATGAGTATTTTTTATATATATTTTATACAAATTTATGTTAATTTAAGTGTATTTGTTTATATATTTTCATTTATGTGTATTTTGTATATGTATTTCTTTACAAATTTACCTAATTTTATGTGTATTTTTTATATTTATTTTCATACAAATTTAACTTATGTTTGTGTATTTTTATATATAGTTTTATACAAATTTACGTTATTTTATGTGTATTTTGTATATGTATTTTCATACAAATACACATTCTTTTATTGATATTTTAATTATTTATTTTGACACGAATTTACATTATTTAATGTGTATTTTGTATGTATTTTTATACGTATTTACAACATTTCATGTGTAATATGTATATATATTTCTATAGAAATCAACGTTATTTTATGTGTATTCGTATATATATTTTTAGACAAAACTACATTATTTTATGTATATTTTGTATATATATTTTATTATAAATTTGCCTTATTTTAAGTTTATTTTTATATCTATTTTCATTCAAATTCAAATCATTTTAAGTGTATATATTTATTTGTGTTTACGTTATTTTATATGTATTTTCTATATATATTTTCACTCAAAATTACTTTATTTTATCGGTATTTTGTTCATTTATTTCGATACGAATTTAGATTATTTCATGTGTATTTTCTATACTTATACATATAGAGTAAATTTCTATGAAAATATATATTCAAAATACATATAAAATTATGTCAAAAAGTATAAAAATATATATATTAAATACACCTAAAAAAAAAAATGAAAATTCGTATCAAAATAAATAAATAAAATTCCGATAAAAAAACGTATATTTGTAGGAAAATAATATACAAAATACAGATAAAATTACGAAAATTTGAATAAAATATATACAAAATACACAAAATTAATTTCAATTTGTATGAAAATAGATATACAAAATACATATAATTAGTTAAATTTTATTTAAATACATGTACAAAATTCACATAAAATAATTTAAATTTGTATGAAATGAAAAAAAATTCACATAAAATAACGTACATTGGTATAAAATCATATATACAAAATACACATAGAATAATGTGAAATCGTATCAAAATAAATACACAGAATATCAATAAAATAATTAAATGTTTTATGAAAATAAAGATAAGAAATACCCATAAAAAAACGCATATTTTTATAAAAATATATATACAAAAATACACATAAAATAATTAAATTTGTATTCAAATAAATATACAAAATGCACATACAATAAGGTAAATGTGTCTTGAAATAGATATGCAAAATACACATAAAACAATGTAAATTTGTTTCAAAATATACATACGAATACACAAAAAATAACGTATATTTCTATAAATTTATATATACAAAATACTCATGAAATGACGAAATACGTATAAAATATATACACAATTCACATTAAATAATGTAAATTCGCATCAAAATAAATAAACAAAATATCAATAAAAGAATGTGTATTTGTATGAAAATAGATATACAAAATACACATACAATATTGTAAATTTGTATAAAACTATACAAAAATACACAAAAAATAATTTAAATTTGTATAAAATATATATTCAAAATACATATGAAATTAGGTAAATTTCTATTGAAATACATATACAAAATACACATAAAATAATGTAAATTTGAATAAAGATATATAAACAAATACACTTAAAATAACGAAAATTTGTATGAAATATATATAGAAAATACACATTAAATAATGTATATATGTATAAAAAAATATATACAAAACACAAATAGAATAATGTAAAATAGTATCAAAATAAATACACAGAATATTATAAAATAATGTAAATTTGTATGAAAATAAATATGCAAAATACCCATAAAACAACGCATTTTTTATGAAAATATATATACCAAAATGCACATAAAATATTTAAATTTGTATTACAATAAATATACAAAATGCACATACAATAAGGTAAATTTGTATTGAAATAGATATGCAAAATACATATGAAACAATGTAAATTTGTTTCAAAATATATACGAATACACATAAAATAACGTAGATTTCTATAAAAAAATATATACAAAATACACATAAAATGAAGTAAATACGTATAAAAAAAATGTATACAAAATACACATAAAATAATGTAAATTCGTATCAAAATAAATAGCTAAATGCCAATAAAAGAATGTTTACTTGTATAAATATAAATATACAAAATACACATAAAATAACGTAAAATTGTATAAAAATATATACATAAATAATCAAATATACTTAAATTTGTTTGAAAATAGATATACAAAAGACACATAAAATAAGCTAAATATGAATTGAAATAAATATAGAAAATACATAAAATAATGTAAATTTGTATCAAAATATATATTCAAATACACATATAATAACGTAAATTTGTACAAAAATATATAAACAAAATACACATTAAATAATATAAATACGTATAAAAGATATGTACGTAATGTAAAAATTTATAAAATTAAAGATGCAAAATACCCATAAAATAACTCATATTTAAAAAAATATATACAAAAATACACATTAAATAATTGAATTTGTGTTAAAATAAATATACAAAATACACATACAATAAGGCAGATTTTTATTGAAATAGATTTGCAAAAAACACATGAAATAATGAAATTTTTTATCAAAATATATACGAATACACACAATAAAATTACGTAAATTTTTATGAAAATATATATACAAAATACACATAAAATAATGTAAATACATAGAAAAATATATATACAAAATACACATAAAGTAATGTAAATTCGTATCAAAATAAATAAACAAAATTTCCTCTCAAGGAATGTATATTTGTAGGAAAATATATATACAAAATACAAATAAAATAACAAAAATTTGTATAAAAATATATACAAAAATACACAAAAATAATTTAAATTTGTTTGATAATAGATGTGCAAAATACACATGAAATTAGGCAAATTTTTATTGAAATTACTTTATTTTATCGGTATTTTGTTCATTTATTTCGATACGAATTTAGATTATTTCATGTGTATTTTCTATACCTATACATATAGAGTAAATTTCTATGAAAATATATATTCAAAATACATATAAAATTATGTCAATAAGTATAAAAATATATATATTAAATACACCTAAAAAAAAATGAAAATTCGTATCAAAATAAATAAATAAAATTCCGATAAAAAAACGTATATTTGTAGGAAAATAATATACAAAATACAGATAAAATTACGAAAATTTGAATAAAAATATATACAAAAATACACAAAATTAATTTCAATTTGTATGAAAATAGATATACAAAATACACATATAATTATTTAAATTTTTATTTAAATACATGTACAAAATTCACATAAAATAATGTAAATTTGTATGAAATGAAAACAAATTCACATAAAATAACGTACATTGGTATAAAATAGATACAAAATATACATAGAATAATGTGAAATCGTATCAAAATAAATACACAGAATATCAATAAAATAATGTAATTTTGTATGAAAATAAAGATGCAAAATACCCATAAAATAAAGCATATTTTTATAAAAATACATATACAAAAATACACATAGAATAGCTAAATTTGTATTAAAATTAATATACAAAATGCACGTACAATAAGGTAAATTTGTATTGAAAAAATATGCAAAATGCACATAAAACAATGTATATTTGTTTCAAAATATATACGAATACACATAAAATAACGTATATTTCTATAGAAATATATATACAAAATACTCATGAAATGACGAAATACGTATAAAAATATATATACACAATTCACATTAAATAATGTAAATTCGCATCAAAATAAATAAACAAAATATCAATAAAAGAATGTGTATTTGTATGAAAATAGATATACAAAATACACATAAAATATTGTAAATTTGTATAAAACTATACAAAAATACACAAAAAATAATTTAAATTTGTATAAAATATATATTCAAAATACATATGAAATTAGGTAAATTTCTATTGAAATACATATACAAAATACACATAAAATAATGTAAATTTGAATAAAGATATATAAACAAATACACTTAAAATAACGAAAATTTGTATGAAATATATATAGAAAATACACATTAAATAATGTAAATATGTATAAAAAAATATATACAAAACACAAATAGAATAATGTAAAATAGTATCAAAATAAATACACAGAATATTATAAAATAATGTAAATTTGTATGAAAATAAAGATGCAAAATACCCATAAAACAACGCATTTTTTATGAAAATATATATACCAAAATGCACATAAAATATTTAAATTTGTATTACAATAAATATACAAAATGCACATACAATAAGGTAAATTTGTATTGAAATAGATATGCAAAATACATATGAAACAATGTAAATTTTTTTCAAAATATATACGAATACACATAAAATAACGTAGATTTCTATAAAAATATATATACAAAATACACATAAAATTAAGTAAATACGTATAAAAAAATGTATACAAAATACACATAAAATAATGTAAATTCGTATCAAAATAAATAGCTAAATGCCAATAAAAGAATGTTTACTTGTATAAATATAAATATACA
The DNA here is from genome assembly GCF_024679095.1 of Eriocheir sinensis. Lineage (NCBI taxonomy): Eukaryota > Metazoa > Arthropoda > Malacostraca > Decapoda > Varunidae > Eriocheir > Eriocheir sinensis. The sequence goes on along the minus strand of NW_026110629.1, from coordinate 630,197 downwards.
AAATACACATAAAATAACGTAAAATTGTATAAAACTATATACAAAAATAAACAAAAATAATTAAATTTGTTTGAAAATAGATATACAAAAGACACATAAAATAAGCTAAATATGAATTGAAATAAATATAGAAAATACATAAAATAATGTATATTTGTATCAAAATATATATTCAAATACACATATAATAACGTAAATTTGTACAAAAATATATAAACAAAATACACATTAAATAATATAAATACGTATAAAAGATATGTACGTAATAAAAATTTATAAAATTAAAGATGCAAAATACCCATAAAATAACTCATATTTAAAAAAAAATATATACAAAAATACACATTAAATAATTGAATTTGTGTTAAAATAAATATACAAAATACACATACAATAAGGCAGATTTTTATTGAAATAGATTTGCAAAAAACACATGAAATAATGAAATTTTTTATCAAAATATATACGAATACACACAATAAAATTACGTAAATTTTTATGAAAATATATATACAAAATACACATAAAATAATGTAAATACATAGAAAAATATATATACAAAATACACATAAAATAATGTAAATTCGTATCAAAATAAATAAACAAAATTTCCTCTCAAAGAATGTATATTTGTAGGAAAATATATATACAAAATACAAATAAAATAACAAAAATTTGTATAAAAATATATACAAAAATACACAAAAATAATTTAAATTTGTTTGATAATAGATGTGCAAAATACACATGAAATTAGGCAAATTTTTATTGAAATGACTTTATTTTATCGGTATTTTGTTCATTTATTTCGATACGAATTTAGATTATTTCATGTGTATTTTCTATACTTATACATATAGAGTAAATTTCTATGAAAATATATATTCAAAATACATATAAAATTATGTCAATAAGTATAAAAATATATATATTAAATACACCTAAAAAAAAATGAAAATTCGTATCAAAATAAATAAATAAAATTCCGATAAAAAAACGTATATTTGTAGGAAAATAATATACAAAATATAGATAAAATTACGAAAATTTGAATAAAAATATATACAAAAATACACAAAATTAATTTCAATAGATATACAAAATACACATATAATTAGTTAAATTTTTATTTAAATACATGTACAAAATTCACATAAAATAATGTAAATTTGTATGAAATGAAAACAAATTCACATAAAATAACGTACATTGGTATAAAATAGATACAAAATATACATAGAATAATGTGAAATCGTATCAAAATAAATACACAGAATATCAATAAAATAATGTAATTTTGTATGAAAATAAAGATGCAAAATACCCATAAAATAAAGCATATTTTTATAAAAATACATATACAAAAATACACATAGAATAGCTAAATTTGTATTAAAATTAATATACAAAATGCACGTACAATAAGGTAAATTTGTATTGAAAAAATATGCAAAATGCACATAAAACAATGTATATTTGTTTCAAAATATATATACGAATACACATAAAATAACGTATATTTCTATAGAAATATATATACAAAATACACATGAAATGACGAAATACGTATAAAAATATATATACACAATTCACATTAAATAATGTAAATTCGCATCAAAATAAATAAACAAAATATCAATAAAAGAATGTGTATTTGTATGAAAATAGATATACAAAATACACATAAAATATTGTAAATTTGTATAAAACTATACAAAAATACACAAAAAATAATTTAAATTTGTATAAAATATATATACAAAATACACATGAAATTAGGTAAATTTCTATTGAAATACATATACAAAATACACATAAAATAATGTAAATTTGAATAAAGATATATAAACAAATACACTTAAAATAACGAAAATTTGTATGAAATATATAGAAAATACACATTAAATAATGTAAATATGTATAAAAAAATATATACAAAACACAAATAGAATAATGTAAAATAGTATCAAAATAAATACACAGAATATTATAAAATAATGTAAATTTGTATGAAAATAAAGATGCAAAATACCCATAAAACAACGCATTTTTTATGAAAATATATATACCAAAATGCACATAAAATATTTAAATTTGTATTACAATAAATATACAAAATGCACATACAATAAGGTAAATTTGTATTGAAATAGATATGCAAAATACATATGAAACAATGTAAATTTGTTTCAAAATATATACGAATACACATAAAATAACGTAGATTTCTATAAAAATATATATACAAAATACACATAAAATGAAGTAAATACGTATAAAAAAATGTATACAAAATACACATAAAATAATGTAAATTCGTATCAAAATAAATAGCTAAATGCCAATAAAAGAATGTTTACTTGTATAAATATAAATATACAAAATACACATAAAATAACGTAAAATTGTATAAAACTATATACAAAAATAAACAAAAATAATTAAATTTGTTTGAAAATAGATATACAAAAGACATATAAAATAAGCTAAATATGAATTGAAATAAATATAGAAAATACATAAAATAATGTAAATTTGTATCAAAACATATATTCAAATACACATATAATAACGTAAATTTGTACAACAAATATATAAACAAAATACACATTAAATAATATAAATACGTATAAAAGATATATACGTAATGTAAAAATTTATAAAATTAAAGATGCAAAATACCCATAAAATAACTCATATTTAAAAAAATATATATACAAAAATACACATTAAATAATTGAATTTGTGTTAAAATAAATATACAAAATACACATACAATAAGGCAGATTTTTATTGAAATAGATTTGCAAAAAACACATGAAATAATGAAATTTTTTTATCAAAATATATACGAATACACACAATAAAATTACGTAAATTTTTATGAAAATATATATACAAAATACACATAAAATAATGTAAATACATAGAAAAATATATATACAAAATACACATAAAATAATGTAAATTCGTATCAAAATAAATAAACAAAATTTCCTCTCAAAGAATGTATATTTGTAGGAAAATATATATACAAAATACAAATAAAATAACAAAAATTTGTATAAAATATATACAAAAATACACAAAAATAATTTAAATTTGTTTGATAATAGATGTGCAAAATACACATGAAATTAGGCAAATTTTTATTGAAATACATATACAAAATACACATAAAATAATGTAAATTTGTATGAAAATATATAACATATAACACATAAGATAACGTAAATTTCCATAAAATATATGTACAAAATATACATTAAATAATGTAAATATGTCTAAAAATATATATACAAAATACAGAGAATAACGTAAAATCGTATCAAAATAAATAAACAGACTATCAATAAAATAATGTAAATTTGTATGAAAATAAAGATGCAAAATACCCATATAATAAGGCATATTTGTTTAAAAATATATATACAAAAATACACATAAAATAATTAAATTTGTATCAAAATAAATATACAAAAGGCACATACAATAAAGAAAATTTGTATTGAAATAGATATGCGAAATACACATAAATAATGTAAATTTGTATCAAAATATATATACGAATACACATAAAATAGAGTAAATTTCTATGAAAATATATATTCAAAATACATATAAAATTATGTAAATAAGTATAAAAATATATATATATCACATACACCTAAAATAATGAAAATTCGTATAAAAATAAATAAACAAAATTCCGATAAAAGAACGTATATTTGTAGGAAAATAAATATACAAAATACACATAAAATTACGAAAATTTGAAAAAAATATATACTAAAATACACAAAATTAATTTCGATTTGTATGAAAATAGATATACATAATACACATATAATTAGTTAAATTTGCATTTAAATACATGTACAAAATACATATGAAATAATGTAAATTTCTATGAAATGAAAACAAATTCACATAAAATAACGTTCATTTGTATGAAATATATATACAAAATATACATAGAATAATGTAAAATCGTATCAAAATAAATACACAGAATATCAATAAAATAAAGTAAATTTGTATGAAAATAAAGATGCAAAATACTCATAAAATAAAGCATTTTTTTGTAAAAATACATATTCAAAAATACACATAGAATAATTAAATTTGTATTATTTTATATTTACTTTGTATATATATTTTTTATACGCATTTACATTATTTAACATTTATTTAATTTAATTACTTCTGTGTATTTTTGTATATAGTTTAATAAATTTACGATATTTTATGTATTTTGTATATTTATATTTATACAAATACATTCTTTCATTGGTATTTTGTTTATTTATTTTGATACGATTTTACATTATTTTATGTGTATTTTGTATTCATTTTTTTATACGTGTTTATTTCATTTTATGTGTATTTTGAATATATTTTTATAGAAATCTACGTTATTTTATGTGTATTCGTATATATATTTTGAAACAAATTTACATTGTTTTATTTATTTTGCATATCTATTTCAACACAAACTTACAAAAATGCACATAAAATAAAGTAAATTTGCATTAAAATATATATACAAAACACATTAAATAATGTAAATGCGTACAAAAATAACCTAAATTTGTATAAAACTATATAGAAAATACTCAAAAATAATTAAAATTTGTATGAAGAGAAATACAAAATACACATAAAATTAGATAAATTTATATTGAAATACATATACAAAATACACATAAAATAATGTAAATTTGAATGAAAATATATAAACAAATACACTTAAATAACGTAAATTTGTATAAAATATATATGCAAGATACACATTAAATAATGTAAATGTCTATTATAAAAAATATATATACAAAAAATAAATAAAATAATGTAAAATCGTATCAAAATAAATACAGAGAATATCAACAAAATAATATAAATTTGTATCAAAAGAAAGATGCAAAATTCCCATAAAATAGCGCATTTTTTCTAAAAATATATATACCAAAATACACATAAAATATTTAAATTTGTATTGAAATAAATATACAAAATGCATATACAGTAAGGTAAATTTGTACTGAAAGAGATATTCAAAAATACATATAAAACAATGTAAATTTGTTTCAAAATATCTATACGAATACACATAAAATAACGTAGATTTCTATAGAAATATATATACAAAATACACATGAAATTATGTAAAAACGTATAAAAATATATACAAAATACATATTAAGTAATGTATATTCGTGTCAAAATAAATAAACAAAATATCATGAAAAGAATGTGTATTTGTATGAAAATAAATAATAGATAATAAATTTGTATGAAATATATATGCAAGATACACATTAAATAATGTAAATATGTATAAAAAAAATATATACAAAAAACAAATAGAATAATGTAAAATCGTATCAAAATAAATACACCGAATATTAATAAAATAATGTAAATTTGAATGAAAATAAAGATGCAAAACTCCCATCAAATAGCGCATTTCTTATAAAAATATATATACCAAAATACACATAAAATATTTAAATTTGTATTGAAATAAATATACAAAATGCACATACAATAAGGTAAACTTCTATTGAAAGAGATATGCAAAAATACATATAAAACAATGTAAATTTGTTTCAAAATATATATACGAATACACATAAAATAACGTAGATTTCTATAAAAATATATATATAAAATTCACATAAAATTAAGTAAATACGTATAAAAAAATGTAAACAAAATACACATAAAATAATGTAAACTCGAATCAAAATAAATAAAAATAATACCAATAAAAGAAAATGTATTTGTATGAATATAAATGTACAAAATACACATACAAAATAAACATTAAATAACGTAAATTTGTAATGAAATATATGTACAAAATACACATGAAATAATGTAAATTTATATGAAAATATATATACAAATACACATAAAATACCATGAATTTGTATAAAATTATATATTCAAAATAAATGTTAAATAATGTAAATGCGTATAAAAATATATATACAAAGTACATATAAAATAATGTAAATTCGAATCAATATAAATCAACAAAATACCAGTAAAATAACATATATTTGAATGAAAATAGATTTACAAAATACACATAACATAACTAAAATCTGTATTGAAATATATACAAAAATACATAAAAATAATTTGAGTTTGTATGAAAATAGATATTCAAAATACACATAAACCTAGGTAAATTTCTTTTGAAATATATATATACAAAATACCCATAAAATATTGTAAATTTGTGTCAAAATATATAAACAAATACACATAAAATAACTTAAAATAACATAAATATATATCAAATATATATACATAAAACACATTAAATAATGTAAATATGTATAAAAAAAATATATACAAAACACTAATAAAATAATGTAAAATCGTATCAAAATAAATACAGAAAATATTAATAAAATAATGTAAATTTGTATGAAAATTAAGATGCAAAATACCCATAAAATAACGCATTTTTCATAAAAATATATATACGAAAAAACATAAAATATTTGATTTTGTATTTAAATAAATAGATATACAAAATACACATAAAATAAGCTAGATTAAATGAAAAATATATACAAAATACTCATTGAATAATGTAAAATCGTATCAAAATAAATATACAGAATATCAATAAAATAATGTAATTTTGTATGAAAATAAAGATGCAAAATGCCCATAAAATAAAGCATATTTTTTTTAAAAAATACATATACAAAAATACACATAGAATAATTAAATTTGTATTAAAATTAATATACAAAATGTGCGTACAATAAGGTAAATTTGTATTGAAAAAATATACAAAATGCACATTAAAGCGTAAATTTGTTTAAAAATCTATATACGAATACACATAAAATAACGTAGATTTCTATAGAAATATATATACAAAATACACATGAAATGATGTAAATACGTATAAAAATATATATATACAAAATACACATTAAATAATTTAAATTCTCGTCAAAATAAATAAACAAAATATCAATAAATGAATGTGTATTTGTATGAAAATAGATATACAAAATACTCATAAAATAACCTAAGTTTGTATAAAACTATATACAAAAATACACAAAAATAATTTAAATTTGTATGAAAATAAATATACAAAATACACATAAAATTAATTAAATTTGTATTGAAATACATATATATACAAAATACACATAAAATAATGGAAATTTGAATGAAAATATATAAACATATACACTTAAAATAACATAAATTTGTATCAAATATATATACAAAATACTAATTAAATAATGTAAATATGTATAAAAAAATATATACAAAACACAAATAGAATAATGTAAAATCGTATCAAAATAAATACACAGAATATTAATTAAATTATGTAAATTTGTATGAAAATAAAGATGAAAAATAGCCATAAAATAACGTACTTTTTATAAAAATATATATACCAAAATACACATAAAATATTAATTTTTTTATTAAAATAAATATAAAAAATGCACACACTGTAAGGTAAATTTGTATTGAAATAGATATGCAAAATACATATAAAACAATGTAAATTTGTTTCAAAATATATATACGAATACACATAAGATAACGTTGATTTCTATAAAAAAAAATATATACAAAATACACATAAAATGAAGTAAATACGTATAAAAAAATGAATACAAAATACATATAAAAATCGTATCAAAATAAATTAACAAAATACCAGTAAAAGAATGTGTATTTGTATAAATATAAATATACAAAATACACATAAAATATCGTAAATTTGTATAAAACTTAATAAAAAAATACACAGAGCAAATACACATTCTTTTTTTGGTATTTTGTTTATTTATTTTGTTTCTAATTTATATTATTTTATGTGTATTTTGTTTACATTTTTTATACGTTTTTACCTAATTTTATGTGTATTTTGTATATATATTTTTATAGAAATCTACGTTATTTTATGTGTATTCGTATATATATTTTGAAACAAATTTTCAATTTCTTATATGTATTTTTGCATATCTCTTTCAACAGAAGTTTACCTTATTGTATGTGCATTTTGTATATTTATTTCAATACAAATTTAAATATTTTATGTGTATTTTGGTATATATATTTTTATAAGAAATGCACTATTTGATGGGAATTTTGCATCTCTATTTTCATACAAATTTACATTATTTTATTAATATTCGGTGTATTTATTTTGATACGATTTTATTCTCTTTGTTTTTTGTATATATATTTTTGTATTTTGTATATAGTTTTATACAAATTTAGGTTATTTTATGTACGCATTTACATTATTTAATGTGTGATTTGTATATATATTTTTATGCAAATTTACTTAATTTTATGTGCATTTTGTACATATATTTTTTGGAAAATTGCGTTATTTTATGTGTAAGTGTAGATGTTGTCTCATGCAAATTTACATTATTTTATTGCTATTTTGTTTATTTATTTTGATACGAATGAAAATAAATATACAAAATATACATAAAATAAACTAAATATGTATTGAAATATATACACAAAAAACAGAAAAATTAATGTAAATTAGTATCAAAATATTTTAACAGATGCGCATAAAATAACGTAAATTTGTTTTAAAATATACAAACTACACATTAAATAATGTAAATATGTATAAAAAAATATATACAAAACACAAATAGAATAATGTAAAATCGTATCAAAACAAATACACAGAATATTAATAAAACAATGTAAATTTGTATGAAAATAAAGATGCAAAATACCCTTTAAATAATGCATTTTTTATAAAATATATATAAAATACACATGAAAAATTAATTTGTATTAAAATAAATATACAAAATACACATACAATAAGGTAAATCTGTATTGAAATAGATATGCAAAATACATATAAAACAAGATAAATTTGTTTCAAAATATATACGATTACAATAAAATAACGTAGATTTGTATAAAAATATATATACAAAATACAAATAAAATGAAGTAAATACGTATAAGAAAATGTATACAAAAAACACAAATAAATAATGTAAATTCGTATCAAAATAAATAAACAAAATACCAATAAAAGAATGTGTATTTGTATAAATATAAATATACAAAATACACATAAAATAACGTAAATTTGTATAAAACTATATACAAAAATACTCAGAAGTAATTAAATTCGTATGAAAATAGATATACAAAATACAGATAAAATAAGCTAAATTTGAATTGAAATGTATATACAAAATACATAAAATAATGTATATTTGTATCAAAATATTTATAAAAATACATATAATAACGTAAATTTTGATACGATTTTACATTATTCTATTTGTGTTTTGTATACTGTATATTTTTTTATACATATTTACATTATTTAATGTGTATTTTGTATATATATTTCATACAAATTTACGTTATTATATGTGTATTTGTTTATATATTTTCTTTCAAATTTACATTATTTTATGTGTATTTTATATATATTCAATAGAAATTACCTAATTTTATGTGTATTTTCTATATTTCTTTTCATACAAATTTAAATTATTTTGTGTATTTTGTATATAGTTTTATACATATTTAGGTTATTTTATGTACATTTACATTATTTAATGTGTGTTTTTATATATATATTTTATCCAAAGCTAATTTATTTTCCGTTCATTTTAGGACATATTTTTTTTATAGAAATTAGCGTTATTTTATATGTATTTGTATATGTTTTCTCATACAAATTTACATTATTTTATTGCTTTTTTGTTTATTTAGTTTGATACGAATTACATGATTATATGTGTATTTTGTACATATTTTTTACACGTATTTACATTCCTTAATATGTATTTTGTTTATATATTTTTAAACAAATTTACGTTATTATATGTATTTTTATAAATATTTTGATACAAATTTACATTATTTTATGTATTTTGCATATACATTTCAATTCAAATTTAGCTTATTTTATCTGTATTTTGTATATCTATTTTCATACGAATTTAATTACTTCTGTGTATTTTTGTATATAGTTTTATACAAATTTACGGTATTTTATGTGTATTTTGTATATTTATATTTATTGGTATTTTATTGGTATTTTGTTAATTTATTTTGATACGAATTTACATTATTTTATGTGTATTTTGTATACATTTTTTTATACGTATTTACTTCATTTTACGTGTATTTTTTTTTATATATTTTTATACAAATCTACGTTATTTTATGTGTATTCGTATTTATATTTTGAAACAAATTTACATTGTTTTATATGTATTTTGCATATCTATTTCAATACAGATTTACCTTATTGTATGTGTATTTTGTATATTTATTTTAATACAAATAAATTTTTCTATGTGTATTTTTGTATATATATTTAAAAAAAAGCGTTATTTTATGGGTATTTTGCTTCTTTATTTTCATACAAATTTACATTATTTTATTACATTATTCTATTTGTGTTTTGTATATATTTTTTAATACAAATTTACGTTATTTTAAGTGTATTTGTTTATGTATTTTCATTCAAATTTACAGTATTTTATGTGTATTTTGTATATGTATTTCAATACAAATTTATCTAATTTTATGTGTATTTTGTATATTTATTTTCATACAAATTTTTGTGTATTTTTGTATATAGTTTTATACAAATTTATGTTATCTTATGTGTATTTTGTATATTTATTTTCATACAAATACACATTCTTTTATTGACATTTTGTTTATTTATTTTGACGCGAATTTACATTATTTAATGTGTATTTTGTATATATATTTTTATACGTATTTACATCCTTTCATGTGTATTTTGTATATTTATAAAAAATGCGTTATTAAATGGGTATTTTTCATCTTTATTTTCATTCAAATCTACATTATTTTATTTACATTCTGTGTATTTATTTTAATACGATTTTACATTATTCTATTTTTGTTTTGTATATATTTTTTTTATACATATTTACATTATTTAATGAGTATTTTTTATATAAATTTTATACAAATTTATGGTAATTTAAGTGTATTTGTTTATATATTTTCATTCAAAATTACATTATTTTATGTGTATTTTGTATATGTATTTCTTTACAAATTCACCTAATATTATGTGTATTTTGTATATTTATTTTCATACAAATTTAATTTATTTTTGTGTATTTTTGTATATAGTTTTATACAAATTTACGTTATTTTATGTGTTTTTTGTATATGTATTTTCATACAAATAGACATTCTTTTATTAATACTTTAATTATTTATTTTCACACGAATTTACATTATTTCATGTGTATTTTGTATATATATTTTTATACGTATTTACAACATTTCATGTGTATTTTGTATATATATTTCTATAGAAATCTACGTTATTTTATGTGTATTCGTATATATATTTTGAAACAAATCTACATTATTTTATGTGTATTTTGTATATATTTCATTATAAATTTGCCTTATTTTAAGAGTATTTTTATATCTATTTTCATTCAAATTCAAATCATTTTACATGTATATATTTATTTGTATTTACGTTATTTTATGTGTATTTTCTATATATATTTTCATTCAAAATTACTTTATTTTATCGGTATTTTGTTCATTTATTTCAATACGAATTTAGATTATTTCATGTGTATTTTCTATATATATACATATAGAGTAAATTTCTATGAAAATATATATTCAAAATACATATAAAATTATGTAAATAAGTATAAAAATATATATATCAAATACACCTAAAAAAAATGAAAATTCGTATCAAAATAAATAAATAAAATTCCGATAAAAGAACGTATAATTGTAGGAAAATAAATATACAAAATACACATAAAATTACGAAAATTTGAATAAAAATATATTCAAAAATGCACACAATTAATTTCAATTTGTATGAAAATAGATACTCAAAATACACATATAATTAGTTAAATTTTTATTTAAATACATGTACAAAATTCACATAAAATAATGTAAATTTTTATGAAATGAAAACAAATTCACAAAAAATAACATACATTGGTATAAAATAGATATACAAAATATACATAGAATAATGTAAAATCGTATCAAAATAAATACACAGAACATCAATAAAATAATGTAATTTTGTATGAAAATACAGATGCAAAATACCCATAAGATAAAGCATTTTTTTATAATAATACATATAAAAAATTACACATAGAATAGCTAAATTTGTATTAAAATTAATATACAAAATGCACGTACAATAAGGTAAATTTGTATTGAAAAAATATGCAAAATGCACATAAAACAATGTATATTTGTTTCAAAATATATATACGAATACACATAAAATAACGTATATTTCTATAGAAATATATATACAAAATACACATGAAATGACGTAAATACGTATAAAAATATATATACACAATACACATTAAATAATGTAAATTCGCATCAAAATCAATAAACAAAATATCAATAAAAGAATGTGTATTTGTATGAAAATAGATATACAAAATACACATAAAATATTGTAAATTTGTATAAAACTCTATACAAAAATACACAAAAAATAATTTAAATTTGTATATAATATATATACAAAATACACATAAAATAATGTAAATTTGAATAAAAAAATATAAACAAATACACTTAAAATAACGAAAATTTGTATGAAATATATATAGAAAATACACATTAAATAATGTAAATATGTATAAAAAATATATATACAAAACACAAATAGAATAATGTAAAATAGTATCAAAATAAATACACAGAATATTAATAAAATAATGTAAATTTGTATTAAAATAAAGATGGAAAATACCCATAAAACAACGCATTTTTTATGAAAATATATATACCAAAATGCACATAAAATATTTAAATTTGTATTACAATAAATATACAAAATGCACATACAATAAGGTAAATTTGTATTGAGATAGATATGCAAAATACATATAAAACAATGTAAATTTGTTTCAAAATATACATACGAATACACATAAAATAACGTAGATTTCTATAAAATATATATACAAAATACACATAAAATGAAGTAAATACGTATAAGAAAATGTATACAAAATACACATAAAATAATGTAAATTCGTATCAAAATAAATAAACTAAATGCCAATAAAAGAATATTTACTTGTATAAATATAAATATACAAAATACACATAAAATAACGTAAAATTGTACAAAACTATATACAAAAATAAACAAAAATAATTAAATTTGTATGAAAATAGATATACAATAGACACATAAAATAAGCTAAATTTGAATTGAAATAAATATAGAAAATACATAAAATAATGTAAATTTGTATCAAAATATATATTCAAATACACATATAATAACGTAGATTTGTATAAAAATATATAAACAAAATACACATTAAATAATGCAAAATACACATAAAATTAGGCAAATCTGTATTGAAATACATATACAAATTACACATAAAATATAGTAAATTTGTATGAAAATATATAAACAAATACACATAAAATAGCGTAAATTTATATAAAATATATATACAAAATATACATTAAATAATGTAAATGTGTATAAAAATATATATACAAAATACACATAGAAAAATTTAAAATCGTATCAAAATAAATAAACAGAATATCAATAAAATAATGTAAATTTGTATGAAAATAAAGATGCAAAATACCCAAATGATAACGCTTATTTTTACAAAAATACACATAAAATAATTAAATTTGTATTAAAATAAATATAAAAAATACACATACAATATGGTAAATTTGTATTGAAATAGATATGCAAAATAATCATAAATAATGTAAATTTGTATCAATATATATATACGAATACCCATAAAATAGAGTAAATTTCTATAAAAATATATATTCAAAACACAAATAAAATGATATAAATAAGTATAAAAATATACATATCAAATACACCTAAAATAATATAAATTCGTATAAAAATAAATAAACAAAATTACGATAAAAGATGCAAGATACACATTAAATAATATAAATATGTATAAAAAAAATATATACAAAAAACAAATAGAATAATGTGAAATCGTATCAAAATAAATACACCGAATATTAATAAAATAATGTAAATTTGTATGAAAATAAAGATGCAATATTCCCATCAAATAGCGCATTTCTTATAAAAATATATATACCAAAATACACATAAAATATTTAAATTTGTATTGAAATAAATATACAAAATGCACATACAATAAGGTAAATTTGTATTGAAAGAGATATGCAAAAATACATATAAAACAATGTAAATTTGTTTCAAAATATATATACGAATACACATAAAATAACGTAGATTTCTATAAAAATATATATACAAAATACACATAGAATTAAGTAAATACGTATAAAAATAGATATATAAAATACACATAGAATAATGTAAAATTGTTTAAAAAAAAACAGAATATAAATAAAATAATGTAAATTTGTATGAAAATAAAAATGAAAAATACCCATAAAATAAAGCGTATTTTTATAAAAATACATATACAAAAATACACATAGCATAATTAAATTTGTATTAAAATTAATATACAAAGTGCATATACAATAAGGTAAATTTGTATTGAAAAAATATGCAAAATACACATAAAACAGTGTAAATTAATTTCAAAATCTATATACGAATACTATAAATATAAATATATATATATATATATATATATATATATATATATATATATATATATATATATATATATATATATATATATATATATATATATATATATATATATATATATATATATATATATATATATATATATATATATATATATATATATATATATATATATATATATATATATATATATATATATATATAAATACACATTAAATAATGTAAATTCGCGTCAAAGTAAATAAATACACAAAAATCATTTTAATTTGTATGAAAATAAATATACAAAATACATATAAAATTAGGTAAATTTGTATTGAAATACATTTACAAAATACACATAAAATAATGTAAATTTGAATGAAAATATATAAACAAATACACTTAAAATAACGTAAATTTGTATAAAATATATATAAAAAAATACACATTAAATAATGTAAATATGTATAAAAGAATATATACAAAACACAAATAGAATAATATAAAATCGTATCAAAATAAATGCACAGAATATTAATAAAATAATGTAAATTTGTATGAAAATTAAGATGCAAAATACCCATAAAATAACGCATTTTTTATAAAAATATTTATACCAAGACACACATAAAATATTTGAATTTGTATTAAAATAAATATACAAAATGCACATAGAATAAGGTAAATTTGTATTGAAATAGATATGCAAAATACATATAAAACCATGTAAATTTTTTTCAAAATATATATACGAATACACATAAAATAACGTAGATTTCTATGAAAATAAATATACAAAACACACATAAAATGAAGTAAATACGTATAAAAAAGGTATACAAAATACACATAAAATAATGTAAACTCGTATCAAAATAAATAAACAAAATACTAATAAAAGAATGTGTATTGTATATATATAAATATACAAAATACAAATAAAATAACGTAAATTTATATAAAACTATATGCAAAAATACACAAAAGTAATTAAATTTGTGTGAAAATAGATATACAAAATACATGTGTATTTTGTATATTTATTTTCATACAAATTGAAATTATTTTTGTTTATTTTTTTATATATTTTCATACAAATTTTCGTTATTCAATGTGTATTTTGTATATTTATTTTTTCTACAAATATACGTTCTTTTATCTGAATTTTGTTTATTGAATTTGAAACGAATTTACCTTATTTTGTATATCTATTTTCATACAAATTAAAATACTTCTGTGTATTTTTGTATATAGTTTTATATAAATTTACGTTATTTTATGTGTATTTTGTATATTTATATTTATACAAATACACATTCTTTTATTGGTATTTTGTATATTTATTTTGATACGAATTTACATTATTTTATGTGTATTTTGTATACATTTTTTATACGTATTTACTTCATTTTATGTGTATTTTGTATATATTTTTTTTATAGAAATCTACGTTATTTTATGTGTATTCGTATATATATTTTGAAACAAATTTACATTGTTTTATATGTATTTTGCATATCTATTTCAATACAAATTTACCTTATTGTATGTGTTTTTTGTATATTTATTTTAATACAAATTTAATTTTTTTATGTGTATTTTGGTATATATATTTTTATAAATAAAAAAAATGCGTTATTTTATGGGTATTTTTATAAATATTTTGATACAAATCTACATTATTTTATGTATTTTGTATATACATTTCAATTCAAATTTAGCTTATTTTATCTGTATTTTGTATATCTATTTTCATACGAAATTAATTACTTCTGTGTATTTTTGTATATAGTTTTATACAAATTTACGTAATTTAATGTGTATTTTGTATATTTATATTTATACAAATACACATTCTTTTATTGGTATTTTGTTTATTTATTTTGATACGAATTTACATTATTTTATGTGTATTTTGTATACATTTTCTTATACGTATTTACTTCATTTTATGTGTATTTTGTATATATATTTTTATAGAAATATACGTTATTTTATGTGAATTCGTATATATATTTTGAAACAAATTTACATTGTTTTATATGTATTTTGCATATCTATTTCAACACAGATTTACCTTATTGTATGTGTATTTTGTATATTTATTTTAATACAAATTAGTTTTTTCATGTGTATTTTGGTATATATATTTTTATAAAAAATGCGTTATTTAATGGGTATTTTGCATCTTTATTTTCATACAAATTTACATTGTTTTATTAATATTCTGTGTATTTATTTTGATACGATTTTTCATTATTCTATTTGTGTTTTGTATATATATTTTTTATACATATTTACATTATTTAATGTGTATTTTGTATATTTTAAAAAAAATTACGTTATTTTATGCGCATCTGTTAAAGTATTTTGATACAAATTTACCTTATTTTATGTATTTTGTATATATATTTCAATACAAATTTAGTTTATTTTATGTATATTTTGTATATCTATTTTCATTTGTATCAAAATAAATAAACAAAATAGCAATAAAATAATGTAAATTTGTTTGAGAAAAAATATACAAATACACATAAAATAACGCAAATTTCTAAAAAAATATATGTACAAAAATGCACATAAAATATAGTAAATTTGCAAGTTTGTATTGAAAGAGATATGCAAAAAAACATATAAAACAATGTAAATTTGTTTCAAAATATATATACGAATACACATAAAATAACGTAGATTTCTATAAAAATATATACAAAATACACATAAAATGAGGTAAATACGTATAAAAAAATGAAAACAAAAAATACATAAAAATCGTATCAAAATAAATAAACAAAATACCAGTAAAAGAATGTGTATTTGTAAAAATATATATATACAAAATACACATAAAATATCGTAAATTTGTATAAAACTATATACAAAAATACACAGAAGTAATTAAATTTGTATAAAAATATATATACAAAATACAGCTAAAATAAGCTAAATTTGAATTGAAATGTACATACAAAATACATCAAATAATGTAAATCTGTATCAAAATATTTATACAAATACATATAATAACGTAGATTTGTTTAAAAATATATAAACAAAATACACATTAAGTAATGTAAATACGTATAAAAAATATGTACAAAATACACATATAATCATGTAATTCATATCAAAATAAATACACAAAATAGCAATAAAATAATGTAAATTTGTATGAGAAAACATATAAAAATATAAAATTAGGTAAATTTGTATTGAAATACATATACAAAATACACATCAAATAATGTAAATTTGAATGAAAATATATAAACAAATACACTTAAAATAACGTAAATTTGTATAAAATATATATGCAAGATACACATTAAATAATGTAAATATGTATAAAAATATATATACAAAAACAAATAGAATAATGTAGAATCATATCAAAATAAATACACAGAATATCAATAAAATAATGTGAATTTGTATGAAAATAAAGATACAAAATTCCCAAAAATTATCGTATTTTTTTTTTAAATATATTTACCAAAATACACATAAAATATTTAAATTTGTATTGAAATAAATATACAAAATGCATATACAGTAAGGTAAATTTGTATTGAAAGAGATATTCAAAAATACATATAAAACAATGTAAATTTGTTTCAAAATATATATACGAATACACATAAAATAAAGTAGATTTCTATAGAAATATATGTACAAAATACATATGAAATTATGTAAATACGTATAAAAATATATATACAAAATACATATCAAATAATGTAAATTCGTGTCAAAATAAATAAACAAAATATCATGAAAAGAATGTGTATTTGTATGAAAATAGATAATAGATAATAAATTTGTATAAAATATATATGCAAGATACACATTAAATAATGTAAATATGTATAAAAAAGTATATACAAAAAACGAATAGAATAATGTAACATCGTTTCAAAATAAATACACCGAATATTAATAAAATAATGTAAATTTGTATGAAAATAAAGATGCAAAATTCCCATAAAATAGAGCATTTCTTATAAAAATATATATACCAAAATACACATAAAATATTTAAATTTGCATTGAAATAAGTATACAAAATGCACATACAATAAGGTAAATTTGTATTGAAAGAGATATGCAAAAATACATATAAAACAATGTAAATTTGTTTCAAAATATATATACGAATACAAATAAAAAAAACGTAGATTTCTATAAAAATATATACAAAATACACATAAAATTAAGTAAATACGTATAAAAAAAATGTATACAAAATACACATAAAATAATGTAATTTCGAATTAAAATAAATGTAAATTTGAATGAAAATATAAAAACAAATACAGTTAAAATAACGTAAATTTGTATAAAATATATATGCAAGATACACATTAAATAATGTAAATGTGTATAAAAAAATATATACAAAAAACAAATAGAATAATGTAAAATCGTAGCAAAATAAATACACAGAATATCAATAAAATAATGTAAATTTGTATGAAAATAAAGATGCAAAATTCCGAAAAATGATCGCATTTTTTATAAAAATATATATACCAAAATACACATAAAATATTTAAATTTGTATTGAAATAAATATACAAAATGCATATACAGTAAGGTAAATTTGTATTAAAAGAGATATTCAAAAATACATATAAAATTATGTAAATTTGTTTCAAAATATATATACGAATACACATAAAATAAAGTAGATTTCTATAGAAATATATATACAAAATACATATGAAATTATGTACATACGTATTAAAATATATATACATAATACATACCAAATAATGTAAATTCGTGTCAAAATAAATAAACAAAATATCATGAAAAGAATGTGTATTTGTATAAAAATAGATAATAGATAATAAATTTGTATAAAATATGTATGCAAGATACTCATTAAATAATGTAAATATGTATAAAAAAGTATATACAAAAAGCAAATAGAATAATGTAAATTCGTATCAAAATAAATACACCTAATATTAATAAAATAATGTAAATTTGTATGAAAATAAAGATGCAAAATTCCCATAAAATAGCGCAATTCTTATAAAAATATATATACCAAAATACACATAAAATATTTAAATTTGTATTGAATTAAATATACAAATTGCACATACAATAAGGTAAATTTGTATTGAAAGAGATATGCAAAAATACATATAAAACAATGTAAATTTGTTTCAAAATATATATACGAATACAAATTAAAAAAACGTAGATTTCTATAAAAATATATATACAAAATACACATAAAATTAAGTAAATACGTATCAAAAAATGTGTATTTGTAAAAATATAAATATACAAAATACACATAAAATAGCGTAAATTTGTATAAAACTATATACAAAAATACACAGAAGTAATTAAATTTGTATGAAAATATATATACAAAATACAGCTAAAATAAGCTAAATTTGAATTGAAATGTACATACAAAATATATATAATAATGTAAATCTGTATCAAAATATTTATACAAATACATATAATAACGTAGATTTCTTTAAAATTATATAAACAAAATACACATTAAGTAATGTAAATACGTATAAAAAATATGTACAAAATACACATTTAATCAAATAATTCGTATCAAAATAAATAAACAAAATAGCAATAAAATAATGTAAATTTGTATGAGAAAACATATACAAATAACGCAAATTTCTATAAAAATATATGTACAAAAATGCACATAAAATAAAGTAAATTTGCAGAAAAATATATATACAAAACACACACTAAATAATGTAAATGCGTACATAAAATAACCTAAATTTATATAAAACTATATACAAAAATACACAAAAATAATTTAAATTTGTTCGAAAAGAAATATACAAAATACACATTAAATAATGTAAATTTGAACGAAAATATATAAACGAATACACTTAAAATAACGTAAATTTGTATAAAATATATATGCAAGATACACATTAAATAATGTAAATGTGTATAAAAAATATATATACAAAAAACAAATAGAATAATGTAAAATCGTATCAAAATAAATACACAGAATATCAATAAAATAATGTAGATTTGTATGAAAATAAAACAAAATTCCCAAAAATTATAGCATTTTTTTTTTAAATATATTTACCAAAATACACATAAAATATTTAAATTTGTATTGAAATAAATATTCAAAATGCATATACAGTAAGGTAAATTTGTATTGAAAGAGATATTCAAAAATACATATAAAACAATGTAAATTTGTTTCAAAATATATATACGAATACACATAAAATAAAGTAGATTTCTATAGAAAATATATACAAAATCCATATGAAATTAAGTAAATACGTATAAAAATATATATACAAGATACATATCAAATAATGTAAATTCGTGTCAAAATAAATAAACAAAATATTATGAAAAGAATGTGTATTTGTATGAAAATATATAATAGATAATAAATTTGTATAAAATATATATGCAAGATACACATTAAATAATGTAAATATGTATAAAAAAGTATATACAAAAAACAAATAGAATAATGTAACATCGTATCAAAATAAATACACCGAATATTAATAATATAATGTAAATTTGTATGAAAATAAAGATGCAAAATTCCCATAAAATAGCGCATTTCTTATAAAAATATATATACCAAAATACACATAAAATATTTTAATTTGCATTGAAATAAATATACAAAATACACATACAATAAGGTAAATTTGTATTGAAAGAGATATGCAAAAATACATATAAAACAATGTAAATTTGTTTGAAAATATATATACGAATACAAATAAAAAAACGTAGATTTCTATAACAATATATATACAAAATACACATAAAATTAAGTAAATACGTATAAAAAAATGTATACAAAATACACATAAAATAATGTAATATCTAATTAAAATAAATGTAAATTTGAATGAAAATATATAAAAAATTACACTTAAAATAACGTAAATTTGTATAAAATATATATGCAAGATACACATTAAATAATGTAAATATGTATAAAAAAATATATACAAAAAACAAATAGAATAATGTAAAATCGTATCAAAATAAATACACAGAATATCAATAAAATAATGTAAATTTGTATGAAAATAAAGATGCAAAATTCGCAAAAATTATCGCATTTTTTATAAAAATTTATATACCAAAATACACATAAAATATTTAAATTTGTATTGAAATAAATATACAAAATGCATATACAGTAAGGTAAATTTGTTTTAAAAGAGATATTCAAAAATACATATAAAACAATGTAAATTTGTTTCAAAATATATATACGAATACACATAAAATAAAGTAGATTTCTATAGAAATATATATACAAAATACATATGAAATTATGTAAATACGTATAAAAATATATATCCAAAATACATATCAAATTATGTAAATTTTTGTAAAAGTATTGTTTAAAAAATATGCTTTATTTTATGGGTATTTTGCATCTTTATTTTCATACAAATTTACGTTATTTTATTGATATTCTGCTCATTCATTTCGATACGATTTGACATTATTCTATGTGTATTTTGTCTATATTTTTCATACAAATTTACGTTATTTTATGTGTATTTGTTTATATATTTTGGCACAAATTTACAATATTTTATGGGTATTTTGTATATATATTTCAAAAGAAATCTACCTAGTTTTATGTGTATTTAGGAATATCTATTTTCATACAAACTCAAATTATTTATATGTATTTTTGTATATATTTCAATACAAATTTTAGTTATGTTATGTGTATTTTGTAAATCTATTTTTAGTCAAATATATATTATTTTATTGGTATTTTGTTGATTTATATTGATACGAATTTACATTATTTTATATGTACTTTGGGTATATATTTTTATACGCATTTACATTATTTAATATTTATTTTGAATGTATAATTTTATACAAATTCATGGAATTTTATGTGTATTTGTATATATATTTTCATATAAATTTACATTATTTTATGTGTATTTTGTACATATATTTCATTACAAATTTACCTTATTTTATGTTTATTTTGTATGTGTATTATGTACATTTATATTTATACACGTTTACTCATACAAATTTATATTATTTTATTGGTATTTTGTTTATTTATTTTAATACGAATTACATGATTTTATGTGTATTTTGTACACATTTTTTTATACGTATTTACATTATTTAATGTGTATTTTGTTTATATATTTTACAAATTTACGTTATTATATGTGTATTTGTATAAATATTTTGATACAAATTTACTTTATTTCATGTATTTTTATATATATTTCATTTCAAATTTAGCCTATTTTTGTGTATTTTGTATATATTTCATACAAATTTAATTACTTCTGTGTATTTTGTATATAGTTTTATATAAATTTACGTTATTTCATGCGTATTTTGTATATTTATATTTATACAAATACACATTCTTTTATTTGTATTTTTTTATTTATTTTGATACGAATTTACATTATTCTATGTGTATTTTGCATATATTTTTTTATACGTATTTACTTCATTTTATGTGTATTTTGTATATATATTTTTTATAGAAATCTACGTTATTTTATGTGTATTCGTATACATATTTTGAAATAAATTTACATTGCTTTATATGTATTTTGCATATCTATTTCAATACAAATTTACATTATTGTACATATAAAACAATGTAAATTTGTTTCAAAATATGTGTACGAATACAAATCAAATAACGTAGATTTCTATAAAAATATATATACAAAATACACATAAAATTAAGTAAATACGTATAAAAAAATGTAAACAAAATACACATAAAATAATGTAAATTCGAGACAAAATAAATAAACAAAATACCAATAAAAAATGTGTATTTGTATAAATATAAATGTACAAAATACACATACAAAATAAACATAAAATAAGGTAAATTTGTAATGAAATATATGAACAAAATACACATAAAATAATGTAAATTTATATGAAAATATATATACAAATACACATAAAATACCATGAATTTGTTTAAAATTATATATTCAAAATAAATATTAAATAATGTAAATGCGTATAAAAATATATATACAAAGTACATATAAAATAATGTAAATTTGTAGTAATATATATTTGAATGAAAATAGATTTACAAAATACACATAACGTAACTAAAATTTGTATTGAAATGTATACAAAAATACATAAAAATAATTTGAGTTTGTATGAAAATAGATATTCAAAATACACATAAAACTAGGTAAATTTCTTTTGAAATATATATACAAAATACCCATAAAATATTGTAAATTTGTGTCAAAATATATAAACAAATACACATATAATAACGTAAATTTGTATGAAAATTTTTAACAAAATACACATAGAATAATGTCAAATCGTATCAAAATGAATGAGCAGAATATCAATAAAATAAAGTAAATTTGAATGAAAATAAAGATGCAAAATAACCATAAAATAAAGCATATTTTTATAAAAAATACATATAAAAAATACACATAGAATAATTAAATTTGTATTAAAATTAATATACAAAATGCATATACAATAAATTTAAATTTGATTATATTAAATGAAATAAATATACAAAATAAACATAAAATAAGGTAAATTTGTAATAAAATATATGTAAGAATACACATAAAATAATATAACTTTGTATGAAAATATATATACATATACACAAAATAACATGAATTTGTATAAAATTTGTTTCAAAATATATACGAATACACACAATAAAATAACGTAAATTTTATGAAAATGTATATATAAAATACACATAAAATAATTTAAATACGTAGAAAATAGATAGACAAAATACACATAAAATAATGTAAATTAGTAAAAAATTAAATACACAAAAGTCCAATAAAAGAATGTATATTTGTAGGAAAATATATATACAAAAAACAAATAAAATAACTAAAATTTGTATAAAAATATATACAAAAATACACAAAAATAATTAAAATTTTTTGAAAATAGATATACAAAATACACATAAAGTTAGGCAAATTTGTATCGAAGTACATATACAAAACTCACATAAAATAATGTAAATTTGTATTAAAATATATAAACAAATACATATAAAATAACGTAAATTTGGATAAAATATATATACAAAATATACATTAAATATTTTAAATATGTATAAAAATATATTATATTATATAGATTTTTATTCATATTTGCGTTATTTATGTGTATTTTGTATATGTTTTATCATAAAAATTAATATTATTTTATTGGTATTTTGTCTATTTATTTTGATACGAATTACATGATTATTTGTGTGTTTTGTACATTTTTTTATACGTATTTACATTATTTAATGTGTATTTTGTTTATATATTTTTATACAAATTTACGTTATTATATGAGTATTTGTATAAGTATTTTGATACAAATTTACATTATTTTATGTATTTTGTATATATATTTCAATTCAAATACCAATAAAATAATATATATTTGAATGAAAATAGATTTACAAAATACACCTAACATAACTAAAATTTGTATCGAAATTATACAAAAATACATAAAAATAATTTGAGTTTGTATGAAAATAGATATTCAAAAAACACATAAAACTAGGTAAATTTCTTTTGAAATATATATACAAAATACCCATAAAATATTGTAAATTTGTGTCAAAATATATAAAGAAATACACATAAAATAACGTAGATTTGTATGAAAAATATATACAAAATACACATAGAATAATGTCAAATCGTATCAAAATGAATGAGCAGAATATCAATAAAATAACGTAAATTTGTATGAAAATAAAGATGCAAAATACCCATAAAATAAAGCATATTTTTATAAAAATACATATACAAAATTACACATAGAATAATTAAATTTGTATTAAAATTAATATACAAAATGCATATACAATAAAGTAAATTTGTATTGAAAAAATAAGCAAAATACACATAAAAGTGTAAATTTGTTTAAAAATCTATAGACGAATACACATAATATAACGTAGATTTCTATAGAAATATATATACAA
Organism: Eriocheir sinensis; assembly: GCF_024679095.1. Classification (NCBI taxonomy): domain Eukaryota; kingdom Metazoa; phylum Arthropoda; class Malacostraca; order Decapoda; family Varunidae; genus Eriocheir; species Eriocheir sinensis. The sequence goes on along the minus strand of NW_026110629.1, from coordinate 604,542 downwards.
AATACTCATCAAATGATGTAAATACGTATAAAAATTTATATACAAAATACACATTAAATAATTTAAATTCTCGTCTGAATAAATAAACAAAATATCAATAAAAGAATGTGTATTTGTATGAAAATAGATATACAAAATACTCATAAAATAACCTAAGTTTGTATAAAACTACATTCAAAAATACACAAAAATAATTTAAATTTGAATGAAAATAAATATACAAAATACACATAAAATAAGGTAAATTTGTATTGAAATACATATACAAAATACACATAAAATAATGCAAATTTTAATGAAAATATATAAACATATACACTTAAAATAACGTAAATTTGTATCAAATATATATACAAAATACTAATTAAATAATATAAAAATGTATAAAAAAATATATACAAAACACAAATAGAATAATGTAAAATCGTATCAACAATAAATACACAGAATATTAATAAAATAATGTGAATTTGTATGAAAATAAAGATGCAAAATAGCCATAAAATAAGGCATTTTTTATAAAAATATATATACCAAAATACACAAAAAATATTAAAATTTGTATTAAAATAAATATAAAAAATGCACATACTATAAGGTAAATTTGTATTGAAATAGATATGCAAAATACATATAAAACAATGTAAATTTGTTTCAAAATATATATACGAATACACATAAAATAACGTAGATTTCTATAAAAATATATACAAAATACTCATAAAATGAAGTAAATACGTATAAAAAAATGAATACAAAAAATACATAAAAATCGTATCAAAATAAATAAACAAAATACCAGTAAAAGAATGTATATTTGTAAAAACATAAATATACAAAATACACATAAAATATCGTAAATTTGTATAAAACTACATACAAAAATACACAAAAGTAATTAAATTTGTATGAAAATATATATACAAAATACAGCTAAAATAAGCTAAATTTTAATTGAAATGTACATACAAAATACATAAAATAATGTAAATCTGTATCAAAATATTTATACAAATACATATAATAACGTAGATTTGTTTAAAAATATATAAACAAAATACACATTTAGTAATGTAAATACGTATAAAAAATATGTACAAAATACACATAATCATGTAACTCGTATCAAAATAAATAAACAAAATAGCAATAAAATAATGTAAATTTGTATGAGAAAACATATACAAATAACGCAAATTTCTATAAAAATATTTGTACAAAAATGCACATAAAATAAAGTAAATTTGCAAAAAAACATATATACAAAACACACACTAAATAATGTAAATGCGTACATAAAATAACCTAAATTTGTATAAAACTATATACAAAAATACACAAAAATTATTTAAATTTGTTTGAAAAGAGATATACAAAATACACATAAAATTAGGTAAATTTGTATTGAAATACATATACAAAATACACATCAAATAATGTAAATTTGAATGAAAATATATAAACAAATACACTTAAAATAACGTAAATTTGTATAAAATATATAAGCAAGATACACATTAAATAATGTAAATGTGTATAAAAAATATATATACAAAGCACAAATAGAATAATGTAAAATCGTATCAAAATAAATACACAGAATATCAATAAAATAATGTAAATTTGTATGAAAATAAAGATGCAAAATTCCCAAAAATTATCGCATTTTTTATAAAAGTATATTTACCAAAATACACATAAAATATTAAAATTTGTATTGAAATAAATATACAAAATGCATTTACAGTAAGGTAAATTTGTATTGAAAGAGATATTCAAAAATACATATAAACAATGTAAATTTGTTTCAAAATATATATACGAATACACATAAAATAAAGTAGATTTCTATAGAGATATATATACAAAATACATATGAAATTATGTAAATACGTATAAAAATATATATATATACAAAATACATATCAAATAATGTAAATTCGTGTCAAAATAAATAAACAAAATATCATGAAAAGAATGTGTATTTGTATGAATATAGATAACAGATAATAAATTTGTATAAAATATATATTCAAGATACACATTAAATAATGTAAATATGTATAAAAAAGAATATACAAAAAACAAATAGAATAATGTAACATCGTATCAAAATAAATACACCGAATATTAATAAAATAATGTAAATTTGTATGAAAATAAAGATGCAAAATTCTCATAAAATAGCGCATTTCTTATAAAAATATATATACCAAAATACACAAAATATTTAAATTTGCATTGAAATAAATATACAAAATGCACATACAATAAGGTAAATTTGTATTGAAAGAGATATGCAAAAATACATATAAAACAATGTAAATTTCTTTCAAAATATATATACGAATACAAATAAAAAAACGTAGATTTCTATAAAAATATATATACAAAATACACATAAAATTAAGTAAATACGAATAAAAAAATGTATACAAAATACACATAAAATAATGTAATTTCGAATTAAAATAAATGTAAATTTGAATGAAAATATAAAAACAAATACTCTTAAAATAACATAAATTTGTATAAAATATATATGCAAGATACACATTAAATAATGTAAATGTGTATAAAAAAATATATACAAAAAACAAATAGGATAATGTAAAATCGTATCATAATAAATACACAGAATATCAATAAAATAATGTAAATTTGTATGAAAATAAAGATGCAAAATTCCCAAAAAATTATTGCATTTTTTATAAAAATATATATACCAAAATACACATAAAATATTTAAATTTGTATTGAAATAAATATACAAAATGAATATACAGTAAGGTAAATTTGTATTAAATGAGATATTCAAAAATACATATAAAACAATGTAAATTTGTTTCAAAATATATATACGAATACACATAAAATAAAGTAGATTTCTATAGAAATATATATACAAAATACATATGAAATTATGTAAATACGTATAAAAATATATATACAAAATACATATCAAATAATGTAAATTCGTGTCAAAATAAATAAACAAAATATCATGAAAAGAATATGTATTTCTTTGAAAATAGATAATAGATAATACATTTGTATAAAATATATATGCAAGATACACATTAAATAATGTAAATATGTATAAAAAAGTATATACAAAAAAAAATAGAATAATGTAAAATCGTATCAAAATAAATACACCGAATATTAATATAATAATGTAAATTTGTATGAAAATAAAGATGCAAAATTCCCATAAAATAGCGCATTTCTTATAAAAATATATATACCAAAATACACATAAAATTTTTAAATTTGTATTGAAATAAATATACAAAATGCATATACAATAAGGTAAATTTGTATTGTAAGAGATATGCTAAAATACATATAAAATAATGTAAATTTGTTTCAAAATATATATACGAATACGAATAAAAAAAACGTAGATTTCTATAAAAAATATATATACAAAATACACATAAAATTAAGTAAATACGTATAAAAAAATGTATTCAAAATACACATAAAATAATGTAAATTCGAATGAAAATAAATAAACAAAATATCAATAAAAGAATGTGTATTTGGATAAATATAAATATACTAAATACACATACAAAATAAACATAAAATAAGGTAGATTTGTAATAAAATATATGTACAAAATACACATACAATAATGTAAATTTATATGAAAATATATATACAAATACACATAAAATACCATGAATTTGTATAAAAATATATATTCAAAATAAATATTAAATAATGTAAGATCGTATAAAAATATATATACAAAGTACATATAAAATGAAAATTAAGATGCAAAATACCCATAAAATAACGCATTTTTTATAAAATTATTGATACCAAAATACACTTAAATATTTGAACTTGTATTAAAATAAATATACAAAATGCACATACAATAAGGTAAATTTGTATTGAAATAGATATGGAAAATACATATAAAATAAAGTAAATTTGTTTCAAAATATATATACGAATATATATAAAATCACGTAGATTTCTATAAAAATATTTACAAAATACACATAAAATTAAGTAAATACTTATAAAAAAATACATACAAAAAACAAAAAATAATGTAAAATCGTATAAATGTAAATAAACAATATACCAATAAAAGAATGTGTATTTGTATAAATATAAATATTCAAAATGCACATAAAATAACGTAAATTTATATAAAACTATATACATAAAATAACGCAAATTTCTTTAAAATATATGTACAAAATGAACATTAGAAAAATTTGCATAAAAATATATATACAAAACACACTTTAGATAATGTAAATGAGTATAAAAATATGTATACAAAATACCTATGAAATAATCTAAATTCGTATCGAATTAAATTAAGAAATACCAATAAAATAAAGTAATTTTGGATGAAAATATATATACAAAATACCCATAAAATAACCTAAATACAAATACAAATATACACATAAAATAATTTAAAATTGAATGAATTAAATATACAAAATAAACATAAAATAAGGTAACTTTGTAATGAAATATATGAAAAAATACACTTAAAATAATATAAATTTGTATGAAAATATATATACAAATACACATTAAATAACATGAATTTGTATAAAATTTGTATCAAAATGTATACTTATACACACAATAAAATAACATATTTTTTTTAAGAAAATGTATATACAAAATACACTTAAAATAATTTAAATACGTAGAAAAATATATATACAAAAAACAACTAAAATAATGTAAAAATGTATGAAAATATATAAACAAATACACTTAAAATAATGTAAATTTGGATAAAAAATATATACAAAATGAACATTAAATAATGTAAATATGTATAAAAAAATATATACCAAAACACATAGAATAATGTTAAATCGAATCAAAATAAATAAAGAGAATAGCAATAAAATAATGTAAATTTGTATGAAAATAAAGATGGAAAATATCCATATAATAACGCATATTTGCATAAAATATATATACAAAAATACATTTAAAATAATTAAATTTGTATTAAAATAAATATACAAAATGTACGTACAATAAAGTAAATTTGTATTGAAATAGATATCCAAAATACACATCAATAATGTAAATTTGTATCAAAATATATATGCGAATACTCATAAAATAGAGTAAATTTCTATGAAAATATACATACAAAATAGATATACAAAATACACACATAACTAGTTAAATTTTTATTTAAATACATGTACAAAAAACACATAAAATAATGAAGATTTGTATGAAATGAAAACAAATACATTTTATATAAAATATATATACAAAATACACATAGAATAATGTAAAATCATATCAAAATAAATACACAGAATATCAATAAAATAATGTAAATTTGTATGAAAATAAAGATGCAAAATACCCATAAAATAAAGCATATTTTTTAAAATACATATACAAAAATACACATAGATTAATCAAATTTGTATTAAAATTGATATACAAAATGCATATACAATAAGGTAAATTTGTATTGAAAAATATACAAAATACACATAAAACAATGTAAATTTGTTTCAAAATATATATACGAATACACATAAAATAACGTAGATTTCTATAGAAATATATATACAAAATACACTTGAAATAATGTAAATACGTATAAAAATATATATACAAAATACATATTAAATAATGTTCATTCGTGTCAAAATAAATAAACAAAATATCATGAAAAGAATGTGTATTTGTATGAAAATAGATATACAAAATACACATTAAATAACCTAAATTTGTATAAAACTATATACAAAAATACACAAAAATAATTTAAACTTGTATGAAAATAAATATACAAAAAACATATAAAATTAGGTAAATTTGTATTCAAATACATATACAAAATACACATAAAATAAAGTAAATTTGAATAAAAATATATAAACATCTAGACTTAAAATAATGTAAATTTGTATCAAATATATATACAAAAAACACATTAAATAATGTAAATATGTATAAAAAAATATATACAAAAAACAAATAAAATAATGTAAAATTGTATCAAAATAAATACAGAAAATATTAATAAAATAATGTAAATTTGTATGAAAATTAAGATGCAAAATACCCATAAAATAACGCATTTTTTATAAAAATATATATACGTAAAAACATAAAATATTTGATTTTGTATTAAAATAAATAGATATACACAATACACATAAAATAAGCTAAATTTGAATTGAAATATATATACAAAATACATAAAATAATGTAAATTTGTATCAAAATACTTATTCAAATACACATATAATACCGTAAATTTCTATAAAAATATATAAACAAAATACACACTAAATAATGTAAATACGTATAAAAAAATGTACAAAATACAGAAATAATCATGTTATTCGTATCAAAATAAATAGACAAAATACCAATAAAATAATGTAAATTTCTATGAGAAAACATATACAAAATACACATAATTAACGCAAATATCACTAAAAATATATATAATATAATATATTTTTATACATATTTAAAATATTTAATGTATATTTTGTATATATATTTTATCCAAATTTACGTTATTTTATATGTATTTGTTTATATATTTTCATACAAATTTACTTTATTTTATTTACATTATTTAATGTGTATCTTGCATATATATTTTATACAAAAATATATACCAAAATACACATAAAAAAATTAAATTTGTATTAAAATAAATATACAAAAAACACATACAATAAGGTAAATTTGTATTGAAATAGATATGCAAAATACATATAAAACAATGTAAATTTGTTTCAAAATATATATACGAATACAAAGAAAATAATTAATATTTCTATAAAAATACTTATACAAAATACACATAATATTAAGTAAATACGTATAAAAAATGTATACAAAATACACAAAATAATGTAAATTCGTATAAATGTAAATAAACAATATACCAATAAAAGAATGTGTATTTGTATAAATATAAATATACAAAATGCACATAAAATAACGTAAATTTATATAAAACTATATACATAAAATAACGCAAATTTCTATAAAAATATATGTACAAAAATGAACTTAAAATAAATTTGCATAAAAATATATATACAAAACACACTTTAGATAATGTAAATGAGTATAAAAATACGTATACAAAATACCTATGAAATAATCTAAATTCGTATCGAATTAAATTAAGAAAATACCAATAAAATAATGTAATTTTGGATGAAAATATATATACAAAATACACATAAAATATACTAAATACAAATACAAATATACACATAAAATAATTTAAAATTGAATGAAAGAAATATACAAAATAAACATAAAATAGGGTAACCTAAAGATAACCTAAGATAACCTAAATAAAAATTCAAAAATACACATTAAATAATTTAAAATTGAATGAAATAAATATACAAAATAAACATAAAATAAGGTAAATTTGTAATAAAATATATGTAAGAATACAAATAAAATAATATAAATTTGTATGAAAATATATATACATATACACATAAAATAACATGAATTTGTATTTAATTTGTTTCGAATTATATACGAATACACACAATAAAATAAGAAATTTTATGAAAATGTATATATAAAATACATAAAATAATTTAAATACGTAGAAAAATATATATACAAAATACACATAAAATAATGTAAATTGTAAAAATTAAATACACAAAATTCGAATAAAAAATGTATATTTGTAGGAAAATATATATACAAAAAACAAATAAAATAACTAAAATTTGTATAAAAATATATACAAATATACACAAAAATAATTTAAATTTGTTTGAAAATAGATATGCAAAATACACATGAAGTTAGGCAGATTTGTATTGAAATACATATACAAAACTCATAAAATAATGTAAATTTGTATGAAAATATATAAACAAATACATATAAAATAACGTAAATTTGATAAATATATATACAAAATATACATTAAATATTTTAAATATGTATAAAAATATATTATATATATATTTTTGATATTTGCGTTATTTATGTGTATTTTGTATATGTTTTCTCATTGAAATTTACATTATTTTTTTGGTATTTTGTCTATTTATTTTGATACGAATTACATGATTATTTGTGAATTTTGTGCATTTTTTTATACGTATTTACATTATTTAATGTGTATTTTGTTTATATATTTTTATACAAATTTACGTTATTATATGTGTATTTGTATAAGTATTTTGATACAAATTTACATTATTTTATGTATTTTGTATATATTTCAATTCAAATTTGGCTTATTTTATGTGTATTTTGTATATCTATTTATTTTAATTCAAAATCAAATATTTTATGTTTTTTCGTATATATATTTTTATAAAAAAAATGCGTTATTTTATGGGTATTTTGCATCTTAATTTTCATACAAATTTACATTATTTTATTAATATTTTCTGTATTTATTTTGATACGATTTTACATTATTTTATTTGTGTTTTGTATATATATATTTTTTATACATATTTACATTATTTAATGTGTTTTTTGTATATATACTTGATACATATTTACGTTATTTTAAGTTATTTTATGTGTATTTGTTTATGTATTTTGACACAAATTTACAATATTTTATAGGTATTTTGTATATATATTTCAAAAGAAATTTACCTAGTTTTATGTGTATTTTGAATATCTACTTTCATACAAACTCAAATTATTTTTATGTATTTTTGTATATATTTCAATACAAATTTTAGTTATGTTATGTGTATTTTGTAAATCTATTTTCATTCAAATATATATTATTTTATTAGTATTTTGTTGATTTACAATATTTTATAGGTATTTTGTATATATATTTCAAAAGAAATTTACCTAGTTTTATGTGTATTTTGAATATCTATTTTCATACAAACTCAAATTATTTTTATGTATTTTTGTATATATTTCAATACAAATTTTAGTTATGTTATGTGTATTTTGTAAATCTATTTTCATTCAAATATATATTATTTTATTGGTATTTTGTTTAATTCAAATATATATTATTTTATTGGTATTTTGTTGATTTACAATATTTTATAGGTATTTTGTATATATATTTCAAAAGAAATTTACATAGTTTTATGTGTATTTTGAATATCTATTTTCATACAAACTCAAATTATTTTTATGTATTTTTGTATATATTTCAATACAAATTTTAGTTATGTTATGTGTATTTTGTAAATCTATTTTCATTCAAATATATATTATTTTATTGGTATTTTATTGGTATTATATTATTTTATATGTACTTTGAATATATATTTTTATACGCATTTACATTATTTAATATTTATTTTGAATATATAATTTTATAGAAATTCATGGTATTTTATGTGTATTTGTATATATATTTTCATATAAATTTACATTATTTTATTTGTATTTTGTACATATATTTCATTACAGATTTACCTTATTTTATGTTTATTTTGTATGTGTATTTTGTACATTTATATTTATACCAATACACATTCTTTTATTGGTATTTTGTTTATTTATTTTGTTTCGAATTTACTTAATTTATGTGTATTTTGTATATATATTTTTATTGAAATCTACGTTATTTTATGTGTATTCGTATATATATTTTGAAACAATTTTACATTGTTTTATATGTATTTTTGCATATCTCTTTCAATAGAAGTTTACCTTATTGTATGTGCATTTTGTATATTTATTTCAATACAAATTTAACTATTTTATGTGTATTTTGGTATATATATTTTTATCAGAATAAACAAAATATCAATAAAATAATGTAAATTTGTATGAGAAAACATATACAAATACATATAAAATAACGCTAATTTCTATAAAAATATATGTCCAAAAATGAACATAAAATAAAGTAACTTTCGATAAAAATATATATACAAAACACACATTAAATAATGTAAATGCGTACGTAAAATAACCTAAATTTGTATAAAACTATATACAAAAATACACAAAAATAATTTAAATTTGTCTGAAAAGAAATATACAAATTACACATAAAATTAGGTTAATTTGTATTGAAATACATTTACAAAATACACATAAAATAATGTAAATTTGAAAGAAAATATATAAACAAATACACATATAATAACGTAAATTTGTATGAAATATATATACAAAATACACATTAAATAATGTAAATATGTATAAAAAATATATACAAAGCACAAATAGAATAATGTAAAATCGTATCAAAATATATACACAGAATATTAATAAAATAATGTAAATTTGTATGAAAATTAAGATGCAAAATACCTATAAAATAACGCATTTTTTATAAAACTATTGATACCAAAATACACATAAAATATTTGAACTTGTATTAAAATAAATATACAAAATGCACATACAATAAAGTAAATTTGTATTGAAATAGATATGCAAAATACATATAAAATAATGTAAATTTGTTTCAAAATATATATACGAATACACATAAAATAACGTAGATTTCTATAAAAATACATATACAAAATACATATAAAATTAAGTAAATACGTATAAAAAATGTATACAAAATACACATAAAATAATGTAAATTCGTATAAATGTAAATAAACAATATACCAATAAAAAATGTGTATTCGTATAAATATAAATATACAAAATGCACATAAAATAACGTAAATTTATATAAAACTATATACATAAAATAACGCAAATTTCTATTAAAAATATGTACAAAATGAACATAAAATAAATTTGCATAAAATATATATACAAAACACACATTAGATAATGTAAATGAGTATAAAAAATATGTATAAAATACCTATGAAATAATCTAAATTCGTATCGAGTTAAATTAAGAAAACACCAATAAAATCATGTAATTTTGGATGAAAATATATATACAAAATACACATAAAATAACCTAAATACAAATACAAATATACACATAAAATATTGTACTTTGTATATACATTTCAATTCAAATTTAGCTTATTTTATGTGTATTTTGTATATCTATTTTCATACGAATTTATTTACTTCTGTGTATTTTTGTATAGTTTTATACAAATTTACGTTATTTTATGTGTATTTTGTATATTTATATTTATACAAATACACATTCTTTTATTGGTATTTTGTTTATTTATTTTGATACGAATTTACATTATTTTATAGGTATTTTGTATACATTTTCTTATACGTATTTACTTCATTTTATGTGTATTTTGTATATATTTTTATACAAATCTACGTTATTTTATGTGTATTCGTATATATATTTTGAAACAAATTTACATTGTTTTATATGTATTTTGCATATCTATTTCAATACAGATTTACCTTATTGTATGTGTATTTTGTATATTTATTTTAATACAAATGAATTTTTTCATGTGTATTTTGGTATATATATTTTATAAAAATGTGTTATTTAATTGAATTTGCATCTTTATTTTCATATAAATTTACATTGTTTTATTAATATTCTGTGTATTTATTTTGATACGATTTTACACTATTCTATTTGTGTTTTGTATATATTTTTATACATATTTATTATTTAATGTGTATTTTGTATATTTAAAACAAATTTACGTTATTTTATGCGCATCTGCTAAAATATTTTTATACAAATTTACATTATTTTATGTATTTTGTATATATATTTCAATACAAATTTAGTTTATTTATGTATGTTTTGTATATCTATTTTCATTCGTATCAAAATAAATAAACAAAATAGCAATCAAATAATGTAAATTTGTATGAGACAACATATACAAATAAACATAAATTAACGCAAATTTCTAAAAAAATATATGTACAAAAATGCACATAAAATAAAGTAAATTTGCATAAAAATATATATACAAAACACACATTAAATAAAGTAAATGCGTACATCAAATAACCTAAATTTGTATAAAACTATATACAAAAATACACCAAAATATTTAAAATTTGTATGAAAAGAAATATACAAAATACACATAAAATTAGGTAAATTTGTATTGAAATACATATACAAAATACACATAGAATAATGTAAATTTGAATGAAAATATATAAACAAATACTTTTAAAATAACGTAAATTTGTATAAAATATATATGCAAGATACACATTAAATAATGTAAATGTGTATAAAAAAATATATACAAAAAAGAAATAGAATAATGTAAAATCCTTTCAATATAAATACACAGAATATCAATAAAATAATGTAAATTTGTATGAAAAGAAAGAAGCAAAATTCCCATAAAATAGCGCATTTTTTATAAAAATATATATACCAAATTACACATCAAATATTTAAATTTGTATTGAAATAAATATACAAAATGCATATACAGTAAGGTAAATATGTATTGAAAGAGATATTCAATAATACATATAAAAAAAAGTAAATTTGTTTCAAAATATATATACGAATACACATAAAATAACGTAGATTTCTATAGAAATATATATACAAAATACACATGAAATTATGTAAATACGTATAAAAATATATATACAAAATACATATCTAGGTAAATTCGTGTCAAAATAAATGAACAAAATTATCATGAAAAGAATGTGTATTTGTATGAAAATAAAAAAAACAGATAATAAATTTGTATGAAATATATGTGCAAGATACACATTAAATAATGTAAATATGTATAAAAAAAAATATATACAAAAAACAAATAGAATAATGTGAAATCGTATCAAAATAAATACACCGAATATTAATAAAATAATGTAAATTTGTATGAAAATAAAGATGCAAAATTCCCATCAAATAGGGCATTTCTTATAAAAATATATATACCAAAATCCACATAAAATATTTAAATTTGTATTGAAGTAAATATACAAAATGCACATACAATAAGTTAAACTTGTATTGAAAGAGATATGCAAAAATACACATTAAGTAATTTAAATTCTCGTCAAAATAAATAAACAAAATATCAATAAAAGAATGTGTATTTGTATGAAAATAGATATACAAAATACTCATAATATAACCTAAGTTTGTATAAAACTATATACAAAAATACACAAAAATAATTTAAATTTGTATGAAAATAAATATACAAAATACACATAAAATTATTTTGTATATCTATTTTATACAAATGTACGCTATTTTATGTGAATTTGTTTTCATTTCATCCAAATTTACATTATTTTATGTGTATTTTGTACATGTATTTAAATACAAATTTAACTAATTATAGTTGTATTTTGTATATCTATTTACAAATTGAAATTTATTTTTTTGTTTTTTTGTATATATTTTTATTCAAATTTTCGTAATCTTATAAAAATATATATACCAAAATACACATAAAATTTTTAAATTTGCATTGAAATAAATATACAAAATGCACATACAATAAGGTAAATTTGTATTAAAAGAGATATGCAAAAATACATATAAAACAATGTGAATTTGTTTCAAACTATATATACGAATACAAATAAAAAAACGTAGATTTCTATAAATATATATATATATATATATATATATATATATATATATATATATATATATATATATATATATATATATATATATATATATATATATATATATATATATATATATATATATACAAAATACATATAAAATTAAGTAAATACGTATAAAAAATGTATACAAAATACACATAAAATAATGTAAATTCGAATTAAAATAAATAAACAAAATACCAATAAAAGAATGTGTATTTGGATAAATATAAATATACAAAATACACATACAATATAAACATAAAATAAGGTAGATTTGTAATAAAATATATGTACAAAATACACATAAAATAATGTAAATTTATATGAAAATATATATACAAATACACATAAAATACAATGAATTTGTATAAAAATATATATTCAAAATAAATATTAAATAATGGAAAAGCGTATAAAAATATATATACAAAGTACATATAAAATAATGTAAATTCGTATCAATATAAATCAACAAAACACCAATAAAATAATATATATTTGAATGAAAATGAATTTACAAAATACACATAACATAACTAAAATTTGTATTAAAATATATACAAAAATACATAGAAATAATTTGAGTTTGTATGAAAATAGATATACAAAATACACATAAAACTAGATAAATTTCTTTTGACATGTATATACAAAATACCCATAAAATATTGTAAATTTGTGTCAAATTATATAAACAAATACACATAAAATAAAGTAAATTTGTATGAAAAATATATACAAAATACACATAGATTAATGTCAATTCGTATCAAAATGAGTGAGCAGAATATCAATAAAATAATGTAAATTTGTATGAAAATAAAGATGCAAAATACCCAAAAAATAAAGCATATGCTTATAAAAATACAGATACAAAAAATACACATCGAATAAGTAAATTTGTATTAAAATTAATATACAAAATGCGTAAATAAGAAGGTAAATTTGTATTGAAAAAATATGCAACATACCCGTTTACTCAAACAAATTTATATTATTTTATTGGTATATATTTATATATATATATATATATATATATATATATATATATATATATATATATATATATATATATATATATATATATATATATATATATATATATATATATATATATATATATATATATATATATATATATATATATATATATATATATATATATATATATATATATATATATATATATATATATATATATATATATATATATATATATATATATATATATATATATATATATATATATATATATATATATATATATATATATATATATATATGTAAATTCGTGACAAAATAAATAAACAAAATATCATGAAAAGAATGTGTTTGTATGAAAATAAATAATAGATAACGTAAATTTATATGAAATATATATGCAAGATACCCATTAAATAATGTAAATATGTATAAAAAAAAATATATATATATATAAAAAACAAATAGAATAATGTAAAATCGAGTCAAAATAAATATACAGAATATTAATAAAATAATGTTAATTTGTATGAAAATAAAGATGCAAAATTCCCATAAAATTACGCATTTCTTAATATATATATATATATATATATATATATATATATATATATATATATATATATATATATATATATATATATATATATATAAATATATATATATATATATATCAAAATACACATAAAATATTTAAATTTGTATTGAAATAAATATACAAAATGCACATACAATAAGGTAAACTTCTATTGAAAGAGATATGCAAAAATACATATAAAACAATGTAAATTTGTTTCAAAATATATATACGAATACACAAAAAATAACGTAGATTTCTATAAAAATATATATACAAAATACACATAAAATTAAGTAAATACGTATAAAAAAATGTAAACAAAATACACGTAAAATAATGTAAATTCGAAACAAAATAAATATACAAAATACCAATAAAAGAATGTATATCTATTTATTTTAATAAAAATCAAATATTTTATGTTTTTTCATATATATATTTAATAAAAAAATGCGTTATTTTATGGGTATTTTGCATCTTAATTTTAATACAAATTTACATTATTTTATTAATATTTTCTGTATTTATTTTGATACAATTTTACATTATTTTACTTATGTTTTGTATATATTTTTTTATACATATTTCCATTATCTAATGTGTTTTTTGTATATATATTTGATACATATTTACGTTATTTTAAGTTATTTTATGTGTATTTGTTTATATATTTTGACACAAATTTACAATATTTTATGGGTATTTTGTATATATATTTGAAAAAAAACTTACCTAGTTTTATATGTATTTTGAATATATATTTTCAAACTCAAATTATTTTTATGTATTTTTGTATATATTTCAATACAAATTTTAGTTATGTTATGTGTATTTTGTAAATCTATTTTCATTCAAATATATATTATTTTATTGGTATTTTGTTGATTTATATTGATTCGAATTTACATTATTTTATATGTACTTTGTATATATATTTTAATACGCATTTACATTATTTAATATTTATTTTGAATATATAATTTTATACAAATTCATGGTATTTTATGTGTATTTGTATATATATTTTCATATAAATTTATATTATTTTATGTGTATTTTGTACATTTATTTCATTACAAATTTACCTTATTTTATGTTTATATTGTATGTGTACTTTGTACATTTATATTTATACAAATACACATTCTTTTATTGGTATTTTGTTTATTTATTTTGTTTCGAATTTACATTATTTTATGTGTATTTTGTTTACATTTTTTTATACGTATTTACTTAATTTTATGTGTATTTTGTATATATATTATTATAGAAATCTACGTTATTTTATGTGTATTCGTATATATATTTGGAACAAATTTACATTGTTTTATATGTATTTTGCATATCTCTTTCAATAGAAGTTTATTGTATGTCCATTTTGTATATTTATTTCAATACAAATTTAAATATTTTATGTGTATACATGTACAAAAAACACATAAAATAATGTAGATTTGTATGAAATGAAAACAAATACATTTCATATAAAATATATATACAAAATACACATAGAATAATGTAAAATCATATCAAAATAAATACACAGAATATCAATAAAATAATGTAAATGTGTATGAAAATAAAGATGCAAAATTACCTCTAAAATAAAGCATATTTTATAAAAATACATATACAAAATACACATAGATTAATCATATTTGTTTTATTATTATTATACAAAATTCACATTAAATAAGTTATATTTGTTTTGAAAAATATGCAAAATACAAATATAACAATGTTAATTTGTTTAAAAATATATATAAATACACATAAAATAACGTAGATTTCTATAAAATATATATACAAAATATACTTGAAATAATGTAAATATGTATAAAATATATATACAAAATACACATTAAATAATGTTAATTCGTGTCAAAATAAATAAACAAAATATCAATAAAAGAATGTAAATTTGTATATTAATAGATATACAAAATACACATATAATAACCTAAATTTGTATAAAATATATAAACAAAATACACATAAAATAATTAAACTTGTATGAAAATAAATATACAAAAACATATAATAAAGTAAATTTGTATTGAAATACATTTACAAAATACACATAAATAATGTAAATTTGAATGAAAATATATAAACATATAGACTTAAAATAACGTAAATTTCTATCAAAATATATATTCAAAAACATATCAAATAATGTAAATATGTATAAAAATATATATATCACACAAATAAAATAATGAAAATTCGTATCAAAATAAATACAGAATATATTAATAAAAAATGTAAATTTGTAGGAAAATAAAGATGCAAAATACACATAAAATAACGCATTTTTGAAAATATATATACGAAAATACATAAAATTAATTTGATTTTGTATTTATATAAATAGATATACAAAATACACATATAATTAGTTAAATTAAATGAAAAAAATATATATACAAAATACACATAGAATAATGTAAAATCGTATCAAAATAAATACACAGAATATCAATCAAATAATGTTTTTTTGTATGAAAATAAAGACGCAAAATACCCATAAAATAAAGCATTTTTTATAAAAATACATATACCAAAATACACATAGAATAATTAAATTTGTATTAATATTTAATATACAAAATACGCATTTACATTATTTAACATTTATTTAATTTAATTAATTCTGTGTATTGTATATAGTTTAATATAAATTTACGATATTTTATGTAAATTTGTATATTTATATTTATAAATACACATTCTTTATTGGTATTTTGTTTATTTATTTTGATACGATTTACATTATTTTATGTGTATATACGTGTTTATTTCATTTATGTGTAAATATATATAGAAATCTACGTTATTTGATGTGTATACGTATATATATTGAAACAAAATACATTGTTTTAAATATTTTAAATATCTATTTCAAAATAAATAAACAAAATGCACATAAAATAAAGTAAATTTGTATGAAAATAGATATACAAAACACTCATTAAATAATACAAAAATAACCTAAATTTGAATAAAACTATATACAAAAATACACAAAAATAATTAAAATTTGTATGAAAATAAATATACAAAATACACATAAAATTAGATAAATTTTTATTGAAATACAATTACAAAATATATATAAACAAATACACTTAAATAACGTAAATTTGTATAAAATATATATACAAGATACACATTAAATAATGTAAATGTCTATTATAAAAATATATATACAAAACACAAATAGAATAATGTAAAATCGTATCAAAATAAATACACAAAATATTAATTAAATAATGTAAATTTGTATGAAAAGAAAGATGCAAAATTCCATAAAATAGCGCATTTTTATAAAAATATATACCAAAATACACATAAAATATTTAAATTTGTATTGAAATAAATATACAAAATGCATATACTGTAAGGTAAATTTGTATTGAAATAGATATTCAAAATACATATAAAACAATGTAAATTTGTTTCAAAATATATACGAATACACATAAAATAACGTTGATTTCTATAAAAATATATGTACAAAATACACATGAAATTATGTAAATACGTATAAAATATATATACAAAATACATATTAAGTAATGTAAATTCGTGTCAAAATAAATAAACAAAATATCATGAAAAGAATGTGTATTTGTATGAAAATAAATAATAGATAATAAATTTCTATGAAATATATATGCAAGATACACATTAAATAATGTAAATATGTATAAAAATATATATATACAAAAAACAAATAGAATAATGTAAAATCGTATCAAAATAAATACACCGAATATTAATAAAATAATGTAAATTTGAATGAAAATAAAGATGCAAAACTCCCATCAAATAGCGCATTTCTTATAAAAATATATATACCAAAATACACATAAAATATTTAAATTTGTATTGAAATAAATATACAAAATGCACATACAATAAGGTAAACTTCTATTGAAAGAGATATGCAAAAATACAAATAAAACAATGTAAATTTGTTTCAAAATATATATACGAATACACATAAAATAACGTAGATTTCTATAAAAATATATATATAAAATTCACATAAAATTAAGTAAATACGTATAAAAAAATGTAAACAAAATACACATAAAATAATGTAAACTCGAATCAAAATAAATAAAAATAATACCAATAAAAGAATGTGTATTTGTATGAATATAAATGTACAAAATACACATATAAAATAAACATTAAATAACGTAAATTTGTAATGAAATATATGTACAAAATACACATGAAATAATGTAAATTTATATGAAAATATATATACAAATACACATAAAATACCATGAATTTGTATAAAATTATATATTCAAAATAAATGTTAAATAATGTAAATGCGTATAAAAATATATATACAAAGTACATATAAAATAATGTAAATTCGTATCAATATAAATCAACAAAATACCAGTAAAATAACATATATTTGAATGAAAATAGATTTACAAAATACACATAACATAACTAAAATCTGTATTGAAATATATACAAAAATACATAAAAATAATTTGAGTTTGTATGAAAATAGATATTCAAAATACACATAAACCTAGGTAAATTTCTTTTGAAATATATATACAAAATACCCATAAAATATTGTAAATTTGTGTCAAAATATATAAACAAATACACATAAAATAACCTAAAATAACATAAATATATATCAAATATATATACATAAAACACATTAAATAATGTAAATATGTATAAAAAATATATATACAAAACACTAATAAAATAATGTAAAATCGTATCAAAATAAATACAGAAAATATTAATAAAATAATGTAAATTTGTATGAAAATTAAGATGCAAAATACCCATAAAATAACGCATTTTCATAAAAATATATATACCAAAAAAAACATAAAATATTTGATTTTGTATTTAAATAAATAGATATACAAAATACACATAAAATAAGCTAAATTTGAATTGAAATATATATACAAAATACATAAAATAATGTAAATTTGTATCAAAATACTTATACAAATACACATATAATAACGTAAATTTCTATAAAAATATATAAACAAAATACACATTAATAATGTAAATAAGTATAAAAAATGTACAAAATACATATAATCATGTAATTCGTATCAAAATAAATAGACAAAATACCAATAAAATAATGTAAATTTCTATGAGAAAACATATACAAAATACACATAAATAACGCAAATATCAATAAAAATATATATAATATAATATATTTTTATACATATTTAAAATATTTAATGTATATTTTGTATATATATTATCAAATTTACGTTATTTTATATGTATTTATATATTTTCATTTAAATTTGCGTTATTTTATGTATATAGTTTTATATAAATTTACGTTATTTTATGTGCATTTTGTATATTTATATTTATACAAATACACATTCTTTTATTGGTATATTGTTTATTTACATTTATACGAATTTACATTATTTTATGTGTATTTTGTATACACTTTTTTATACGTATTTACTTAATTTTATGTGTATTTTGTATATGTATTTTTATAGAAATCTACGTTATTTTATGTGTATTCGTATATATATTTTGAAACAAATTTACATTATTTTATATGTATTTTCCATATCTATTTCAATACAAATCTACCTTTTTTTTATGCGTATTTTGTATATTTATTTTAATACAAGTTCAAATATTTAAGTGTATTTTGGTATCAATAATTTTATGAAAAATGCGTTATTTTATAGGTATTTTGCATCATAATTTTCATTTTATATGTACTTTGTATATATATTTTTATACGCTCTTACATTATTTAATATTTATTTTGATTATATATTTTTATACAAATTCATGGTATTTTATGTGTATTTGTATATATTTTCATATAAATTTACATTATTGTATGTATTTTGTACATATATTTTATTACAAATCTACCTTATTTTATGTTTATTTTGTATGTGTATTTTGTATATTTATATTTATCCAAATACACATTCTTTTATTGGTATTTTGTTTATTTATTTTAATTCGAATTTACATTATTTTATGTGTATTTTGAATACATTTTTTTATACGTATTTACTTAGTTTTATGTGTATTTTGTATATATATTTTTATAGAAATCTACGTTATATATATATATATATATATATATATATATATATATATATATATATATATATATATATAGATCTATATATATATATATATATATATATATATATATATATATATATATATATATATATATATATATATTTGAAACAAATTTACATTGTTTTATATGTATCTTTGCATATCTCTTTCAATACAAATTTACCTTATTGTATATGCATTTTGTATATTTATTTCAATACAAATTTAAAAATTTTATGTGTATTTTGGTATATATATTTTTATAAGAAATGCGCTATTTATGAATTTTGCATCTTTATTTTCATACAAATTTACATTATTTTATTAATATTCAGTGTATTTATTTTGATACGATTTTACATTATTCTATTTGTTTTTTATATATATATTTTTTATACATATTTACATTATTTAATGTGTATCTTGCTATATATTTAAAACAAAATTATTATCTATTATCTATTTTCATACAAATACACATTTTTTTCATGATATTTTGTTTATTTATTTTGACACGAATTTGAATTATTTGATATGTATTTTGTATATATATTTTTATACGTATTTACATAATTTCATTAGAATTTTGTATGTATATTTCTATAGAAATCTACTTTATTTTATGTGTATTCGTATATATATTTTGAAACAAATTTACATTGTTTTATATGTGTTTTTGAATATCTCTTTTAATACAAATTTACCTTACTGTATATGCATTTTGTATATTTATTTCAATACAAATTTAAATATTTTATGTGTATTTTGGTATATATATTTTTATAAAAATGCGATAATTTTTATGAATTTTGCATCTTTATTTTCATACAAATTTACATTATTTTATTGATATTCTGTGTATTTATTTTGATACGATTTTACATTATTCTATTTGTTTTTTGTATATATTTTTTTATACACATTTACATTATTTAATGTGTATCTTGCATATATATTTTATGCAAATTTACGTTATTTTAAGTCTATTTGTTTTTTTATGTTCATTCAAATTTACATTTATTTTAATTCGAAATTACATTATTTTATGTGTATTTTGTATACATTTTTTTATACGTATTTACTTAATTTTATGTGTATTTTGTTTATATATTTTTATAGAAATCTACGTTTTTTTATTTGTATTCGTATATATATTTTGAAACAAATTTACATTGTTTTATATGTATTTTTGCATATCTCTTTCAATACAAATTTACCTTATTGTATGTGCATTTTGTATATTTATTTCAATGCAAATTTAAATATTTTATTTTTATTTTTTTATATATATTTTTATAATAAATTATATATTTTATTTTAATTTTTAATATTTATTTTCATACAAATTTACATTATTTTATTAATATTCGGTGTATTTATTTTGATACGATGTTACATTATTCTATTTGTTTTTTGTATATACTTTTTTATACATATTTACATTATTTAATGTGTATCTTGCATATATATTTTATACAAATTTATTATCTATTATCTATTTTCATACAAATACACATTCTTTTCATGATATTTTGTTTATTTATTTTGACACGAATTTACATTATTTGATATGTATTTTGTAAATATATTTTTATACGTATTTACATAATTTCATATGTATTTTGTATATATATTTCTATAGATATCTACTTTATTTTATGTATATTCGTATATATATTTTGAAACAAATTTACATTGTTTTATATGTATTTTTTAATATCTCTTTCAATACAAATTTACCTTACTGTATATGCATTTTGTATATTTATTTCAATACAAATTTAAATATTTTATGTGTATTTTGGTAAATATATTTTTATAAAAAATACGATAATTTTTGGGAATTTTGCATCTTTATTTTCATACAAATTTACATTATTTTATTGATATTCTGTGTATTTATTTTGATACGATTTTACACACTTCTTTTTGTTTTTTGTATATATATTTTTTATACACATTTACATTATTTAATGAATATCTTGCATATATATTTTATACAAATTTACGTTATTTTAAGTGTATTTGTTTATATATTTTCATTCAAATTTACATTATTTGATGTGTATTTTGTATATGTATTTCAATACAAATTTACCTAATTTTATGTGTATTTTGTATATCTCTTTTCAAACAAATTTAAATTATTTTTGTGTATTTTTGTATATAGTTTTATACAAATTTAGGTTATTTTATGTACGCATTTACATTATTTAGTGTGTGTTTTGTATATATATTTTTTTGCAAATTTACTTTATTTTATGTGCATTTTTGTACAGATATTTTTATAGAAATTTCCGTTATTTGTATATGTTTTCTTATACAAATTTACATTATTTTATTGCTATTTTGTTTATTTATTTTGATACGAATTACATTATTATATGTGTATTGTGTACATATTTTTTATACGTATTTACATTACTTAATGTGTATTTTGTTTATATATTTTTAAACAAATCTACGTTATTATATGTATTTGTATAAATATTTTGATACAGATTTACATTATTTGATGTATTTTGTATGTACATTTCAATTCAAATTTAGCTTATTTTAGCTGTATTTTGTATATATAATTTCATACAAATTTAATTACTTCTGTGTATTTTTGTATTTAGTTTTATACAAATTTACGATATTTTATGTGTATTTTGTGTATTTATATTTTTACAAATACACATTCTTTTACTGGTATTTTGTTTATTTATTTTGATACGATTTTTATGTATTTTTTTTATTCATTTTTTTATACGTATTTACTTCATTTTATGTGTATTTTGTATATATTTTTATAGAAATCTACGTTATTTTATGTGAATTCGTATATATATTTTAAAACAAATTTACATTGTTTTATATGTATTTTGTATATCTATTTCAATACAAATTTACCTTATAGTATGTGCATTTTTTATATTTATTTTAATACAAATTTTAATATTTTATGTGTATTATGGTATATATATTTTTATAAAAAATGCGTTATTTTACTATTTTGCATCTTTATTTTCATACAAATTTACATTATTTTATTAATATTCTGTGTATTTATTGTTGATTCGATTTTACATTATTCTATTTGTGTTTTGTATATATTTTTTTTATACATATTTACATTATTTAATTAGTATTTTGTATATATATTTGATACAAATTTACGTTATTTTAAGTGTATATGTTTATATATTTTCATTCAAATTTCCATTATTTTATGTGTATTTTGTATATGTATTTCAATACAAATTTACCTATTTTTATGTGTATTTTGTATATTTATTTTCATACAAATTTAAATTATTTTTGTGTATTTTTGTATATAGTTTCATACAAACTTAGGTTATTTTATGAGTATTTTGTATATCTATTTTCATACAAATACACATTCTTTTATTGATATTTTGTTTATTTATTTTGACGAAATTTAAATTATTTAATGTGTATTTTGTATATATATTTTTATACGTATTTACATCATTTCATGTGTATTTTGTATATATATTTCTATAGAAATCTACGTTATATTATGTGTATTCGAATATAGATTTTTAAACAAATTTACACTTTTATGTGTATTTTGCTTATTTTTTCAATACAAATTTACCTTATTGTATATGCATTTTGTATATTAATTTTAATACAAATTTAATTATTCTATGTGTATTTTTGTATATGTATTTTTATAAAAATATGCTTTATTTTATGGGTATTTTGCATCTTTATTTTCATACAAATTTACGTTATTTTATTGATATTCTGCTCATTCATTTTGATACGATTTGACATTATTCTATGTGTATTTTGTATATATTTTTCATACTAATTTACGTTATTTTATGTGTATTTGTTTATATATTGTGACACAAATTTACAATATTTTATTGGTATTTTGTATATATATTTCAAAAGAAATTTACCTAGTTTTATGTGTATTTTGAATATCTATTTTCATACAAACTCAAATTATTTTTATGTATTTTTGTATATATTTCAATACAAATTTTAGTTATGTTATGTGTATTTTGTAAATCTATTTTCATTCAAATATATATTATTTTATTGGTATTTTGTTGATTAATATTGATACGAATTTACATTATTTTATATGTACTTTGTATATATATTTTTATACAATTAATTTATTTAATATTTATTTTGAATATATAATTTTATACAAATTCATGTTATTTTATGTGTATTAATATATATATTTTAATAAAAATTTACATTATTTTATGTGTATTTTGTACATATATTTCATTACAAATTTACCTTATTTTATGTTTATTTTGTATGTGTATTTTGTACATTTATATTTATACAAATACACATTCTTTTACTGGTATTTTGTTTATTTATTTTGTTTCGAGTTTACATTATTTTATGCGTATTTTGTTTACATTTTTTTATACCTATTTACTTAATTTTATGTGTATTTTGTATATATATTTTTATAGAAATCTACGTTATTTTATGTGTATTCGTATATATATTTTGAAACAAATTTACATTGTTTTATATGTATTTTTGCATATCTCTTTCAATAGATGATTACCTTATTGTATGTGCATTTTGTATATTTATTTCAATACAAATTTAAATATTTTATGTGTATACATGTACAAAAAATACATAAAATAATGTAGATTTGTATGAAATGAAAACAAATACATTTTATATAAAATATATATACAAAATACACATAGAATAATGTAAAATCATATTAAAATAAATACACAGAATATCAAGAAAATAATGTAAATTTGTATGAAAATAAAGATGCAAAATACCCATAAAATAAAGCATATTTTTATAAAAATACATATACAAAAATACACATAGATTAATCAAATTTGTATTAAAATTAATATACAAAATGCACATACAATAAGGTAAATTTGTATTGAAAAAATATGCAAAATACACATAAAACAATGTAAATTTGTTTCAAAATATATATATGAATACACATAAAATAACGCAGATTTCTATAGAAATAATGTAAATACGTATAAAAATATATATACAAAATACACATTAAATAATGTTAATTCCTATCAAAATAAATAAACAAAATACCAAGAATAGAAGATTTATTTGTATGAAAATAGATATACAAAATACACATAAAATAACCTAAATTTGTATATAACTATTAACAAAAATACACAAAAATAATTTAAACTTATATGAAAATAAATATACAAAAAACATATAAAATCAGGTAAATTTGTATTGAAATACATATACAAAATACACATAAAATAATGTAAATTTGAATGAAAATATATAAACAAATAGACTTAAAATAACGTAAATTTTTATCAAATATATATACAAAAAACACATTAAATAATGGAAATATGTATAAAAAAATATATACAAAACACTAATAAAATAATGTAAAATCGTATCAAAATAAATACAAAATATTAATAAAATAATGTAAAATCGTATCAAAATAAATATACAGAATATCAATAAAATAATGTAATTTTATATGAAAATAAAGATAGTTTTATACAAATTTACGTTATTTTATGTGTATTTTGTATATGTATTTTCATACAAATACACATTCTTTTATTGATATTTTAATTATTTATTTTGACACGAATTTACATTATTTAATGTGTATTTTGTATATATATTTTTATACGTATTTACAACATTTCATGTGTAATATGTATATAAATTTCTATAGAAATCAACGTTATTTTATGTGTATTCGTATATATATTTTTAGACAAGTCTACATTATTTAATGTATATTTTGTATATATTTTTTATTATAAATTTGCCTTATTTTAAGTTTATTTTTATATCTATTTTCATTCAAATTCAAATCATTTTAAGTGTATATATTTATTTGTATTTACGTTATTTTATGTGTATTTTCTATATATATTTTCACTCAAAATTACTTTATTTTATCGGTATTTTGTTCATTTATTTCGATACGAATTTAGATTATTTCATGTGTATTTTCTATACTTATACATATAGAGTAAATTTCTATGAAAATATATATTCAAAATACATATAAAATTATGTCAATAAGTATAAAAATATATATATTAAATACACCTAAAAAAAATGAAAATTCGTATCAAAATAAATAAATAAAATTCCGATAAAAAAACGTATATTTGTAGGAAAATAATATACAAAATACAGATAAAATTACGAAAATTTGAATAAAAATATATACAAAAATACACAAAATTAATTTCAATTTGTATGAAAATAGATATACAAAATACACATATAATTAGTTAAATTTTTATTTAAACACATGTACAAAATTCACATAAAATAATGTAAATTTGTATGAAATGAAAACAAATTCACATAAAATAACGTACATTGGTATAAAATAGATACAAAATATACATAGAATAATGTGAAATCGTATCAAAATAAATACAACGAATATAAATAAAATAATGTAATTTTGTATGAAAATAAAGATGCAAAATACCCATAAAATAAAGAATATTTTTATAAAAATACATATACAAAAATACACATAGAATAGCTAAATTTGTATTAAAATTAATATACAAAATGCACGTACAATAAGGTAAATTTGTATTGAAAAAATATGCAAAATGCACATAAAACAATGTATATTTGTTTCAAAATATATATACGAATACACATAAAATAACGTATATTTCTATAGAAATATATATACAAAATACACATGAAATGACGAAATACGTATAAAAATATATATACACAATTCACATTAAATAATGTAAATTCGCATCAAAATAAATAAACAAAATATCAATAAAAGAATGTGTATTTGTATGAAAATAGATATACAAAATACACATAAAATATTGTAAATTTGTATAAAACTATACAAAAATACACAAAAAATAATTTAAATTTGTATAAAATATATATACAAAATACACATGAAATTAGGTAAATTTCTATTGAAATACATATACAAAATACACATAAAATAATGTAAATTTGAATAAAGATATATAAACAAATACACTTAAAATAACGAAAATTTGTATGAAATATATATAGAAAATACACATTAAATAATGTAAATATGTATAAAAAAATATATACAAAACACAAATAGAATAATGTAAAATAGTATCAAAATAAATACACAGAATATTATAAAATAATGTAAATTTGTATGAAAATAAAGATGCAAAATACCCATAAAACAACGCATTTTTTATGAAAATATATATACCAAAATGCACATAAAATATTTAAATTTGTATTACAATAAATATACAAAATGCACATACAATAAGGTAAATTTGTATTGAAATAGATATGCAAAATACATATGAAACAATGTAAATTTGTTTCAAAATATATACGAATACACATAAAATAACGTAGATTTCTATAAAAATATATATACAAAATACACATAAAATGAAGTAAATACGTATAAAAAAATGTATACAAAATACACATAAAATAATGTAAATTCGTATCAAAATAAATAGCTAAATGCCAATAAAAGAATGTTTACTTGTATAAATATAAACATACAAAATACACATAAAATAACGTAAAATTGTATAAAACTATATACAAAAATAAACAAAAATAATTAAATTTGTTTGAAAATAGATATACAAAAGACACATAAAATAAGCTAAATATGAATTGAAATAAATATAGAAAATACATAAAATAATGTAAATTTGTATCAAAATATATATTCAAATACACATATAATAACGTAAATTTGTACAAAAATATATAAACAAAATACACATTAAATAATATAAATACGTATAAAAGATATGTACGTAATGTAAAAATTTATAAAATTAAAGATGCAAAATACCCATAAAATAACTCATATTTAAAAAAAAATATACAAAAATACACATTAAATAATTGAATTTGTGTTAAAATAAATATACAAAATACACATACAATAAGGCAGATTTTTATTGAAATAGATTTGCAAAAAACACATGAAATAATGAAATTTTTTATCAAAATATATACGAATACACACAATAAAATTACGTAAATTTTTATGAAAATATATATACAAAATGCACATAAAATAATGTAAATACATAGAAAAATATATATACAAAATACACATAAAATAATGTAAATTCGTATCAAAATAAATAAACAAAATTTCCTCTCAAAGAATGTATATTTGTAGGAAAATATATATACAAAATACAAATAAAATACCATATTTTTGTATAATAATATATACAAAAATACACAAAAATAATTTAAATTTGTTTGATAATAGATGTGCAAAATACACATGAAATTAGGCAAATTTTTATTGAAATACATATACAAAATACACATAAAATAATGTAAATTTGTATGAAAATATATAAACAAATACACATAAGATAACGTAAATTTCCATAAAATATATGTACAAAATATACATTAAATAATGTAAATATGTCTAAAAATATATATACAAAATACAGAGAATAACGTAAAATCGTATCAAAATAAATAAACAGACTATCAATAAAATAATGTAAATTTGTATGAAAATAAAGATGCAAAATACCCATATAATAACGCATATTTGTTTAAAAATATATATACAAAAATACACATAAAATAATTAAATTTGTATCAAAATAAATATACAAAAGGCACATACAATAAAGAAAATTTGTATTGAAATAGATATGCGAAATACACATAAATAATGTAAATTTGTATCAAAATATATACGAATACACATAAAATAGAGTAAATTTCTATGAAAATATATATTCAAAATACATATAAAATTATGTAAATAAGTATAAAAATATATATATCACATACACCTAAAATAATGAAAATTCGTATCAAAATAAATAAACAAAATTCCGATGAAAGAACGTATATTTGTAGGAAAATAAATATACAAAATACACATATATACTAAATATATACTAAAATACACAAAGTTAATTTCGATTTGTATGAAAATAGATATACATAATACACATATAATTAGTTAAATTTGCATTTAAATACATGTACAAAATACACATGAAATAATGTAAATTTCTATGAAATGAAAACAAATTCACATAAAATAACGTTCATTTGTATGAAATATATATACAAAATATACATAGAATAATGTAAAATCGTATCAAAATAAATACACAGAATATCAATAAAATAAAGTAAATTTGTATGAAAATAAAGATGCAAAATACTCATAAAATAAAGCATTTTTTTGTGAAAATACATATTCAAAAATACACATAGAATAATTAAATTTGTATTATTTTATATTTACTTTGTATATATATTTTTTATACGCATTTACATTATTTAACATTTATTTAATTTAATTAATTCTGTGTATTTTTGTATATAGTTTAATACAAATTTACGATATTTTATGTGTATTTTGTATATTTATATTTATACAAATACACATTCTTTCATTGGTATTTTGTTTATTTATTTTGATACGATTTTACATTATTTTATGTGTATTTTGTATTCATTTTTTTATACGTGTTTATTTCATTTTATGTGTATTTTGAATATATTTTTATAGAAATCTACGTTATTTTATGTATTCGTATATATATTTGAAACAAATTTACATTGTTTTATTTGTATTTTGCATATCTATTTCAACACAAACTTACAAAAATGCACATAAAATAAAGTAAATTTGCATTAAAATATATATACAAAACACACATTAAATAATGTAAATGCGTACAAAAAATAACCTAAATTTGTATAAAACTATATACAAAAATACTCAAAAATAATTAAAATTTGTATGAAGAGAAATATACAAAATACACATAAAATTAGATAAATTTGTAGTGAAATACATATACAAAATACACATAAAATAATGTAAATTTGAATGAAAATATATAAACAAATACACTTAAATAACGTAAATTTGTATAAAATATATATGCAAGATACACATTAAATAATGTAAATGTCTATTATAAAAAATATATATACAAAAAATAAATAAAATAATGTAAAATCGTATCAAAATAAATATAGAGAATATTAACAAAATAATGTAAATTTGTATGAAAAGAAAGATGCAAAATTCTATAAAATAGCGCATTTTTCTAAAAATATATATACCAAAATACACATAAAATATTTAAATTTGTATTGAAATAAATATACAAAATGCATATACAGTAAGGTAAATTTGTACTGAAAGAGATATTCAAAAATACATATAAAACAATGTA
This sequence comes from Eriocheir sinensis, assembly GCF_024679095.1. Classification (NCBI taxonomy): domain Eukaryota; kingdom Metazoa; phylum Arthropoda; class Malacostraca; order Decapoda; family Varunidae; genus Eriocheir; species Eriocheir sinensis. The sequence continues at coordinate 573,153 of NW_026110629.1, read as the reverse complement.
AATTTGTTTCAAAATATATATACGAATACACATAAAATAACGTAGATTTCTATAGAAATATATGTACAAAATACACATGAAATTATGTAAATACGTATAAAAATATATATACAAAATACATATTAAGTAATGTAAATTCGTGTCAAAATAAATAAACAAAATATCATGAAAAGAATGTGTATTTGTATGAAAATAAATAATAGATAATAAATTTCTATGAAATATATATGCAAGATACACATTAAATAATGTAAATATGTATAAAAATATATATATACAAAAAACAAATAGAATAATGTAAAATCGTATCAAAATAAATACACCGAATATTAATAAAATAATGTAAATTTGAATGAAAATAAAGATGCAAAACTCCCATCAAATAGCGCATTTATAAAAATATATATACCAAAATACACATAAAATATTTAAATTTGTATTGAAATAAATATACAAAATGCACATACAATAAGGTAAACTTCTATTGAAAGAGATATGCAAAAATACATATAAAACAATGTAAATTTGTTTCAAAATATATATACGAATACACATAAAATAACGTAGATTTCTATAAAAATATATATATAAAATTCACATAAAATTAAGTAAATACGTATAAAAAAATGTAAACAAAATACACATAAAATAATGTAAACTCGAATCAAAATAAATAAAAATAATACCAATAAAAGAATGTGTATTTGTATGAATATAAATGTACAAAATACACATATAAAATAAACATTAAATAACGTAAATTTGTAATGAAATATATGTACAAAATACACATGAAATAATGTAAATTTATATGAAAATATATATACAAATACACATAAAATACCATGAATTTGTATAAAATTATATATTCAAAATAAATGTTAAATAATGTAAATGCGTATAAAAATATATATACAAAGTACATATAAAATAATGTAAATTCGTATCAATATAAATCAACAAAATACCAGTAAAATAACATATATTTGAATGAAAATAGATTTACAAAATACACATAACATAACTAAAATCTGTATTGAAATATATACAAAAATACATAAAAATAATTTGAGTTTGTATGAAAATAGATATTCAAAATACACATAAACCTAGGTAAATTTCTTTTGAAATATATATACAAAATACCCATAAAATATTGTAAATTTGTGTCAAAATATATAAACAAATACACATAAAATAACTTAAAATAACATAAATATATATCAAATATATATACATAAAACACATTAAATAATGTAAATATGTAAAAAAAATATATATACAAAACACTAATAAAATAATGTAAAATCGTATCAAAATAAATACAGAAAATATTAATAAAATAATGTAAATTTGTATGAAAATTAAGATGCAAAATACCCATAAAATAACGCATTTTTCATAAAAATATATATACGAAAAAACATAAAATATTTGATTTTGTATTTAAATAAATAGATATACAAAATACACATAAAATAAGCTAAATTTGAATTGAAATATATATACAAAATACATAAAATAATGTAAATTTGTATCAAAATACTTATACAAATACACATATAATAACGTAAATTTCTATAAAAATATATAAACAAAATACACATTAAATAATGTAAATACGTATAAAAAAATGTACAAAATACACATATAATCATGTAATTCGTATCAAAATAAATAGACAAAATACCAATAAAATAATGTAAATTTCTATGAGAAAACATATACAAAATACACATAAATAACGCAAATATCAATAAAAATATATATAATATAATATATTTTTATACATATTTAAAATATTTAATGTATATTTTGTATATATATTTTATCCAAATTTACGTTATTTTATATGTATTTGTTTATATATTTTCATTTAAATTTGCGTTATTTTATGTATATAGTTTTATATAAATTTACGTTATTTTATGTGCATTTTGTATATTTATATTTATACAAATACACATTCTTTTATTGGTATATTGTTTATTTACATTTATACGAATTTACATTATTTTATGTGTATTTTGTATACATTTTTTTATACGTATTTACTTAATTTTATGTGTATTTTGTATATGTATTTTTATAGAAATCTACGTTATTTTATGTGTATTCGTATATATATTTTGAAACAAATTTACATTATTTTATATGTATTTTCCATATCTATTTCAATACAAATCTACCTTTTTTTTATGCGCATTTTGTATATTTATTTTAATACAAGTTCAAATATTTAAGTGTATTTTGGTATCAATAATTTTATGAAAAATGCGTTATTTTATAGGTATTTTGCATCATAATTTTCATTTTATATGTACTTTGTATATATATTTTATACGCTCTTACATTATTTAATATTTATTTTGATTATATATTTTTATACAAATTCATGGTATTTTATGTGTATTTGTATATATATTTTCATATAAATTTACATTATTGTATGTGTATTTTGTACATATATTTTATTACAAATCTACCTTATTTTATGTTTATTTTGTATGTGTATTTTGTATATTTATATTTATCCAAATACACATTCTTTTATTGGTATTTTGTTTATTTATTTTAATTCGAATTTACATTATTTTATGTGTATTTTGAATACAATTTTATATATATATATACGTATTTATATATATATATATATATATATATATATATATATATATATATATATATATATATATATATATATATTTTGAAACAAATTTACATTGTTTTATATGTATCTTTGCATATCTCTTTCAATACAAATTTACCTTATTGTATATGCATTTTGAATATTTATTTCAATACAAATTTAAATATTTTATGTGTATTTTGGTATATATTTTTATAAGAAATGCGCTATTTTATGGGAATTTTGCATCTTTTTTTTCATACAAATTTACATTATTTTATTAATATTCGGTGTATTTATTTTGATACGATTTTACATTATTCTATTTGTTTTTTGTATATACTTTTTTATACATATTTACATTATTTAATGTGTATCTTGCATATATATTTTATACAAATTTATTATCTATTATCTATTTTCATACAAATACACATTTTTTCATGATATTTTGTTTATTTATTTTGACACGAATTTACATTATTTAATATGTATTTTATATATATATTTTTATACGTATTTACATAATTTCATATGTACTTTGTATATATATTTCTATAGAAATCTACTTTATTTTATGTGTATTCGTATATATATTTTGAAACAAATTTACATTGTTTTATATGTGTTTTTGAATATCTCTTTTAATACAAATTTACCTTACTGTATATGCATTTTGTATATTTATTTCAATACAAATTTAAATATTTTATGTGTATTTTGGTATATATATTTTTATAAAAAATGCGATAATTTTTATGAATTTTGCATCTTTATTTTCATACAAATTTACATTATTTTATTGATATTCTGTGTATTTATTTTGATACGATTTTACTTCATTTTATTTGTTTTTTGTATATTTTTTTTATACACATTTACATTATTTAATGTGTATCTTGCATATATATTTTATACAAATTTACGTTATTTTAAGTCTATTTGTTTTTTTATGTTCATTCAAATTTACATTTATTTTAATTCGAAATTACATTATTTTATGTGTATTTTGTATACATTTTTTATACGTATTTACTTAAATTTATGTGTATTTTGTTTATATATTTTTATAGAAATCTACGTTTTTTTATTTGTATTCGTATATATATTTTGAAACAAATTTACATTGTTTTATATGTATTTTTGCATATCTCTTTCAATACAAATTTACCTTATTGTATGTGCAATTTGTAGATTTATTTCAATGCAAATTTAAATATTTTATGTGTATTTTGGTATATATATTTTATAAGAAATGCGCTATTTTATGGAATTTTGCATCTTTATTTTCATACAAATTTACATTATTTTATTAATATTCGGTGTATTTATTTTGATACGATGTTACATTATTCTATTTGTTTTTGTATATACTTTTTTTATACATATTTACAATATTTAATGTGTATCTTGCATATATATTTTATACAAATTTATTATCTATTATCTATTTTCATACAAATACACATTCTTTTCATGATATTTTGTTTATTTATTTTGACACGAATTTACATTATTTGATATGTATTTTGTAAATATATTTTTATACGTATTTACATAATTTCATATGTATTTTGTATATATATTTCTATAGATATCTACTTTATTTTATGTATATTCGTATATATATTTTGAAACAAATTTACATTGTTTTATATGTATTTTTTAATATCTCTTTCAATACAAATTTACCTTACTGTATATGCATTTTGTATATTTATTTCAATACAAATTTAAATATTTTATGTGTATTTTGGTAAATATATTTTTATAAAAAATACGATAATTTTTGGGAATTTTGCATCTTTATTTTCATACAAATTTACATTATTTTATTGATATTCTGTGTATTTATTTTGATACGATTTTACACACTTCTTTTTGTTTTTTGTATATATATTTTTTATACACATTTACATTATTTAATGAATATCTTGCATATATATTTTATACAAATTTACGTTATTTTAAGTGTATTTGTTTATATATTTTCATTCAAATTTACATTATTTGATGTGTATTTTGTATATGTATTTCAATACAAATTTACCTAATTTTATGTGTATTTTGTATATCTCTTTTCAAACAAATTTAAATCATTTTATTTATTTTGTATATAGTTTTATACAAATTTAGGTTATTTTATGTACGCATTTACATTATTTAGTGTGTGTTTTGTATATATATTTTTTTGCAAATTTACTTTATTTTATGTGCATTTTTGTACAGATATTTTTATAGAAATTTCCGTTATTTGTATATGTTTTCTTATACAAATTTACATTATTTTATTGCTATTTTGTTTATTTATTTTGATACGAATTACATTATTATATGTGTATTGTGTACATATTTTTTATACGTATTTACATTACTTAATGTGTATTTTGTTTATATATTTTTAAACAAATCTACGTTATTATATGTATTTGTATAAATATTTTGATACAGATTTACATTATTTGATGTATTTTGTATGTACATTTCAATTCAAATTTAGCTTATTTTAGCTGTATTTTGTATATATAATTTCATACAAATTTAATTACTTCTGTGTATTTTGTATTTAGTTTTATACAAATTTACGATATTTTATGTGTATTTTGTATATTTATATTTTACAAATACACATTCTTTTACTGGTATTTTGTTTATTTATTTTGATACGATTTTTATGTATTTTTTTTATTCATTTTTTTATACGTATTTACTTCATTTTATGTGTATTTTGTATATATTTTTATAGAAATCTACGTTATTTTATGTGAATTCGTATATATATTTTAAAACAAATTTACATTGTTTTATATGTATTTTGTATATCTATTTCAATACAAATTTACCTTATAGTATGTGCATTTTTTATAGTTATTTTAATACAAATTTTAATATTTTATGTGTATTATGGTATATATATTTTATAAAAATGCGTTATTTTACGTCTATTTTGCATCTTTTTTTTAATACAAATTTACATTTTTTTATTAATATTCTGTTTATTTATTGTTGATTAGATTTTACATTATTCTATTTGTGTTTTGTATATATTTTTTATACATATTTACATTATTTAATTAGTATTTTGTATATATATTTGATACAAATTTACGTTATTTTAAGTGTATATGTTTATATATTTTCATTCAAATTTCCATTATTTTATGTGTATTTTGTATATGTATTTCAATACAAATTTCCCTATTTTATGTGTATTTTGTATATTTATTTTCATACAAATTTAAATTATTTTTGTGTATTTTTGTATATAGTTTCATACAAACTTAGGTTATTTTATGAGTATTTTGTATATCTATTTTCATACAAATACACATTCTTTTATTGATATTTTGTTTATTTATTTTGACGAGAATTTAAATTATTTAATGTGTATTTTGTATATATATTTTAATACGTATTTACATCATTTCATGTGTATTTTGTATATATATTTCTATAGAAATCTACGTTATATTATGTGTATTCGAATATAGATTTTAAACAAATTTACACTTTTATGTGTATTTTGCTTATTTTTTCAATACAAATTTACCTTATTGTATATGCATTTTGTATATTAATTTTAATACAAATTTAATTATTCTATGTGTATTTTTGTATATGTATTTTTATAAAAATATGCTTTATTTTATGGGTATTTTGCATCTTTATTTTCATACAAATTTACGTTATTTTATTGATATTCTGCTCATTCATTTTGATACGATTTGACATTATTCTATGTGTATTTTGTATATATTTTTCATACTAATTTACGTTATTTTATGTGTATTTGTTTATATATTGTGACACAAATTTACAATATTTTATTGGTATTTTGTATATATATTTCAAAAGAAATTTACCTAGTTTTATGTGTATTTTGAATATCTATTTTCATACAAACTCAAATTATTTTTATGTATTTTTGTATATATTTCAATACAAATTTTAGTTATGTTATGTGTATTTTGTAAATCTATTTTCATTCAAATATATATTATTTTATTGGTATTTTGTTGATTAATATTGATACGAATTTACATTATTTTATATGTACTTTGTATATATATTTTTATACGCAATTAATTTATTTAATATTTATTTTGAATATATAATTTTATACAAATTCATGGTATTTTATGTGTATTAATATATATATTTTCATAAAAATTTACATTATTTTATGTGTATTTTGTACATATATTTCATTACAAATTTACCTTATTTTATGTTTATTTTGTATGTGTATTTTGTACATTTATATTTATACAAATACACATTCTTTTACTGGTATTTTGTTTATTTATTTTGTTTCGAGTTTACATTATTTTATGCGTATTTTGTTTACATTTTTTTATACCTATTTACTTAATTTTATGTGTATTTTGTATATATTTTTATAGAAATCTACGTTATTTTATGTGTATTCGTATATATATTTTGAAACAAATTTACATTGTTTTATATGTATTTTTGCATATCTCTTTCAATAGATGATTACCTTATTGTATGTGCATTTTGTATATTTATTTCAATACAAATTTAAATATTTTATGTGTATACATGTACAAAAAATACATAAAATAATGTAGATTTGTATGAAATGAAAACAAATACATTTTATATAAAATATATATACAAAATACACATAGAATAATGTAAAATCATATTAAAATAAATACACAGAATATCAAGAAAATAATGTAAATTTGAAAAAAAATAAGCAAAATAAATATAAAATAAAGCATATTTTATAAAAAAATACATACAAAAATACACATAGATTAATCAAATTTGTATTAAAATTAATATACAAAATGCACATACAATAAGGTAAATTTGTATTGAAAAAATATGCAAAATACACATAAAACAATGTAAATTTGTTTCAAAATATATATACGAATACACATAAAATAACGCAGATTTCTATAGAAATAATGTAAATACGTATAAAAATATATATACAAAATACACATTAAATAATGTTAATTCGTGTCAAAATAAACGAAACAAAATATCATGAATAGAATGTTTATTTGTATGAAAATAGATATACAAAATACACATAAAATAACCTAAATTTGTATATAACTATTAACAAAAATACACAAAAATAATTTAAACTTATATGAAAATAAATATACAAAAAACATATAAAATCAGGTAAATTTGTATTGAAATACATATACAAAATACACATAAAATAATGTAAATTTGAATGAAAATATATAAACAAATAGACTTAAAATAACGTAAATTTTTATCAAATATATATACAAAAAACACATTAAATAATGGAAATATGTATAAAAAAATATATACAAAACACTAATAAAATAATGTAAAATCGTATCAAAATAAATACAAAAAATATTAATAAAATAACGTAAATTTGTATGAAAATTAAGATGCAAAATAGCCATAAAATAACGCATTTTTTATAAAAAACATATATACGAAAAAACATAAAATATTTGATTTTGTATTAAAATAAATAGATATACAAAATACACATAAAATAAGCTAAATTAAATGAAAAATATATACAAAATACACATTGAATAATGTAAAATCGTATCAAAATAAATATACAGAATATCAATAAAATAATGTAATTTTGTATGAAAATAAAGATGCAAAATACCCATAAAATAAAGCATATTTTTTTTAAAAATACATATACAAAAATACACATAGAATAATTAAATTTGTATTAAAATTAATATACAAAATGTGCGTACAATAAGGTAAATTTGTATTGAAAAAATATACAAAATGCACATTAAAGCGTAAATTTGTTTAAAAATCTATATACGAATACACATAAAATAACGTAGATTTCTATAGAAATATATATACAAAATACACATGAAATGATGTAAATACGTATAAAAATATATATATACAAAATACACATTAAATAATTTAAATTCTCGTCAAAATAAATAAACAAAATATCAATAAATGAATGTGTATTTGTATGAAAATAGATATACAAAATACTTATAAAATAACCTAAGTTTGTATAAAACTATATACAAAAATACGCAAAAATAATTTAAATTTGTATGAAAATAAATATACAAAATACACATAAAATTAGTTAAATTTGTATTGAAATACATATACAAAATACACATAAAATAATGGAAATTTGAATGAAAATATATAAACATATACACTTAAAATAACATAAATTTGTATCAAATATATATACAAAATACTAATTAAATAATGTAAATATGTATAAAAAAATATATACAAAACACAAATAGAATAATGTAAAATCGTATCAAAATAAATACACAGAATATTAATTAAATTATGTAAATTTGTATGAAAATAAAGATGAAAAATAGCCATAAAATAACGTACTTTTTATAAAAATATATATACCAAAATACACATAAAATATTAAAATTTTTATTAAAATAAATATAAAAAATGCACACACTGTAAGGTAAATTTGTATTGAAATAGATATGCAAAATACATATAAAACAATGTAAATTTGTTTCAAAATATATATACGAATACACATAAGATAACGTTGATTTCTATAAAAAAAAAATATATACAAAATACACATAAAATGAAGTAAATACGTATAAAAAAAATGAATACAAAATACATATAAAAATCGTATCAAAATAAATTAACAAAATACCAGTAAAAGAATGTGTATTTGTATAAATATAAATATACAAAATACACATAAAATATCGTAAATTTGTATAAAACTTAATAAAAAAATACACAGAACAAATACACATTCTTTTTTTGGTATTTTGTTTATTTATTTTGTTTCGAATTTATATTATTTTATGTGTATTTTGTTTACATTTTTTATACGTATTTACCTAATTTTATGTGTATTTTGTATATATATTTTTATAGAAATCTACGTTATTTTATGTGTATTCGTATATATATTTTGAAACAAATTTTCAATTTCTTATATGTATTTTTGCATATCTCTTTCAACAGAAGTTTACCTTATTGTATGTGCATTTTGTATATTTATTTCAATACAAATTTAAATATTTTATGTGTATTTTGGTATATATATTTTTATAAGAAATGCACTATTTGATGGGAATTTTGCATCTCTATTTTCATACAAATTTACATTATTTTATTAATATTCGGTGTATTTATTTTGATACGATTTTATTCTCTTTGTTTTTTGTATATATATTTTTGTGTATTTTTGTATATAGTTTTATACAAATTTAGGTTATTTTATGTACGCATTTACATTATTTAATGTGTGATTTGTATATATATTTTTATGCAAATTTACTTAATTTTATGTGCATTTTTGTACATATATTTTTTTGGAAAATTGCGTTATTTTATGTGTATTTGTATATGTTTTCTCATGCAAATTTACATTATTTTATTGCTATTTTGTTTATTTATTTTGATACGAATGAAAATAGATATACAAAATATACATAAAATAAACTAAATATGTATTGAAATATATATACAAAATACATAAAATAATGTAAATTTGTATCAAAATATTTTAACAGATGCGCATAAAATAACGTAAATTTGTTTTAAAATATACAAACTACACATTAAATAATGTAAATATGTATAAAAAAATATATACAAAACACAAATAGAATAATGTAAAATCGTATCAAAACAAATACACAGAATATTAATAAAACAATGTAAATTTGTATGAAAATAAAGATGCAAAATACCCTTTAAATAATGCATTTTTTTATAAAAATATATATACCAAAATACACATGAAAAAATTAATTTGTATTAAAATAAATATACAAAATACACATACAATAAGGTAAATCTGTATTGAAATAGATATGCAAAATACATATAAAACAAGATAAATTTGTTTCAAAATATATATACGATTACAATAAAATAACGTAGATTTGTATAAAAATATATATACAAAATACAAATAAAATGAAGTAAATACGTATAAGAAAATGTATACAAAAAACACAAATAAATAATGTAAATTCGTATCAAAATAAATAAACAAAATACCAATAAAAGAATGTGTATTTGTATAAATATAAATATACAAAATACACATAAAATAACGTAAATTTGTATAAAACTATATACAAAAATACTCAGAAGTAATTAAATTCGTATGAAAATAGATATACAAAATACAGATAAAATAAGCTAAATTTGAATTGAAATGTATATACAAAATACATAAAATAATGTATATTTGTATCAAAATATTTATAAAAATACATATAATAACGTAAATTTTGATACGATTTTACATTATTCTATTTGTGTTTTGTATATATTTTTTTATACATATTTACATTATTTAATGTGTATTTTGTATATATATTTCATACAAATTTACGTTATTATATGTGTATTTGTTTATATATTTTCTTTCAAATTTACATTATTTTATGTGTATTTTGTATATGTATTTCAATAGAAATTACCCTAATTTTATGTGTATTTTCTATATTTCTTTTCATACAAATTTAAATTATTTTTGTGTATTTTTGTATATAGTTTTATACATATTTAGGTTATTTTATGTACGCATTTACATTATTTAATGTGTGTTTTGTATATATATTTTTATCCAAAGCTAATTTATTTTCCGTTCATTTTAGGACATATTTTTTTTATAGAAATTAGCGTTATTTTATATGTATTTGTATATGTTTTCTCATACAAATTTACATTATTTTATTGCTTTTTTGTTTATTTAGTTTGATACGAATTACATGATTATATGTGTATTTTGTACATATTTTTTATACGTATTTACATTCCTTAATATGTATTTTGTTTATATATTTTTAAACAAATTTACGTTATTATATGTATTTTTATAAATATTTTGATACAAATTTACATTATTTTATGTATTTTGTATATACATTTCAATTCAAATTTAGCTTATTTTATCTGTATTTTGTATATCTATTTTCATACGAATTTAATTACTTCTGTGTATTTTTGTATAGTTTTATACAAATTTACGGTATTTTATGTGTATTTTGTATATTTATATTTATTGGTATTTTATTGGTATTTTGTTAATTTATTTTGATACGAATTTACATTATTTTATGTGTATTTTGTATACATTTTTTTATACGTATTTACTTCATTTTACGTGTATTTTTTATATATTTAATACAAATCTACGTTATTTTATGTGTATTCGTATTTATATTTTGAAACAAATTTACATTGTTTTATATGTATTTTGCATATCTATTTCAATACAGATTTACCTTATTGTATGTGTATTTTGTATATTTATTTTAATACAAATAAATTTTTCTATGTGTATTTTTGTATATATATTTAAAAAAAAAAGCGTTATTTTATGGGTATTTTGCTTCTTTATTTTCATACAAATTTACATTATTTTATTACATTATTCTATTTGTGTTTTGTATATATTTTTTAATACAAATTTACGTTATTTTAAGTGTATTTGTTTATGTATTTTCATTCAAATTTACAGTATTTTATGTGTATTTTGTATATGTATTTCAATACAAATTTATCTAATTTTATGTGTATTTTGTATATTTATTTTCATACAAATTTCAATTATTTTTGTGTATTTTTGTATATAGTTTTATACAAATTTATGTTATCTTATGTGTATTTTGTATATTTATTTTCATACAAATACACATTCTTTTATTGACATTTTGTTTATTTATTTTGACGCGAATTTACATTATTTAATGTGTATTTTGTATATATATTTTTATCCTTTCATGTGTATTTTGTATATTTATAAAAAATGCGTTATTATATGGGTATTTTGCATCTTTATTTTCATACAAATTTACATTATTTTATTTACATTCTGTGTATTTATTTTAATACGATTTTACATTATTCTATTTTTGTTTTGTATATATTTTTTTATACATATTTACATTATTTAATGAGTATTTTTTATATATATTTTATACAAATTTATGGTAATTTAAGTGTATTTGTTTATATATTTTCATTCAAAATTACATTATTTTATGTGTATTTTGTATATGTATTTCTTTACAAATTTACCTAATATTATGTGTATTTTGTATATTTATTTTCATACAAATTTAACTTATTTTTGTGTATTTTATATATAGTTTTATACAAATTTACGTTATTTTATGTGTTTTTTGTATATGTATTTTCATACAAATAGACATTCTTTTATTAATACTTTAATTATTTATTTTCACACGAATTTACATTATTTCATGTGTATTTTGTATATATATTTTATACGTATTTACAACATTTCATGTGTATTTTGTATATATATTTCTATAGAAATCTACGTTATTTTATGTGTATTCGTATATATATTTTGAAACAAATCTACATTATTTTATGTGTATTTTGTATATATTTCATTATAAATTTGCCTTATTTTAAGTTTATTTTTATATCTATTTTCATTCAAATTCAAATCATTTTACGTGTATATATTTATTTGTATTTACGTTATTTTATGTGTATTTTCTATATATATTTTCATTCAAAATTACTTTATTTTATCGGTATTTTGTTCATTTATTTCAATACGAATTTAGATTATTTCATGTGTATTTTCTATATATATACATATAGAGTAAATTTCTATGAAAATATATATTCAAAATACATATAAAATTATGTAAATAAGTATAAAAATATATATATCAAATACACCTAAAAAAAATGAAAATTCGTATCAAAATAAATAAATAAAATTCCGATAAAAGAACGTATAATTGTAGGAAAATAAATATACAAAATACACATAAAATTACGAAAATTTGAATAAAAATATATTCAAAAATGCACACAATTAATTTCAATTTGTATGAAAATAGATACTCAAAATACACATATAATTAGTTAAATTTTTATTTAAATACATGTACAAAATTCACATAAAATAATGTAAATTTGTATGAAATGAAAACAAATTCACAAAAAATAACATACATTGGTATAAAATAGATATACAAAATATACATAGAATAATGTAAAATCGTATCAAAATAAATACACAGAACATCAATAAAATAATGTAATTTTGTATGAAAATACAGATGCAAAATACCCATAAGATAAAGCATATTTTTATAAAAATACATATACAAAAATACACATAGAATAGCTAAATTTGTATTAAAATTAATATACAAAATGCACGTACAATAAGGTAAATTTGTATTGAAAAAATATGCAAAATGCACATAAAACAATGTATATTTGTTTCAAAATATATATACGAATACACATAAAATAACGTATATTTCTATAGAAATATATATACAAATACACATGAAATGACGTAAATACGTATAAAAATATATATACACAATACACATTAAATAATGTAAATTCGCATCAAAATAAATAAACAAAATATCAATAAAAGAATGTGTATTTGTATGAAAATAGATATACAAAATACACATAAAATATTGTAAATTTGTATAAAACTCTATACAAAAATACACAAAAAATAATTTAAATTTGTATATAATATATATACAAAATACACATAAAATAATGTAAATTTGAATAAAAAAATATAAACAAATACACTTAAAATAACGAAAATTTGTATGAAATATATATAGAAAATACACATTAAATAATGTAAATATGTATAAAAAAATATATACAAAACACAAATAGAATAATGTAAAATAGTATCAAAATAAATACACAGAATATTAATAAAATAATGTAAATTTGTATTAAAATAAAGATGGAAAATACCCATAAAACAACGCATTTTTTATGAAAATATATATACCAAAATGCACATAAAATATTTAAATTTGTATTACAATAAATATACAAAATGCACATACAATAAGGTAAATTTGTATTGAGATAGATATGCAAAATACATATAAAACAATGTAAATTTGTTTCAAAATATACATACGAATACACATAAAATAACGTAGATTTCTATAAAATATATATACAAAATACACATAAAATGAAGTAAATACGTATAAGAAAATGTATACAAAATACACATAAAATAATGTAAATTCGTATCAAAATAAATAAACTAAATGCCAATAAAAGAATATTTACTTGTATAAATATAAATATACAAAATACACATAAAATAACGTAAAATTGTACAAAACTATATACAAAAATAAACAAAAATAATTAAATTTGTATGAAAATAGATATACAATAGACACATAAAATAAGCTAAATTTGAATTGAAATAAATATAGAAAATACATAAAATAATGTAAATTTGTATCAAAATATATATTCAAATACACATATAATAACGTAGATTTGTATAAAAATATATAAACAAAATACACATTAAATAATGTAAATACGTATAAAAGATATGTACGTAATGTAAAAATTTATAAATTTAAAGATGCAAGATACCCATAAAATATCTCATATTTAAAAAAATATATATACAAAAATACACATAAAATAATTAAATTTGTATTAAAATAATTATACAAAATACACATACAATAAGGTAGATTTTAATTGAAATAGATATGCAAAAAACACATAAAATAATGAAATTTTTTTATCAAAATATATACGAATACACACAATAAAAATACGTAAATTTTTATGAAAATATATATACAAAATACACATAAAATAATGTAAATACATAGAAAAATATATATACAAAATACACATAAAATAATGTAAATTCGTATCAAAATAAATAAAAAAAATTTCCTCTAAAAGAATGAATATGTGTAGGAAAATATTTATACAAAATACAAATAAAAAAAAAATTGTATAAAGATAATACAAAAATACACAAAAATAATTTAAATTTGTTTGAAAATAGATATGCAAAATACAAATGAAATTAGGCAAATTTTTTTTGAAATACATATACAAAATACACATAAAATAATGTAAATTTGTATGAAAATATATAAACAAATACACATAAGATAACGTAAATTTCCATAAAATATATGTACAAAATATACATTAAATAATGTAAATATGTCTAAAAATATATATACAAAATACACAGAATAACGTAAAATCGTATCAAAATAAATAAACAGACAATCAATAAAATAATGTAAATTTGTATGAAAATAAAGATGCAAAATACCCATATAATAACGCATATTTGTTTAAAAATATATATACAAAAATAAACAAAAAATAATTAAATTTGCATCAAAATAAATATACAAAAGGCACATACAATAAAGAAAATTTGTATTGAAATGGATATGCGAAATACACATAAATAATGTAAATTTATATCAAAATATATATACGAATACACATAAAATAGAGTAAATTTCTATGAAAATATATATTCAAAATACATATAAAATTATGTAAATAAGTATAAAAATATATATATCAAATACACCTAAAATAATGAAAACTCGTATCAAAATAAATAAACAAAATTCCGATAAAAGAACGTATATTTGAAGGAAAATAAATATACAAAATTTACATAAAATTACGAAAATTTGAATAAAAATATACTCTAAAATACACAAAATTAATTTCAATTTGTATGAAAATAGATATACATAATACACATATAATTATTTAAATTTGTATTTAAATACATGTACAAAATACACATAAAATAGTGTAAATTTGTATGAAATGAAAACAAATTCACATAAAATAACGTTCATTTGTATGAAATACATATGCAAAATATACATAGAATAATGTAAAATCGTATCAAAATAAATACACAGAATATCAATAAAATAATGTAAATTTGTATGAAAATAAAGACGCAAAATACCCATAAAATAAAGCATTTTTTTATTAAAATACATATACAAAAATACACATAGAATAATTAAATTTGTATTAAAATTAATATACAAAATGCACGTACAATAAGGTAAATTTATATTGAAAAAATATGCAAAATGCACATAAAACAATGTATATTTGTTTCAAAATATATATACGAATACACATAAAATAACATATATTTCTATAGAAATATATATACAAAATACACATGAAATGACGTAAATACGTATAAAAATATATATACACAATACACATTAAATAATGTGAATTCGCGTCAATATAAATAAATAAAATATCGATAAAAAATGTGTATTTGTATGAAAATAGATATACAAAATACACATAAAATATTTTAAATTTATATAAAACTCTTTTTATAAAAATATATATACCAAAATAATAAATATTTAAAATTTGTATTACAATAAATATACAAAATGCACATACAATAAGAAAGATTTATATTGAAATAGATATGCTAAATACATATAAAACAATGTAAATTTGCTTCAAAATATATATACCAATACACATAAAATAACGTAGATTACTATAAAAATATATATACAAAATACACATTAAATGAAGTAAATACGTATAAGAAAATGTATACAAAGTACACATAAAATAATTAAATTTGTATTAAAATAAATATACAAAATACACATACAATAAGGTAAATCTATATTGAAATAGATATGCAAAATAAACATAAAATAATGTAAATTTGTATCAAATCATATACGAATACACACAATAAAATAACGTAAATTTTTATGAAAATATATATAAAAAATACACATAAAATAATGTAAATACGTAGAAAAATATATATACAAAATACACATAAAATTATGTAAATTCTTATGAAAATAAATGAACAAAATTCCACTAAAAGAATGTATATTTGTAGGAAAATATAAATACAAAATACAAATAAAATAACTAAAATTTGTATAAAAATATATAAAAAATACATAAAAATAATTTAAATTTGTTTGAAAATAGATATGCAAAATACACATAAAATTAGGCAAATCTGTATTGAAATACATATACAAATTACACATAAAATATAGTAAATTTGTATGAAAATATATAAACAAATACACATAAAATAGCGTAAATTTATATAAAATATATATACAAAATATACATTAAATAATGTAAATGTGTATAAAATATATATACAAAATACACATAGAATAATGTAAAATCGTATCAAAATAAATAAACAGAATATCAATAAAATAATGTAAATTTGTATGAAAATAAAGATGCAAAATACCCAAATGATAACGCTTATTTTTACAAAAATACACATAAAATAATTAAATTTGTATTAAAATAAATATAAAAAATACACATACAATATGGTAAATTTGTATTGAAATAGATATGCAAAATAAACATAAATAATGTAAATTTGTATCAATATATATATACGAATACCCATAAAATAGAGTAAATTTCTATGAAAATATATATTCAAAACACAAATAAAATGATATAAATAAGTATAAAAATATACATATCAAATACACCTAAAATAATATAAATTCGTATAAAAATAAATAAACAAAATTACGATAAAAGATGCAAGATACACATTAAATAATATAAATATGTATAAAAAAAATATATACAAAAAACAAATAGAATAATGTGAAATCGTATCAAAATAAATACACCGAATATTAATAAAATAATGTAAATTTGTATGAAAATAAAGATGCAATATTCCCATCAAATAGCGCATATCTTATAAAAATATATATACCAAAATACACATAAAATATTTAAATTTGTATTGAAATAAATATACAAAATGCACATACAATAAGGTAAATTTGTATTGAAAGAGATATGCAAAAATACATATAAAACAATGTAAATTTGTTTCAAAATATATATACGAATACACATAAAATAACGTAGATTTCTATAAAAATATATATACAAAATACACATAGAATTAAGTAAATACGTATAAAAATAGATATATAAAATACACATAGAATAATGTAAAATTGTTTAAAAAAAAACAGAATATAAATAAAATAATGTAAATTTGTATGAAAATAAAAATGAAAAATACCCATAAAATAAAGCGTATTTTTATAAAAATACATATACAAAAATACACATAGCATAATTAAATTTGTATTAAAATTAATATACAAAGTGCATATACAATAAGGTAAATTTGTATTGAAAAAATATGCAAAATACACATAAAACAGTGTAAATTAATTTCAAAATCTATATACGAATACTCATAAATCAACGTAGATTTCTATAGAAATATATATACAAAATACACATCAAATGATGTAAACACGTATAAATATATATATATATATATATATATATATATATATATATATATATATATATATATATATATATATATATATATATATATATATATATATATATATATATATATATATATATATATATATATATATATATATATATATATATATATATATAAAATACACATTAAATAATGTAAATTCGCGTCAAAGTAAATAAATACACAAAAATCATTTTAATTTGTATGAAAATAAATATACAAAATACACATAAAATTAGGTAAATTTGTATTGAAATACATTTACAAAATACACATAAAATAATGTAAATTTGAATGAAAATATATAAACAAATACACTTAAAATAACGTAAATTTGTATAAAATATATATAAAAAATACACATTAAATAATGTAAATATGTATAAAAGAATATATACAAAACACAAATAGAATAATATAAAATCGTATCAAAATAAATACACAGAATATTAATAAAATAATGTAAATTTGTATGAAAATTAAGATGCAAATACCCATAAAATAACGCATTTTTTATAAAAATATTTATACCAAGACACACATAAAATATTTGAATTTGTATTAAAATAAATATACAAAATGCACATACAATAAGGTAAATTTGTATTGAAATAGATATGCAAAATACATATAAAACCATGTAAATTTTTTTCAAAATATATATACGAATACACATAAAATAACGTAGATTTCTATGAAAATAAATATACAAAACACACATAAAATGAAGTAAATACGTATAAAAAAAGGTATACAAAATACACATAAAATAATGTAAACTCGTATGAAAATAAATAAACAAAATACTAATAAAAGAATGTGTATTGTATATATATAAATATACAAAATACAAATAAAATAACGTAAATTTATATAAAACTATATGCAAAAATACACAAAAGTAATTAAATTTGTGTGAAAATAGATATACAAAATACATGTGTATTTTGTATATTTATTTTCATACAAATTGAAATTATTTTTGTTTATTTTTTTTATATATTTTGATACAAATTTTCGTTATTCAATGTGTATTTTGTATATTTATTTTTTCTACAAATATACGTTCTTTTATCTGAATTTTGTTTATTGAGTTTGAAACGAATTTACCTTATTTTGTATATCTATTTTCATACAAATTAAAATACTTCTGTGTATTTTTGTATATAGTTTTATATAAATTTACGTTATTTTATGTGTATTTTGTATATTTATATTTATACAAATACACATTCTTTTATTGGTATTTTGTATATTTATTTTGATACGAATTTACATTATTTTATGTGTATTGTATACATTTTTATACGTATTTACTTCATTTTATGTGTATTTTGTATATATTTTTTATAGAAATCTACGTTATTTTATGTGTATTCGTATATATATTTTGAAACAAATTTACATTGTTTTATATGTATTTTGCATATCTATTTCAATACAAATTTACCTTATTGTATGTGTTTTTTGTATATTTATTTTAATACAAATTTAATTTTTTTGTGTATTTTGGTATATATATTTTTATAAATAAAAAAAATGCGTTATTTTATGGGTATTTTTATAAATATTTTGATACAAATCTACATTATTTTATGTATTTTGTATATACATTTCAATTCAAATTTAGCTTATTTTATCTGTATTTTGTATATCTATTTTCATACGAAATTAATTACTTCTGTGTATTTTTGTATATAGTTTTATACAAATTTACGTAATTTAATGTGTATTTTGTATATTTATATTTATACAAATACACATTCTTTTATTGGTATTTTGTTTTTTTATTTTGATACGAATTTACATTATTTTATGTATTTTGTATACATTTTCTTATACGTATTTACTTCATTTTATGTATTTTGTATATATATTTTTATAGAAATATACGTTTTTTTATGTGAATTCGTATATATATTTTGAAACAAATTTACATTGTTTTATATGTATTTTGCATATCTATTTCAACACAGATTTACCTTATTGTATGTGTATTTTGTATATTTTTTTTTAATACAAATTAGTTTTTTCATGTGTATTTTGGTATATATATTTTTATAAAAAATGCGTTATTTAATGGGTATTTTGCATCTTTATTTTCATACAAATTTACATTGTTTTATTAATATTCTGTGTATTTATTTTGATACGATTTTTCATTATTCTATTTGTGTTTTGTATATATATTTTTTATACATATTTACATTATTTAATGTGTATTTTGTATATTTTTAAAAAATTTACGTTATTTTATGCGCATCTGTTAAAGTATTTTGATACAAATTTACCTTATTTTATGTATTTTGTATATATATTTCAATACAAATTTAGTTTATTTTATGTATATTTTGTATATCTATTTTCATTTGTATCAAAATAAATAAACAAAATAGCAATAAAATAATGTAAATTTGTTTGAGAAAAAATATACAAATACACATAAAATAACGCAAATTTCTAAAAAAATATATGTACAAAAATGCACATAAAATATAGTAAATTTGCAAGTTTGTATTGAAATAGATATGCAAAATACATATAAAACAATGTAAATTTGTTTCAAAATATATATACGAATACACATAAAATAACGTAGATTTCTATAAAAATATATACAAAATACACATAAAATGAAGTAAATACGTATAAAAAAATGAAAACAAAAAATACATAAAAATCGTATCAAAATAAATAAACAAAATACCAGTAAAAGAATGTGTATTTGTAAAAATATATATATACAAAATACACATAAAATATCGTAAATTTGTATAAAACTATATACAAAAATACACAGAAGTAATTAAATTTGTATGAAAATATATATACAAAATACAGCTAAAATAAGCTAAATTTGAATTGAAATGTACATACAAAATACATCAAATAATGTAAATCTGTATCAAAATATTTATACAAATACATATAATAACGTAGATTTGTTTAAAAATATATAAACAAAATACACATTAAGTAATGTAAATACGTATAAAAAATATGTACAAAATACACATATAATCATGTAATTCATATCAAAATAAATACACAAAATAGCAATAAAATAATGTAAATTTGTATGAGAAAACATATAAAAATATAAAATTAGGTAAATTTGTATTGAAATACATATACAAAATACACATCAAATAATGTAAATTTGAATGAAAATATATAAACAAATACACTTAAAATAACGTAAATTTGTATAAAATATATATGCAAGATACACATTAAATAATGTAAATATGTATAAAAATATATATACAAAAACAAATAGAATAATGTAGAATCATATCAAAATAAATACACAGAATATCAATAAAATAATGTGAATTTGTATGAAAATAAAGATACAAAATTCCCAAAAATTATCGTTTTTTTTTTTAAATATATTTACCAAAATACACATAAAATATTTAAATTTGTATTGAAATAAATATACAAAATGCATATACAGTAAGGTAAATTTGTATTGAAAGAGATATTCAAAAATACATATAAAACAATGTAAATTTGTTTCAAAATATATATACGAATACACATAAAATAAAGTAGATTTCTATAGAAATATATGTACAAAATACATATGAAATTATGTAAATACGTATAAAAATATATATACAAAATACATATCAAATAATGTAAATTCGTGTCAAAATAAATAAACAAAATATCTTGAAAAGAATGTGTATTTGTATGAAAATAGATAATAGATAATAAATTTGTATAAAATATATATGCAAGATACACATTAAATAATGTAAATATGTATAAAAAAGTATATACAAAAAACAAATAGAATAATGTAACATCGTATCAAAATAAATACACCGAATATTAATAAAATAATGTAAATTTGTATGAAAATAAAGATGCAAAATTCCCATAAAATAGCGCATTTCTTATAAAAATATATATACCAAAATACACATAAAATATTTAAATTTGCATTGAAATAAATATACAAAATGCACATACAATAAGGTAAATTTGTATTAAAAGAGATATGCAAAAATACATATAAAACAATGTAAATTTGTTTCAAAATATATATACGAATACAAATAAAAAAATCGTAGATTTCTATAAAAATATATACAAAATACACATAAAATTAAGTAAATACGTATAAAAAAATGTATACAAAATACACATAAAATAATGTAATTTCGAATTAAAATAAATGTAAATTTGAATGAAAATATAAAAACAAATACAGTTAAAATAACGTAAATTTGTATAAAATATATATGCAAGATACACATTAAATAATGTAAATGTGTATAAAAAAATATATACAAAAAACAAATAGAATAATGTAAAATCGTATCAAAATAAATACACAGAATATCAATAAAATAATGTAAATTTGTATGAAAATAAAGATGCAAAATTCCGAAAAATGATCGCATTTTTTATAAAAATATATATACCAAAATACACATAAAATATTTAAATTTGTATTGAAATAAATATACAAAATGCATATACAGTAAGGTAAATTTGTATTAAAAGAGATATTCAAAAATACATATAAAATTATGTAAATTTGTTTCAAAATATATATACGAATACACATAAAATAAAGTAGATTTCTATAGAAATATATATACAAAATACATATGAAATTATGTACATACGTATTAAAATATATATACAAAATACATATCAAATAATGTAAATTCGTGTCAAAATAAATAAACAAAATATCATGAAAAGAATGTGTATTTGTATAAAAATAGATAATAGATAATAAATTTGTATAAAATATGTATGCAAGATACTCATTAAATAATGTAAATATGTATAAAAAAGTATATACAAAAAGCAAATAGAATAATGTAAATTCGTATCAAAATAAATACACCTAATATTAATAAAATAATGTAAATTTGTATGAAAATAAAGATGCAAAATTCCCATAAAATAGCGCAATTCTTATAAAAATATATATACCAAAATACAGATAAAATATTTAAATTTGTATTGAATTAAATATACAAATTGCACATACAATAAGGTAAATTTGTATTGAAAGAGATATGCAAAAATACATATAAAACAATGTAAATTTGTTTCAAAATATATATACGAATACAAATAAAAAAAACGTAGATTTCTATAAAAATATATATACAAAATACACATAAAATTAAGTAAATACGTATCAAAAAATGTGTATCTGTAAAAATATAAATATACAAAATACACATAAAATAGCGTAAATTTGTATAAAACTATATACAAAAATACACAGAAGTAATTAAATTTGTATGAAAATATATATACAAAATACAGCTAAAATAAGCTAAATTTGAATTGAAATGTACATACAAAATATATATAATAATGTAAATCTGTATCAAAATATTTATACAAATACATATAATAACGTAGATTTGTTTAAAAATATATAAACAAAATACACATTAAGTAATGTAAATACGTATAAAAAATATGTACAAAATACACATTTAATCAAATAATTCGTATCAAAATAAATAAACAAAATAGCAATAAAATAATGTAAATTTGTATGAGAAAACATATACAAATAACGCAAATTTCTATAAAAATATATGTACAAAAATGCACATAAAATAAAGTAAATTTGCAGAAAAATATATATACAAAACACACACTAAATAATGTAAATGCGTACATAAAATAACCTAAATTTATATAAAACTATATACAAAAATACACAAAAATAATTTAAATTTGTTCGAAAAGAAATATACAAAATACACATCAAATAATGTAAATTTGAACGAAAATATATAAACGAATACACTTAAAATAACGTAAATTTGTATAAAATATATATGCAAGATACACATTAAATAATGTAAATGTGTATAAAAAATATATATACAAAAAACAAATAGAATAATGTAAAATCGTATCAAAATAAATACACAGAATATCAATAAAATAATGTAGATTTGTATGAAAATAAAACAAAATTCCCAAAAATTATCGCATTTTTTTTAAATATATTTACCAAAATACACATAAAATATTTAAATTTGTATTGAAATAAATATACAAAATGCATATACAGTAAGGTAAATTTGTATTGAAAGAGATATTCAAAAATACATATAAAACAATGTAAATTTGTTTCAAAATATATATACGAATACACATAAAATAAAGTAGATTTCTATAGAAAATATATACAAAATCCATATGAAATTAAGTAAATACGTATAAAAATATATATACAAGATACATATCAAATAATGTAAATTCGTGTCAAAATAAATAAACAAAATATTATGAAAAGAATGTGTATTTGTATGAAAATATATAATAGATAATAAATTTGCATAAAATATATATGCAAGATACACATTAAATAATGTAAATATGTATAAAAAAGTATATACAAAAAACAAATAGAATAATGTAACATCGTATCAAAATAAATACACCGAATATTAATAAAATAATGTAAATTTGTATGAAAATAAAGATGCAAAATTCCCATAAAATAGCGCATTTCTTATAAAAATATATATACCAAAATACACATAAAATATTTTAATTTGCATTGAAAAAAATATACAAAATACACATACAATAAGGTAAATTTGTATTGAAAGAGATATGCAAAAATACATATAAAACAATGTAAATTTGTTTGAAAATATATATACGAATACAAATAAAAAAACGTAGATTTCTATAACAATATATATACAAAATACACATAAAATTAAGTAAATACGTATAAAAAAATGTATACAAAATACACATAAAATAATGTAATATTTAATTAAAATAAATGTAAATTTGAATGAAAATATATAAAAAATTACACTTAAAATAACGTAAATTTGTATAAAATATATATGCAAGATACACATTAAATAATGTAAATATGTATAAAAAAATATATACAAAAAACAAATAGAATAATGTAAAATCGTATCAAAATAAATACACAGAATATCAATAAAATAATGTAAATTTGTATGAAAATAAAGATGCAAAATTCCCAAAAATTATCGCATTTTTTATAAAAATTTATATACCAAAATACACATAAAATATTTAAATTTGTATTGAAATAAATATACAAAATGCATATACAGTAAGGTAAATTTGTTTTAAAAGAGATATTCAAAAATACATATAAAACAATGTAAATTTGTTTCAAAATATATATACGAATACACATAAAATAAAGTAGATTTCTATAGAAATATATATACAAAATACATATGAAATTATGTAAATACGTATAAAAATATATATCCAAAATACATATCAAATAATGTAAATTTTTGTAAATGTATTGTTAAAAAAATATGCTTTATTTTATGGGTATTTTGCATCTTTATTTTCATACAAATTTACGTTATTTTATTGATATTCTGCTCATTCATTTCGATACGATTTGACATTATTCTATGTGTATTTTGTCTATATTTTTCATACAAATTTACGTTATTTTATGTGTATTTGTTTATATATTTTGGCACAAATTTACAATATTTTATGGGTATTTTGTATATATATTTCAAAAGAAATTTACCAAGTTTTATGTGTATTTAGGAATATCTATTTTCATACAAACTCAAATTATTTATATGTATTTTTGTATATATTTCAATACAAATTTTAGTTATGTTATGTGTATTTTGTAAATCTATTTTTAGTCAAATATATATTATTTTATTGGTATTTTGTTGATTTATATTGATACGAATTTACATTATTTTATATGTACTTTTTATATATATTTTTATACGCATTTACATTATTTAATATTTATTTTGAATGTATAATTTTATACAAATTCATGGAATTTTATGTGTATTTGTATATATATTTTCATATAAATTTACATTATTTTATGTGTATTTTGTACATATATTTCATTACAAATTTACCTTATTTTATGTTTATTTTGTATGTGTATTATGTACATTTATATTTATACACGTTTACTCATACAAATTTATATTATTTTATTGGTATTTTGTTTATTTATTTTAATACGAATTACATGATTTTATGTGTATTTTGTACACATTTTTTTATACGTATTTACATTATTTAATGTGTATTTTGTTTATATATTTTCTTACAAATTTACGTTATTATATGTGTATTTGTATAAATATTTTGATACAAATTTACTTTATTTCATGTATTTTGTATATATATTTCATTTCAAATTTAGCCTATTTTTTGTGTATTTTGTATATATTTTCATACAAATTTAATTACTTCTGTGTATTTTTGTATATAGTTTTATATAAATTTACGTTATTTTATGCGTATTTTGTATATTTATATTTATACAAATACACATTCTTTTATTTGTATTTTTTTATTTATTTTGATACGAATTTACATTATTCTATGTGTATTTTGCATACATTTTTTTATACGTATTTACTTCATTTTATGTGTATTTTGTATATATATTTTTTATAGAAATCTACGTTATTTTATGTGTATTCGTATACATATTTTGAAATAAATTTACATTGCTTTTTATGTATTTTGCATATCTATTTCAATACAAATTTACATTATTGTACATATAAAACAATGTAAATTTGTTTCAAAATATGTGTACGAATACAAATCAAATAACGTAGATTTCTATAAAAATATATATACAAAATACACATAAAATTAAGTAAATACGTATAAAAAAATGTAAACAAAATACACATAAAATAATGTAAATTCGAGACAAAATAAATAAACAAAATACCAATAAAAAAATGTGTATTTGTATAAATATAAATGTACAAAATACACATACAAAATAAACATAAAATAAGGTAAATTTGTAATGAAATATATGAACAAAATACACATAAAATAATGTAAATTTATATGAAAATATATATACAAATACACATAAAATACCATGAATTTGTTTAAAATTATATATTCAAAATAAATATTAAATAATGTAAATGCGTATAAAAATATATATACAAAGTACATATAAAATAATGTAAATTTGTAGTAATATATATTTGAATGAAAATAGATTTACAAAATACACATAACGTAACTAAAATTTGTATTGAAATGTATACAAAAATACATAAAAATAATTTGAGTTTGTATGAAAATAGATATTCAAAATACACATAAAACTAGGTAAATTTCTTTTGAAATATATATACAAAATACCCATAAAATATTGTAAATTTGTGTCAAAATATATAAACAAATACACATATAATAACGTAAATTTGTATGAAAAATATATACAAAATACACATAGAATAATGTCAAATCGTATCAAAATGAATGAGCAGAATGTCAATAAAATAACGTAAATTTGTATGAAAATAAAGATGCAAAATACCCATAAAATAAAGCATATTTTTATAAAAATACATATAGAAAAATACACATAGAATAATTAAATTTGTATTAAAATTAATATACAAAATGCATATACAATAAATTTAAATTTGATTATATTAAATGAAATAAATATACAAAATAAACATAAAATAAGGTAAATTTGTAATAAAATATATGTAAGAATACACATAAAATAATATAATTTTGTATGAAAATATATATACATATACACATAAAATAACATGAATTTGTATAAAATTTGTTTCAAAATATATACGAATACACACAATAAAATAACGTAGATTTTTATGAAAATGTATATATAAAATACACATAAAATAATTTAAATACGTAGAAAAATATATATACAAAATACACATAAAATAATGTAAATTCGTAAAAAATTAAATACACAAAATTCCAATAAAAGAATGTATATTTGTAGGAAAATATATATACAAAAAACAAATAAAATAACTATAATTTGTATAAAAATATATACAAAAATACACAGAAATAATTTAAATTTTTTTGAAAATAGATATGCAAAATACACATAAAGTTAGGCAAATTTGTATTGAAATACATATACAAAACTCACATAAAATAATGTAAATTTGTATTAAAATATATAAACAAATACATATAAAATAACGTAAATTTGGATAAAATATATATACAAAATATACATTAAATATTTTAAATATGTATAAAAATATATTATATTATATATATTTTTATTGATATTTGCGTTATTTATGTGTATTTTGTATATGTTTTATCATAGAAATTAACATTATTTTATTGGTATTTTGTCTATTTATTTTGATACGAATTACATGATTATTTGTGTATTTTGTACATTTTTTTATACGTATTTACATTATTTAATGTGTATTTTGTATATATATTTTTATACAAATTTACGTTATTATATGTGTATTTGTATAAGTATTTTGATACAAATTTACATTATTTTATGTATTTTGTATATATATTTCAATTCAAATACCAATAAAATAATATATATTTGAATGAAAATAGATTTACAAAATACACCTAACATAACTAAAATTTGTATCGAAATTATACAAAAATACATAAAAATAATTTGAGTTTGTATGAAAATAGATATTCAAAAAACACATAAAACTAGGTAAATTTCTTTTGAAATATATATACAAAATACCCATAAAATATTGTAAATTTGTGTCAAAATATATAAAGAAATACACATAAAATAACGTAGATTTGTATGAAAAATATATACAAAATACACATAGAATAATGTCAAATCGTATCAAAATGAATGAGCAGAATATCAATAAAATAACGTAAATTTGTATGAAAATAAAGATGCAAAATACCCATAAAATAAAGCATATTTTTATAAAAATACATATACAAAAATACACATAGAATAATTAAATTTGTATTAAAATTAATATACAAAATGCATATACAATAAATTAAATTTGTATTGAAAAAATAAGCAAAATACACATAAAAGTGTAAATTTGTTTAAAAATCTATAGACGAATACACATAATATAACGTAGATTTCTATAGAAATATATATACAAAATACACATCAAATGATGTAAATACGTATAAAAATTTATATACAAAATACACATTAAATAATTTAAATTCTCGTCAAAATAAATAAACAAAATATCAATAAAAGAATGTGTATTTGTATGAAAATAGATATACAAAATACTCATAAAATAACCTAAGTTTGTATAAAACTACATACAAAAATACACAAAAATAATTTAAATTTGAATGAAAATAAATATACAAAATACACATAAAATAAGGTAAATTTGTATTGAAATACATATACAAAATACACATAAAATAATGCAAATTTTAATGAAAATATATAAACATATACACTTAAAATAACGTAAATTTGTATCAAATATATATACAAAATACTAATTAAATAATATAAAAATGTATAAAAAAATATATACAAAACACAAATAGAATAATGTAAAATCGTATCAACAATAAATACACAGAATATTAATAAAATAATGTGAATTTGTATGAAAATAAAGATGCAAAATAGCCATAAAATAAGGCATTTTTTATAAAAATATATATACCAAAATACACAAAAAATATTAAAATTTGTATTAAAATAAATATAAAAAATGCACATACTATAAGGTAAATTTGTATTGAAATAGATATGCAAAATACATATAAAACAATGTAAATTTGTTTCAAAATATATATACGAATACACATAAAATAACGTAGATTTCTATAAAAATATATACAAAATACTCATAAAATGAAGTAAATACGTATAAAAAAATGAATACAAAAAATACATAAAAATCGTATCAAAATAAATAAACAAAATACCAGTAAAAGAATGTATATTTGTAAAAACATAAATATACAAAATACACATAAAATATCGTAAATTTGTATAAAACTACATACAAAAATACACAAAAGTAATTAAATTTGTATGAAAATATATATACAAAATACAGCTAAAATAAGCAAAATTTTAATTGAAATGTACATACAAAATACATAAAATAATGTAAATCTGTATCAAAATATTTATACAAATACATATAATAACGTAGATTTGTTTAAAAATATATAAACAAAATACACATTTAGTAATGTAAATACGTATAAAAAATATGTACAATATACACATAATCATGTAACTCGTATCAAAATAAATAAACAAAATAGCAATAAAATAATGTAAATTTGTATGAGAAAACATATACAAATAACGCAAATTTCTATAAAAATATTTGTACAAAAATGCACATAAAATAAAGTAAATTTGCAAAAAAACACATATACAAAACACACACTAAATAATGTAAATGCGTACATAAAATAACCTAAATTTGTATAAAACTATATACAAAAATACACAAAAATTATTTAAATTTGTTTGAAAAGAGATATACAAAATACACATAAAATTAGGTAAATTTGTATTGAAATACATATACAAAATACACATCAAATAATGTAAATTTGAATGAAAATATATAAACAAATACACTTAAGATAACGTAAATTTGTATAAAATATATAAGCAAGATACACATTAAATAATGTAAATGTGTATAAAAAATATATATACAAAGCACAAATAGAATAATGTAAAATCGTATCAAAATAAATACACAGAATATCAATAAAATAATGTAAATTTGTATGAAAATAAAGATGCAAAATTCCCAAAAATTATCGCATTTTTTATAAAAGTATATTTACCAAAATACACATAAAATATTAAAATTTGTATTGAAATAAATATACAAAATGCATTTACAGTAAGGTAAATTTGTATTGAAAGAGATATTCAAAAATACATATAAAACAATGTAAATTTGTTTCAAAATATATATACGAATACACATAAAATAAAGTAGATTTCTATAGAGATATATATACAAAATACATATGAAATTATGTAAATACGTATAAAAATATATATATACAAAATACATATCAAATAATGTAAATTCGTGTCAAAATAAATAAACAAAATATCATGAAAAGAATGTGTATTTGTATGAATATAGATAACAGATAATAAATTTGTATAAAATATATATTCAAGATACACATTAAATAATGTAAATATGTATAAAAAAGAATATACAAAAAACAAATAGAATAATGTAACATCGTATCAAAATAAATACACCGAATATTAATAAAATAATGTAAATTTGTATGAAAATAAAGATGCAAAATTCTCATAAAATAGCGCATTTCTTATAAAAATATATATACCAAAATACACATAAAATATTTAAATTTGCATTGAAATAAATATACAAAATGCACATACAATAAGGTAAATTTGTATTGAAAGAGATATGCAAAAATACATATAAAACAATGTAAATTTGTTTCAAAATATATATACGAATACAAATAAAAAAACGTAGATTTCTATAAAAATATATATACAAAATACACATAAAATTAAGTAAATACGAATAAAAAAAATGTATACAAAATACACATAAAATAATGTAATTTCGAATTAAAATAAATGTAAATTTGAATGAAAATAT
Source organism: Eriocheir sinensis (assembly GCF_024679095.1). Taxonomy (NCBI): domain Eukaryota; kingdom Metazoa; phylum Arthropoda; class Malacostraca; order Decapoda; family Varunidae; genus Eriocheir; species Eriocheir sinensis. The sequence continues at coordinate 540,920 of NW_026110629.1, read as the reverse complement.
AAAAACAAATACTCTTAAAATAACATAAATTTGTATAAAATATATATGCAAGATACACATTAAATAATGTAAATGTGTATAAAAAAATATATACAAAAAACAAATAGGATAATGTAAAATCGTATCATAATAAATACACAGAATATCAATAAAATAATGTAAATTTGTATGAAAATAAAGATGCAAAATTCCCAAAAATTATTGCATTTTTTATAAAAATATATATACCAAAATACACATAAAATATTTAAATTTGTATTGAAATAAATATACAAAATGAATATACACTAAGGTAAATTTGTATTAAATGAGATATTCAAAAATACATATAAAACAATGTAAATTTGTTTCAAAATATATATACGAATACACATAAAATAAAGTAGATTTCTATAGAAATATATATACAAAATACATATGAAATTATGTAAATACGTATAAAAATATATATACAAAATACATATCAAATAATGTAAATTCGTGTCAAAATAAATAAACAAAATATCATGAAAAGAATATGTATTTCTTTGAAAATAGATAATAGATAATACATTTGTATAAAATATATATGCAAGATACACATTAAATAATGTAAATATGTATAAAAAAGTATATACAAAAAAAAATAGAATAATGTAAAATCGTATCAAAATAAATACACCGAATATTAATATAATAATGTAAATTTGTATGAAAATAAAGATGCAAAATTCCCATAAAATAGCGCATTTCTTATAAAAATATATATACCAAAATACACATAAAATTTTTAAATTTGTATTGAAATAAATATACAAAATGCATATACAATAAGGTAAATTTGTATTGTAAGAGATATGCTAAAATACATATAAAATAATGTAAATTTGTTTCAAAATATATATACGAATACGAATAAAAAAAACGTAGATTTCTATAAAAAATATATATACAAAATACACATAAAATTAAGTAAATACGTATAAAAAAATGTATTCAAAATACACATAAAATAATGTAAATTCGAATGAAAATAAATAAACAAAATATCAATAAAAGAATGTGTATTTGGATAAATATAAATATACTAAATACACATACAAAATAAACATAAAATAAGGTAGATTTGTAATAAAATATATGTACAAAATACACATACAATAATGTAAATTTATATGAAAATATATATACAAATACACATAAAATACCATGAATTTGTATAAAAATATATATTCAAAATAAATATTAAATAATGTAAGATCGTATAAAAATATATATACAAAGTACATATAAAATGAAAATTAAGATGCAAAATACCCATAAAATAACGCATTTTTTATAAAATTATTGATACCAAAATACACTTAAATATTTGAACTTGTATTAAAATAAATATACAAAATGCACATACAATAAGGTAAATTTGTATTGAAATAGATATGGAAAATACATATAAAATAAAGTAAATTTGTTTCAAAATATATATACGAATACATATAAAATTACGTAGATTTCTATAAAAATACATATACAAAATACACATAAAATTAAGTAAATACGTATAAAAAAATGTATACAAAATACACATAAAATAATGTAAATTCGTATAAATGTAAATAAACAATATACCAATAAAAGAATGTGTATTTGTATAAATATAAATATTCAAAATGCACATAAAATAACGTAAATTTATATAAAACTATATACATAAAATAACGCAAATTTCTATAAAAATATATGTACAAAAATGAACATTAGAAAAATTTGCATAAAAATATATATACAAAACACACTTTAGATAATGTAAATGAGTATAAAAATATGTATACAAAATACCTATGAAATAATCTAAATTCGTATCGAATTAAATTAAGAAATACCAATAAAATAAAGTAATTTTGGATGAAAATATATATACAAAATACCCATAAAATAACCTAAATACAAATACAAATATACACATAAAATAATTTAAAATTGAATGAATTAAATATACAAAATAAACATAAAATAAGGTAACTTTGTAATGAAATATATGAAAAAATACACTTAAAATAATATAAATTTGTATGAAAATATGTATACAAATACACATTAAATAACATGAATTTGTATAAAATTTGTATCAAAATGTATACTTATACACACAATAAAATAACATAATTTTTTTAAGAAAATGTATATACAAAATACACTTAAAATAATTTAAATACGTAGAAAAATATATATACAAAAAACAACTAAAATAATGTAAAAATGTATGAAAATATATAAACAAATACACTTAAAATAATGTAAATTTGGATAAAAAATATATACAAAATGAACATTAAATAATGTAAATATGTATAAAAAAATATATACAAAAAACACATAGAATAATGTTAAATCGAATCAAAATAAATAAAGAGAATAGCAATAAAATAATGTAAATTTGTATGAAAATAAAGATGGAAAATATCCATATAATAACGCATATTTGCATAAAAATATATACAAAAATACATTTAAAATAATTAAATTTGTATTAAAATAAATATACAAAATGTACGTACAATAAAGTAAATTTGTATTGAAATAGATATCCAAAATACACATCAATAATGTAAATTTGTATCAAAATATATATGCGAATACTCATAAAATAGAGTAAATTTCTATGAAAATATACATACAAAATAGATATACAAAATACACACATAACTAGTTAAATTTTTATTTAAATACATGTACAAAAAACACATAAAATAATGAAGATTTGTATGAAATGAAAACAAATACATTTTATATAAAATATATATACAAAATACACATAGAATAATGTAAAATCATATCAAAATAAATACACAGAATATCAATAAAATAATGTAAATTTGTATGAAAATAAAGATGCAAAATACCCATAAAATAAAGCATATTTTTATAAAAATACATATACAAAAATACACATAGATTAATCAAATTTGTATTAAAATTGATATACAAAATGCATATACAATAAGGTAAATTTGTATTGAAAAAATATACAAAATACACATAAAACAATGTAAATTTGTTTCAAAATATATATACGAATACACATAAAATAACGTAGATTTCTATAGAAATATATATACAAAATACACTTGAAATAATGTAAATACGTATAAAAATATATATACAAAATACATATTAAATAATGTTCATTCGTGTCAAAATAAATAAACAAAATATCATGAAAAGAATGTGTATTTGTATGAAAATAGATATACAAAATACACATTAAATAACCTAAATTTGTATAAAACTATATACAAAAATACACAAAAATAATTTAAACTTGTATGAAAATAAATATACAAAAAACATATAAAATTAGGTAAATTTGTATTCAAATACATATACAAAATACACATAAAATAATGTAAATTTGAATAAAAATATATAAACATCTAGACTTAAAATAATGTAAATTTGTATCAAATATATATACAAAAAACACATTAAATAATGTAAATATGTATAAAAAAATATATACAAAAAACAAATAAAATAATGTAAAATTGTATCAAAATAAATACAGAAAATATTAATAAAATAATGTAAATTTGTATGAAAATTAAGAAGCAAAATACTCATAAAATAACGCATTTTTTTTAAATATATATACGTAAAAACATAAAATATTTGATTTTGTATTAAAATAAATAGATATACACAATACACATAAAATAAGCTAAATTTGAATTGAAATATATATACAAAATACATAAAATAATGTAAATTTGTATCAAAATACTTATTCAAATACACATATAATACCGTAAATTTCTATAAAAATATATAAACAAAATACACACTAAATAATGTAAATACGTATAAAAAAATGTACAAAATACAGAAATAATCATGTTATTCGTATCAAAATAAATAGACAAAATACCAATAAAATAATGTAAATTTCTATGAGAAAACATATACAAAATACACATAATTAACGCAAATATCACTAAAAATATATATAATATAATATATTTTTATACATATTTAAAATATTTAATGTATATTTTGTATATATATTTTATCCAAATTTACGTTATTTTATATGTATTTGTTTATATATTTTCATACAAATTTACTTTATTTTATTTACATTATTTAATGTGTATCTTGCATATATATTTTATACAAAAATATATACCAAAATACACATAAAAAAATTAAATTTGTATTAAAATAAATATACAAAAAACACATACAATAAGGTAAATTTGTATTGAAATAGATATGCAAAATACATATAAAACACTGTAAATTTGTTTCAAAATATATATACGAATACACATAAAATAACGTAGATTTCTATAAAAATACTTATACAAAATACACATAATATTAAGTAAATACGTATAAAAAATGTATACAAAATACACAAAATAATGTAAATTCGTATAAATGTAAATAAACAATATACCAATAAAAGAATGTGTATTTGTATAAATATAAATATACAAAATGCACATAAAATAACGTAAATTTATATAAAACTATATACATAAAATAACGCAAATTTCTATAAAAATATATGTACAAAAATGAACTTAAAATAAATTTGTATAAAATATATATACAAAACACACTTTAGATAATGTAAATGAGTATAAAATACGTATACAAAATACCTATGAAATAATCTAAATTGTATCGAATTAAATTAAGAAAATACCAATAAAATAATGTAATTTTGGATGAAAATATATATACAAAATACACATAAAATATACTAAATACAAATACAAATATACACATAAAATAATTTAAAATTGAATGAAATAAATATACAAAATAAACATAAAATAGGGTAACCTAAAGATAACCTAAGATAACCTAAATAAAAATTCAAAAATACACATTAAATAATTTAAAATTGAATGAAATAAATATACAAAATAAACATAAAATACGGTAAATTTGTAATAAAAATATGTAAGAATACACATAAAATAATATAAATTTGTATGAAAATATATACAAATACACATAAAATAACATGAATTTGTATAAAATTTGTTTCGAAATATATACGAATACACACAATAAAATAACAAATTTTATGAAAATGTATATATAAAATACACATAAAATAATTTAAATACGTAGAAAAATATATACAAAATACACATAAAATAATGTAAATTGTAAAAATTAAATACACAAAATTCTAATAAAAGAATGTATATTTGTAGGAAAATATATATACAAAAAACAAATAAAATAACTAAAATTTGTATAAAAATATATACAAATATACACAAAAATAATTTAAATTTGTTTGAAAATAGATATGCAAAATACACATGAAGTTAGGCAGATTTGTATTGAAATACATATACAAAACTCACATAAAATAATGTAAATTTGTATGAAAATATATAAACAAATACATATAAAATAACGTAAATATACAAAATATACATTAAATATTTTAAATATGTATAAAAATATATTATATTATATATATTTTTATTGATATTTGCGTTATTTATGTGTATTTTGTATATGTTTTCTCATAGAAATTTACATTATTTTTTTGGTATTTTGTCTATTTATTTTGATACGAATTACATGATTATTTGTGAATTTTGTGCATTTTTTTATACGTATTTACATTATTTAATGTGTATTTTGTTTATATATTTTTATACAAATTTACGTTATTATATGTGTATTTGTATAAGTATTTTGATACAAATTTACATTATTTTATGTATTTTGTATATATATTTCAATTCAAATTTGGCTTATTTTATGTGTATTTTGTATATCTATTTATTTTAATTCAAAATCAAATATTTTATGTTTTTTCGTATATATATTTTTATAAAAAATGCGTTATTTTATGGGTATTTTGCATCTTAATTTTCATACAAATTTACATTATTTTATTAATATTTTCTGTATTTATTTTGATACGATTTTACATTATTTTATTTGTGTTTTGTATATATATATTTTTTATTCATATTTACATTATTTAATGTGTTTTTTGTATATATACTTGATACATATTTACGTTATTTTAAGTTATTTTATGTGTATTTGTTTATGTATTTTGACACAAATTTACAATATTTTATAGGTATTTTGTATATATATTTCAAAAGAAATTTACCTAGTTTTATGTGTATTTTGAATATCTACTTTCATACAAACTCAAATTATTTTTATGTATTTTTGTATATATTTCAATACAAATTTTAGTTATGTTATGTGTATTTTGTAAATCTATTTTCATTCAAATATATATTATTTTATTAGTATTTTGTTGATTTACAATATTTTATAGGTATTTTGTATATATATTTCAAAAGAAATTTACCTAGTTTTATGTGTATTTTGAATATCTATTTTCATACAAACTCAAATTATTTTTATGTATTTTTGTATATATTTCAATACAAATTTTAGTTATGTTATGTGTATTTTGTAAATCTATTTTCATTCAAATATATATTATTTTATTGGTATTTTGGTTCATTCAAATATATATTATTTTATTGGTATTTTGTTGATTTACAATATTTTATAGGTATTTTGTATATATATTTCAAAAGAAATTTACATAGTTTTATGTGTATTTTGAATATCTATTTTCATACAAACTCAAATTATTTTTATGTATTTTTGTATATATTTCAATACAAATTTTAGTTATGTTATGTGTATTTTGTAAATCTATTTTCATTCAAATATATATTATTTTATTGGTATTTTATTGGTATTATATTATTTTATATGTACTTTGTATATATATTTTTATACGCATTTACATTATTTAATATTTATTTTGAATATATAATTTTATAGAAATTCATGGTATTTTATGTGTATTTGTATATATATTTTCATATAAATTTACATTATTTTATTTGTATTTTGTACATATATTTCATTACAGATTTACCTTATTTTATGTTTATTTTGTATGTGTATTTTGTACATTTATATTTATACCAATACACATTCTTTTATTGGTATTTTGTTTATTTATTTTGTTTCGAATTTACTTAATTTATGTGTATTTTGTATATATATTTTTATTGAAATCTACGTTATTTTATGTGTATTCGTATATATATTTTGAAACAATTTTACATTGTTTTATATGTATTTTTGCATATCTCTTTCAATAGAAGTTTACCTTATTGTATGTGCATTTTGTATATTTATTTCAATACAGATTTAACTATTTTATGTGTATTTTGGTATATATATTTTTATCAGAATAAACAAAATATCAATAAAATAATGTAAATTTGTATGAGAAAACATATACAAATACATATAAAATAACGCTAATTTCTATAAAAATATATGTCCAAAAATGAACATAAAATAAAGTAACTTTCGATAAAAATATATATACAAAACACACATTAAATAATGTAAATGCGTACGTAAAATAACCTAAATTTGTATAAAACTATATACAAAAATACACAAAAATAATTTAAATTTGTCTGAAAAGAAATATACAAATTACACATAAAATTAGGTTAATTTGTATTGAAATACATTTACAAAATACACATAAAATAATGTAAATTTGAAAGAAAATATATAAACAAATACACATATAATAACGTAAATTTGTATGAAATATATATACAAAATACACATTAAATAATGTAAATATGTATAAAAAATATATACAAAGCACAAATAGAATAATGTAAAATCGTATCAAAATATATACACAGAATATTAATAAAATAATGTAAATTTGTATGAAAATTAAGATGCAAAATACCTATAAAATAACGCATTTTTTATAAAACTATTGATACCAAAATACACATAAAATATTTGAACTTGTATTAAAATAAATATACAAAATGCACATACAATAAAGTAAATTTGTATTGAAATAGATATGCAAAATACATATAAAATAATGTAAATTTGTTTCAAAATATATATACGAATACACATAAAATAACGTAGATTTCTATAAAAATACATATACAAAATACATATAAAATTAAGTAAATACGTATAAAAAAATGTATACAAAATACACATAAAATAATGTAAATTCGTATAAATGTAAATAAACAATATACCAATAAAAAAATGTGTATTTGTATAAATATAAATATACAAAATGCACATAAAATAACGTAAATTTATATAAAACTATATACATAAAATAACGCAAATTTCTATAAAAATATGTACAAAAATGAACATAAAATAAATTTGCATAAAAATATATATACAAAACACACATTAGATAATGTAAATGAGTATAAAAATATGTATAGAAAATACCTATGAAATAATCTAAATTCGTATCGAGTTAAATTAAGAAAACACCAATAAAATCATGTAATTTTGGATGAAAATATATATACAAAATACACATAAAATAACCTAAATACAAATACAAATATACACATAAAATATTGTACTTTGTATATACATTTCAATTCAAATTTAGCTTATTTTATGTGTATTTTGTATATCTATTTTCATACGAATTTATTTACTTCTGTGTATTTTTGTATAGTTTTATACAAATTTACGTTATTTTATGTGTATTTTGTATATTTATATTTATACAAATACACATTCTTTTATTGGTATCTTGTTTATTTATTTTGATACGAATTTACATTATTTTATAGGTATTTTGTATACATTTTCTTATACGTATTTACTTCATTTTATGTGTATTTTGTATATATATTTTTATACAAATCTACGTTATTTTATGTGTATTCGTATATATATTTTGAAACAAATTTACATTGTTTTATATGTATTTTGCATATCTATTTCAATACAGATTTACCTTATTGTATGTGTATTTTGTATATTTATTTTAATACAAATGAATTTTTTCATGTGTATTTTGGTATATATATTTTTATAAAAAATGTGTTATTTAATGGGAATTTTGCATCTTTATTTTCATATAAATTTACATTGTTTTATTAATATTCTGTGTATTTATTTTGATACGATTTTACACTATTCTATTTGTGTTTTGTATATATTTTTTTATACATATTTACATTATTTAATGTGTATTTTGTATATTTTAAAACAAATTTACGTTATTTTATGCGCATCTGTTAAAATATTTTGATACAAATTTACATTATTTTATGTATTTTGTATATATATTTCAATACAAATTTAGTTTATTTTATGTAGATTTTGTATATCTATTTTCATTCGTATCAAAATAAATAAACAAAATAGCAATCAAATAATGTAAATTTGTATGAGACAACATATACAAATAAACATAAATTAACGCAAATTTCTAAAAAAATATCTGTACAAAAATGCACATAAAATAAAGTAAATTTGCATAAAAATATATATACAAAACACACATTAAATAAAGTAAATGCGTACATCAAATAACCTAAATTTGTATAAAACTATATACAAAAATACACAAAAATATTTAAAATTTGTATGAAAAGAAATATACAAAATACACATAAAATTAGGTAAATTTGTATTGAAATACATATACAAAATACACATAGAATAATGTAAATTTGAATGAAAATATATAAACAAATACTTTTAAAATAACGTAAATTTGTATAAAATATATATGCAAGATACACATTAAATAATGTAAATGTGTATAAAAAAATATATACAAAAAAGAAATAGAATAATGTAAAATCCTTTCAATATAAATACACAGAATATCAATAAAATAATGTAAATTTGTATGAAAAGAAAGAAGCAAAATTCATAAAATAGCGCATTTTTATAAAAATATATATACCAAATTACACATCAAATATTTAAATTTGTATTGAAATAAATATACAAAATGCATATACAGTAAGGTAAATATGTATTGAAAGAGATATTCAATAATACATATAAAAAAAAGTAAATTTGTTTCAAAATATATATACGAATACACATAAAATAACGTAGATTTCTATAGAAATATATATACAAAATACACATGAAATTATGTAAATACGTATAAAAATATATATACAAAATACATATCTAGGTAAATTCGTGTCAAAATAAATGAACAAAATATCATGAAAAGAATGTGTATTTGTATGAAAATAAAAAACAGATAATAAATTTGTATGAAATATATATGCAAGATACACATTAAATAATGTAAATATGTATAAAAAAAATATATACAAAAACAAATAGAATAATGTAAAATCGTATCAAAATAAATACACAGAATATTAATAAAATAATGTAAATTTGTATGAAAATAAAGATGCAAAATTCCCATCAAATAGGGCATTTCTTATAAAAATATATATACCAAAATCCACATAAAATATTTAAATTTGTATTGAAGTAAATATACAAAATGCACATACAATAAGTTAAACTTGTATTGAAAGAGATATGCAAAAATACACATTAAGTAATTTAAATTCTCGTCAAAATAAATAAACAAAATATCAATAAAAGAATGTATTTGTATGAAAATAGATATACAAAATACTCATAATATAACCTAAGTTTGTATAAAACTATATACAAAATACACAAAATAATTTAAATTTGTATGAAAATAAATATACAAAATACACATAAAATTATTTTGTATATCTATTTTATACAAATGTACGCTATTTTATGTGAATTTGTTTTCATTTCATCCAAATTTACATTATTTTATGTGTATTTTGTACATGTATTTAAATACAAATTTAACTAATTATAGTTGTATTTTGTATATCTATTTACAAATTGAAATTTATTTTTTTGTTTTTTTGTATATATTTTATTCAAATTTTCGTAATCTTATAAAAATATATATACCAAAATACACATAAAATTTTTAAATTTGCATTGAAATAAATATACAAAATGCACATACAATAAGGTAAATTTGTATTAAAAGAGATATGCAAAAATACATATAAAACAATGTGAATTTGTTTCAAACTATATATACGAATACAAATAAAAAAAACGTAGATTTCAATAAATATATATATATATATATATATACAAAATACATATAAAATTAAGTAAATACGTATAAAAAATGTATACAAAATACACATAAAATAATGTAAATTCGAATTAAAATAAATAAACAAAATACCAATAAAAGAATGTGTATTTGGATAAATATAAATATACAAAATACACATACAATATAAACATAAAATAAGGTAGATTTGTAATAAAATATATGTACAAAATACACATAAAATAATGTAAATTTATATGAAAATATATATACAAATACACATAAAATACAATGAATTTGTATAAAATATATATTCAAAATAAATATTAAATAATGTAAAAGCGTATAAAAATATATATACAAAGTACATATAAAATAATGTAAATTCGTATCAATATAAATCAATAAAACACCAATAAAATAATATATATTTGAATGAAAATAAATTTACAAAATACACATAACATAACTAAAATTTGTATTAAAATATATACAAAAATACATAGAAATAATTTGAGTTTGTATGAAAATAGATATACAAAATACACATAAAACTAGGTAAATTTCTTTTGAAATGTATATACAAAATACCCATAAAATATTGTAAATTTGTGTCAAAATATATAAACAAATACACATAAAATAACGTAAATTTGTATAAAAAATATATACAAAATACACATAGAATAATGTCAATTCGTATCAAAATGAATGAGCAGAATATCAATAAAATAATGTAAATTTGTATGAAAATAAAGATGCAAAATACCCAAAAAAAAAGCATATGTTAAAAAAATAAAGATACAAAAATACACATCGAATAATTAAATTTGTATTAAAATTAATATACAAAATGCGTATACAATAAGGTAAATTTGTATTGAAAAAATATGCAACATACACGTTTACTCATACAAATTTATATTCTTTTATTGGTATTTTGTTTATTTATTTTGATACGAATTACATGATTATATGTGTATTTTGTACATATTTTTTTATACGTATTTACATTATTTAATGTGTATTTTGTTTATATATTTTCATACAAATTTACGTTTTTATATGTGTATTTGTATAAATATTTTGATACAAATTTACTTTATTTCATGTATTTTGTATATATATTTCAATTCAAATTTAGCTTATTTGGTGTGTATTTTGTATATATTTTCATACAAATTTAATTACTTCGGTGTATTTTTGTATATAGTTTTATATAAATTTACGTAATTTTATGTGTATTTTGTATATTTATATATATACCAATACACATTCTTTTATTGGTATTTACATTATTCTCTTTTATTGGTATTTACATTATTCTCTTTGTGTTTTGTACATATTTTTTTTATACAAATTTACGTTATTTTAAGTGTATTTGTTTATGTATTTTCATTCAAATTTACATTATTTTATGTGTATTTTGTGTATGTATTTCAATACAAATTTACCTAATTTTATGTGCATTTTGTATATTTATTTTCATACAAATTTTAAATATTTTTGTGTATTTTTGTATATAGTTTGATACAAATTTAGGTTATTTTATGTGTATTTTGTATATCTATTTTCATACAAATACACATTCTTTTATTGATATTTTGTTTATTTATTTTGACGCGAATTAACATTATTTAATGTGTATTATATATATATATATATATATATATATATATATATATATATATATATATATATATATATATATATATATATATATATATATATATATATATATATATATATATATATATATATATATATATATATATATATATATATATATATATATATATATATATATATATATATATATATATATATATATATATATATATATATATATATTTATACGTATTTAGATCTTATGTTGTGTATTTTGTATAGTTTTAAACAAATTTATATTATTTAATGTGTATTTTGTATATATATATTTATACAAATACACATTCTTTTATTGGTATTTTGTTTATTTATTTTGATACTAATTTACATTATTTTATGTGTATTTTGTATACATTTTTTATACGTATTTATTTAATTTTATGTGTATTTTGTATATATATTTTTATAGAAATCTACCTTATTTCATGTGTATTCGTATATATATTTTGAAACAAATTTACATTGTTTATATGTATTTTAAATATCTATTTTTTTGTATTATGAATTTATTTTGTTATACATAGAATAATGTAAAATCGTATCAAAATAGGTACACAGAATATCAATAAAATAATTTAAATTTGTATGAAAATAAATATGCAAAATAAAGATACAAAAATACGCATCGAATAATTAAATTTGTATTAAAATTAATATACAAAATGCACACATACAATAAGGTAAATTTGTATTGAAAAAAACATAAAACAGTGTAAATTTGTTTCAAAATATATATACGAATACACATAAAATAACGTAGATTTCTATAGAAATATATATACAAAATACACATGAAATTATGTAAATACGTATAAAAATATATATATTTAATACATATTAAGTAATGTAAATTCGTGACAAAATAAATAAACAAAATATCATGAAAAGAATGTGTATTTGTATGAAAATAAATAATAGATAATAAATTTGTATGTAATATATATGCAAGATATACATTAAATAATGTAAATATGTATAAAAAATATATATACAAAAAACAAATAGAATAATGTAAAATCGTATCAAAATAAATACACCGAATATTAATAAAATAATGTAAATTTGTATGAAAATAAAGATGCAAAATTCCCATCAAATAGCGCATTTCTTATAAAAATATATATACCAAAATACACATAAAATATTTAAATTTGTATTGAAATAAATATTCAAAATGCACATACAATAAGGTAAACTTCTGTTGAAAGAGATATGCAAAAATACATATAAAAAATTGTAAATTTGTTTCAAAATATATATACGAATACACATAAAATAACGTAGATTTCTATAAAAATATATATACAAAATACACATAAAATTAGGTAAATACGTATAAAAAAAATGTAAACAAAATACACATAAAATAATATAAATTCGAGACAAAATAAATAAACAAAATACCAATAAAAGAAAGTGTATTTGTTTTATACAAATTTACGATATTTTATGTGTATTTTCTATATTTATATTTATACAAATACACATTCTATTACTGGTATTTTGTTTATTTATTTTGATACGATTTTTATGTGTATTTTATATTCATTATTTTATACGTATTTTCTTCATTTTATGTGTATTTTGTATATATTTTTTATAGAAATCAACGTTATTTTATGTGTATTCGTATATATATTTTGAAACAAATTTACATTGTTTTATATGTATTTTGCATATCTATTTTAATACAAATTTACCTTACAGTATGTGCATTTTTTATATTTATTTTAATACAAATTTTAATATTTTATGTATATTTTGGTATATATATTTTTATAAAAAAATGCGTTATTTTATGGCTATTTTGCATCTTTATTTTCATACAAACTTACATTATTTAATCAATATTCTGTGTATTTATTTTATATGTATTTTGCATATCTATTTCAATACAAATTTACCTTATTGTATGTGCATTTTGTATATTTATTTTGATACAAATTCAAATATTTTATGTGTATTTTGGTATCAATAATTTTATAAAAAATGCGTTATTTTATAGGTATTTTGCATCTTAATTTTCATACAAATTTACATTATTTTATTAATATTCTGTGTATATATTTTGATACGATTTTACATTATTCTATTTGTGTTTTGTATATATTTTTTTTATAGATATTTACATTATTTAATGTGTATTTTGTATTTATATTTCATACATATTTACGTTATTATATGTGTATTTGTTTATATATTTTCTTTCAAATTTACATTATTTTATGTGTATTTTGTATATGTATTTCAATAGAAATTAACCTAATTTTATGTGTATTTTGTATATTTCTTTTCCTACAAATTTAAATTATTTTTGTGTATTTTTGTATATAGTTTTATACAAATTACTTTATTTTATGTACGCATTTACATTATTTAATGTGTGTTTTGTATATATATTTTTTCCAAAGTTACTTTATTTTACGTTCATTTCTGGACATATATTTTTTTAGAAATTAGCGTTATTTTATATGTATTTGTTTATGTTTTCTCATACAAATTTACATTATTTTATTGCTATTTTGTTTATTTAGTTTGATACAAATTACATGATTATATGTGTATTTTGTACATATTTTTTATACGTATTTACATTACTTAATGTGTATTTTGTTTATATATTTTTAAACAAATTTACGTTATTATATGTATTTTTATAAATACTTTGATACAAATTCACATTATTTTATGTATTTTGTATATACATTTCAATTCAAATTTAGCTTATTTTATCTGTATTTTGTATATCTATTTTCATACGAATTTAATTACTTCTGTGTATTTTTGTATATAGTTTTATATAAATTTATGTTATTTTATGTGTATTTTGTATATTTATATTTATACAAATACACATTCTTTTATTGGTATTTTGTTTATTTATTTTGATACGAATTTACATTATTTTATGTGTATTTTGTATACATTTTTTTATACGTATTTACTTCATTTTACGTGTATTTTGTATATATATTTTCATGCAAATCTACGTTATTTTATGTGTAATCGTATATATATTTTGAAACAAATTTACATTGTTTTATATGTATTTTGCATATCTATTTCAATACAGATTTACCTTATTGTATGTGTATTTTGTATATTTATTATAATACAAATAATTTTTTTATGTGTATTTTTGTATATACATTTAAAAAAAATGCGTTATTTTATGGGTATTTTGCTTCTTTATTTTCATATAAATTTACATTATTTTATTAATATTCTGTGTATTTATTTTGATACGATTTTACATTATTCTATTTGTGTTTTGTATATATTTTTTTATACAAATTTACGTTACTTTAAGTGTATTTGTTTATGTATTTTCATTCAAATTTACAGTATTTTATGTGTATTTTGTATTTGTATTTCAATACAAATTTACCTAATTTTATGTGTATTTTGTATATTTATTTTCATACAAATTTTAATTATTTTTGTGTATTTATGTTATCTTATGTATATTTTGTATATTTATTTTCATTCAAATACACATTCTTTTATTTACATTTTGTTCATTTATTTTGACGCGAATTTACATTGTTTAATGTATATTTTGTATATATATTTTTATACGTATTTACATCCTTTCATGCGTATTTCGTATATTTATTAAAAATGCGTTATTTTACAAATTTACATTATTTTATTTACATTCTGTGTATTTATTTTAATACGATTTTACATTATTCTATTTGTGTTTTGTATATATATTTTTTATACATATTTACAATATTTAATGAGTATTTTTTATATATATTTTATACAAATTTATGTTAATTTAAGTGTATTTGTTTATATATTTTCATTCAAATTTACATTATTTTATGTGTATTTTGTATATGTATTTCTTTACAAATTTACCTAATTTTATGTGTATTTTGTATATTTACTTTCATACAAATTTAACTTATTTATGTGTATTTTTATATATAGTTTTATTACAATTTACGTTATTTTATGTGTATTTTGTATATGTATTTTCATACAAATACACATTCTTTTATTGATATTTTAATTATTTATTTTGACACGAATTTACATTATTTAATGTGTATTTTGTATATATATTTTTATACGTATTTACAACATTTCATGTGTATTTTGAATATATATTTCTATAAAAATCTTCGTTATTTTATGTGTATTCGTATATATATTTTGAAACTATTCTAATTATTTTGTGTATTTCGTATATATATTTCATTATAAATTTGCCATATTTTAAGTTTATTTTTATATCGATTTTCATTCAAATCCAAATTATTTTATGTGTATATATTTATTTGTATTTACGTTATTTTATGTGTATTTTCTATATATATTTGCATTCAAAATTACATTATTTTATCGGTATTTTGTTCATTTATTTCGATACGAATTTAGATTATTTCATGTGTATTATCTATACATATACATATAGAGTAAATTTCTATGAAAATATATATTCAAAATACATATAAAATTATGTAAATAAGTATAAAAATATATATATCAAATACACCTAAAAAAATGAAAATTCGTATCAAAATAAATAAATAAAATTCCGATAAAAGAACGTATATTTGTAGGAAAATAATATACAAAATACACATAAAATTACGAAAATTTTAATAAAAATATATACAAAAATACAAAAAATTAATTTCAATATGTATGAAAATAGATATACAAAATATTCATATAATTAGTTAAATTTGTATTTAAATACATGTACAAAATTCACAAAAATAATGTAAATTTGTATGAAATGAAAACAAAATCACATAAAATAACGTACATTGGTATAAAATAGATATACAAAATAGAATAGTATAGAATAATGTAAAATCGTATCAAAATAAATACACAGAATATCAATAAAATAATGTAATTTTGTATGAAAATAAAGATGCAAAATACCCATAAAATAAAGCATATTTTTTTTAAAAATACATATACAAAAATACACATAGAATAGCTAAATATGTATTAAAATTAATATACAAAAAGCACGTAGAATAAGGTAAATTTGTATTGAAAAAATATGCAAAATGCACATAAAACAATGTAAAATAACGTATATTTCTATAGAAATATATATACAAAATACACATGAAATGATGTAAATACGTATAAAAATATATATATACAAAATATACATTAAATAATTTAAATTCTCGTCAAAATAAATAAACAAAATATCAATAAATGAAAGTGTATTTGTATGAAAATAGATATACAAAATACTCATAAAATAACCTAAGTTTGTATAAAACTATATACAAAAATACACAAAAATAATTTAAATTTGTATGAAAATAAATATACAAAATACACATAAAATTAGTTAAATTTGTATTGAAATACATATACAAAATACACATAAAATAATGGAAATTTGAATGAAAATATATAAACATATACACTTAAAATAACGTAAATTTGTATCAAATATATATACAAAATACTAATTAAATAATGTAAATATGTATAAAAAATATATATACAAAACACAAATAGAATAATGTAAAATCGTATCAAAATAAATACACAGAATATTAATTAAATAATGTAAATTTGTATGAAAATAAAGATGAAAAAAAGCCATAAAATAACGCATTTTTTATAAAAATATATATACCAAAATACACATAAAATATTAAAATTTGTATTAAAATAAATATAAAAAATGCACATACTGTAAGGTAAATTTGTATTGAAATAGATATGCAAAATACATATAAAACAATGTAAATTTGTTTCAAAATATATATACGAATACACATAAAATAACGTTGATTTCTATAAAAATATATACAAAATACACGTAAAATGAAGTAAATACGTATAAAAAAATGAATACAAAATACACATAAAAATCGTATCAAAATAAATTTACAAAATACCAGTAAAAGAATGTGTATTTGTATGAATATAAATATACAAAATACACAAAAAATATCGTAAATTTGTATAAAACTATATACAAAAATACACAGAACAAATACACATTCTTTTATTGGTATTTTGTTTATTTATTTTGTTTCGAATTTATATTATTTTATGTGTATTTTGTTTACATTTTTTTATTCGTATTTACCTAATTTTATGTGTATTTTGTATATATATTTTTATAGAAATCTATGTTATTTTATGTGTATTCGTATATATATTTTGAAACAAATTTACAATTTTTTATATGTATTTTTGCATATCTCTTTCAACAGAAGTTTACCTTATTGTATGTGCATTTTGTATATTTATTTCAATACAAATTTAAATATTTTATGTGTATTTTGGTATATATATTTTTATAAGAAATGCGCTATTTGATGGGAATTTTGTATCTCTATTTTCATACAAATTTACATTATTTTATTAATATTCGGTGTATTTATTTTGATACGATTTTATTCTATTTGTTTTTTGTATATATATTTTTGTGTATTTTTGTATATAGTTTTATACAAATTTAGGTTATTTTATGTACGCATTTACATTATTTAATGTGTGTTTTCTATATATATTTTTATGCAAATTTACTTTATTTTATGTGCATTTTTGTACATATATTTTTTAGAAATTTGCGTTATTTTATGTGTATTTTTATATGTTTTCTCATGCAAATTTACATTATCTTATTGCTATTTTGTTTATTTATTTTGATACGAATGAAAATAGATATACAAAATATACATAAAATAAACTAAATTTGTATTGAAATATATATACAAAATGCATAAAATAATGTAAATTTGTATCAAAATATTTTAACAGATGCGCATAAAATAACGTAAATTTGTTTTAAAATATACAAAATACACATTAAATAATGTAAATATGTATAAAAAAATATATACAAAACACAAATAGAATAATGTAAAATCGTATCAAAACAAATACACAGAATATTAATAAAACAATGTAAATTTGTATGAAAATAAAGATGCAAAATACCCATTAAATAATGCATTTTTTATAAAAATATATATACCAAAATACACATGAAAAAATTAATTTGTATTAAAATAAATATACAAAATACACATACAATAAGGTAAATCTGTATTGAAATAGATATGCAAAATACATATAAAACAATGTAAATTTGTTTCAAAATATATATACGATTACACATAAAATAACGTAGATTTGTATGAAATACAAATAAATGTGTATATAGAAAATACACATAAAATGAAGTAAATACGTATAAGAAAATGTATACAAAATACACATAAAATAATGTAAATTCGTATCAAAATAAATAAACAAAATACCAATAAAAGAATGTGTATTTGTATAAATATAAATATACAAAATACACATAAAATAACGTAAATTTGTATAAAATTATATACAAAAAAACACAGAAGTAATTAAATTCGTATATGAAATTTATATAAAATATATATACAAAATATACATTAAATAATGTAAATGTGTATAAAAATATATATACAAAATACACATTGAATAATGTAAAATCGTATAAAAATAAATAAACAATATGTCAATAAAATAATGTAAATTTGTATGAATATAAAGATGCAAAATACCCAAATAATAACGCATATTTTTACAAAAATACACATAAAATAATTAAATTTGTATTAAAATAAATATACAAAATACACATACAATATGGTAAATTTGTATTGAAATAGATATGCAAAATAAACATAGATAATGTGAATTTGTATCAAAATATATATACGAATACCCATAAAATAGAGTAAATTTCTATGAAAATATATATTCAAAACACAAATAAAATGATATAAATAAGTATAAAAATATACATATCTAATACACCTAAAATAATGTAAATTCGTATAAAAATAAATAAACAAAATTACGATAAAAGATGCAAGATACACATTAAATAATGTAAATATGTATAAAAAATATATATACAAAAAACAAATAGAATAATGTGAAATCGTATCAAAATAAATACACCGAATATTAATAAAATATTGTAAATTTGTATGAAAATAAAGATGCAAAATTCCCATTAAATAGCGCATTTCTTATAAAAATATATATACCAAAATACACATAAAATATTTAAATTTGTATTGAAATAAATATACAAAATGCACATACAATAAGGTAAATTTGTATTGAAAGAGATATGCAAAAATACATAAAAAACAATGTAAATTTGTTTCAAAATATATATACGAATACACATAAAATAACGTAGATTTCTATAAAAATATATATACAAAATACACATAAAATTAAGTAAATACGTATAAAAATAGATATACAAAATACACAGAATAATGTAAAATTGTTTAAAAAAAAAGAATATAAATAAAATAATGTAAATTTCTATGAAAATAAAATGCAAAATACCCATAAAATAAAGCATATTTTATAAAAATACATATACAAAATACACATATCATAATTAAATTTGTATTAAAATTAATATACAAAATGTATATACAATAAGGTAAATTTGTATTGAAAAAATATGCAAAATACACATAAAACAGTGTAAATTTATTTCAAAATCTATATACGAATACTTATAAATCAACGTAGATTTCTATAGAAATATATATACAAAATACACATCAAATGATGTAAACACGTATAAAATATATATATATATATATATATATATATATATATATATATATATATATATATATATATATATATATATATATATATATATATATATATATATATATATATATATATATATATATATATATATATATATATATGTATATATATAAAATACACATTAAATAATGTAAATTCGAGTCAAAGTAAATAAACAAAATATCAATAAAAGAATGTGTATTTGTATGAAAATAGATATACAATATACACATAAAATCACCTAAATTTGTATAAAACTATATACAAAAATACACAAAATTATTTTAATTTGTATGAAAATAAATATACAAAATACACATAAAATTAGGTAAATTTGTATTGAAATACATTTACAAAATACACATAAAATAATGTAAATTTGAATGAAAATATATAAACAAATACACTTAAAAAAACGTAAATTTGTATAAAATATATATAAAAAATACTCATTAAATAATATAAATATGTATAAAAGAATATATACAAAACACAAATAGAATAATATAAAATCGTATCAAAATAAATACACAGAATATTAATAAAATAATGTAAATTTGTATGAAAATTAAAACGCAAAATACCCATAAAATAACGCATTTTTTATAAAAATATTTATACCAAGACTCACATAAAATATTTGAATTTGTATTAAAATAAATATACAAAATGCACATACAATAAGGTAAATTTGTATTGAAATAGATATGCAGAATACATATAAAACCATGTAAATTTTTAAAAAAATATATATACGAATACACATAAAATAACGTAGATTTCTATGAAAATAAATATACAAAATACACATAAAATGAGGTAAATACGTATAAGAAAAGGTATACAAAATACACATAAAATAATGTAAACTCGTATCAAAATAAATAAACAAAATACTAATAAAAGAATGTGTATTGTGTATATATATATATATATATATATATATATATATATATATATATATATATATATATATATATATATATATATATATATATATATATATATATATATATATATATATATATATATATATATATATATATATATATATATATATATATATATATATATATATATATATATATAAAAAATTCAAATAAAATAACGTAAATTTATATAAAACTATGTTCAAAAAAACACTAAAGCAATTAAATTTGTGTGAAAATAGATATACAAAATACATGTGTATTTTGTATATTTATTTTCATACAAATTGAAATTATTTTTGATTATTTTTTTTATATATTTTCATACAAATTTTCGTTATTTAATGTGTATTTTGTATATTTATTTTTTCTACACATATACGTTCTTTTATCTGAATTTTGTTTATTGAATTTGAAACGAATTTACCTTATTTTGTATATCTATTTTCATATAAATTAAAATACTTCTGTGTATTTTTGTATATAGTTTTATACAAATTTACGTTATTTTATGTGTATTTTGTATATTTATATTTATACAAATACACATTCTTTTATTGGTATTTTGTATATTTATTTTGATACGAATTTACATTATTTTATGTGTATTTTGAATACATTTTTTTATACGTATTTACTTCATTTAATGTGTATTTTGTATATATATTTTTATAGAAATCTACGTTATTTTATGTGTATTCGTATATATATTTTGAAACAAATTTACATTGTTTTATATGTATTTTGCATAACTATTTCAATACAAATTTACCTTATTGTATGTGTTTTTTGTATATTTATTTTAATACAAATTTAATTTTTTTATGTGTACTTTGATATATATATTTTTAAAAATAAAAAAATGCGTTATTTTATGGG
Organism: Eriocheir sinensis; assembly: GCF_024679095.1. Taxonomy (NCBI): domain Eukaryota; kingdom Metazoa; phylum Arthropoda; class Malacostraca; order Decapoda; family Varunidae; genus Eriocheir; species Eriocheir sinensis. Next base: position 517,880 of record NW_026110629.1, on the reverse strand, counting down.
TATTTTTATAAATATTTTGATACAAATCTACATTATTTTATGTATTTTGTATATACATTTCAATTCAAATTTAGCTTATTTTATCTGTATCTTGCATATCTATTTTCATACGAATTTAATTACTTGTGTGTATTTTTGTATATAGTTTTATACAAATTTACGTAATTTAATATGTATTTTGTATATTTATATTTATACAAATACACATTCTTTTATTGGTATTTTGTTTATTTATTTTGATACGAATTTACATTATTTTATGTGTATTTTGTATACATTTTCTTATACGTATTTACTTCATTTTATGTGTATTTTGTATTTTTATACAAATCTACGTTATTTTATGTGTATTCGTATATTTATTTTGAAACAAATTTACATTGTTTTATATGTATTTTGCATATCTATTTCAATACAGATTTACCTTATTGTATATGTATTTTGTTTATTTATTTTAATAGAAATTAATTTTTTCATGTGTATTTTGGTATATATATTTTTATAAAAAATGCGTTATTTAATGGGTATTTTGCATCTTTATTTTCATACAAATTTACATTGTTTTATTAATATTCTTTGTATTTTTTTTGATACGATTTTACATTATTCTATTTGTGTTTTGTATATATTTTTTTATACATATTTACATTATTTAATGTGTATTTTGTATATTTTAAAACAAATTTACTTTATTTTATGCGCATCTGTTAAAATATTTTGATACAAATTTACATTATTTTATGTATTTTGTATATATATTTCAATACAAATTTAGTTTATTTTATGTATATTTTGTATATCTATTTTCATTTGTATCAAAATAAATAAACAAAATAGCAATAAAATAATGTAAATTTGTTTGAGAAAACATATACAAATACACATAAAATAACGCAAATTTCTAAAAAAATATATGTACAAAAATGCACATAAAATATAGTAAATTTGCAAGTTTGTATTGAAATTGATATGCAAAATACATATAAAACAATGTTAATTTGTTTCAAAATATATATACGAATACATATAAAATAACGTAGATTTCTATAAAAATATATACAAAATACATAAAATGAAGTAAATACGTATAAAAAAATGAATACAAAAAATACATAAAAATCGTATCAAAATAAATAAACAAAATACCAGTAAAAGAATGTGTATCTGTAAAAATATAAATATACAAAATACACATAAAATATCGTAAATTTGTATAAAACTATATACAAAAATACACAGAAGTAATTAAATTTGTATGAAAATATATATACAAAATACAGCTAAAATAAGCTAAATGTGAATTGAAATGTACATACAAAATACATAAAATAATGTAAATCTGTATCAAAATATTTATACAAATACATATAATAACGTAGATTTGTTTAAAAATATATAAACAAAATACACATTAAGTAATATAAATACGTATAAAAAATATGTACAAAATACATATATAATCATGTAATTCGTATCAAAATAAATAAACAAAATAGCAATAAAATAATGTAAATTTGTATGAGAAAACATATACAAATAACGCAAATTTCTATAAAAATATATGAACAAAAATGCACATACAATAAAGTAAATTTGCAAAAAAATATATATACAAAACACACACTAAATAATGTCAATGCGTACATAAAATAACCTAAATTTGTATAAAACTATATACAAAAATACACAAAAATAATTTAAATTTGTTTGAAAAGAAATATACAAAATACACATAAAATTAGGTAAATTTGTATTGAAATACATATACAAAATACACATCAAATAATGTAAATTTGAATGAAAATATATAAACAAATACACTTAAAATAACGTAAATTTGTATGAAATATATATGCAAGATACACATTAAATAATGTAAATATGTATAAAAAATATATATACAAAAAACAAATAGAATAATGTAAAATCGTATGAAAATAAATACACAGAATATCAATAAAATAATGTAAATTTGTATGAAAATAAAGATACAAAATTCCCAAAAATTATCGCATTTTTTTTAAATATATTTACCAAAATACACATAAAATATTTAAATTTGTATTGAAATAAATATACAAAATGCATATACAGTAAGGTAAATTTGTATTGAAAGAGATATGCAAAAATACATATAAAACAATGTAAATTTGTTTCAAAATATATATACGAATACACATAAAATAAAGTAGATTTCTATAGAAATATATATACAAAATACATATGAAATTATGTAAATACGTATAAAAATATATATACAAAATACATATCAAATAATGTAAATTCGTGTCAAAATAAATAAACAAAATATCATGAAAAGAATGTGCATTTGTATGAAAATAGATAATAGATAATAAATTTATATAAAATATATATGCAAGATACACATTAAATAATGAAAATATGTATAAAAAAGTATATACAAAAAATAAATAGAATAATGTAACATCGTATTAAAATAAATACACCGAATATTAATAAAATAATGTAAATTTGTATGAAAATAAAGATGCAAAATTCCCATAAAATAGCGCATTTCTTATAAAAAATATATATACCAAAATACACATAAAATATTTAAATTTGCATTGAAATAAATATACAAAATGCACATAAAATAAGGTAAATTTGTATTGAAAGAGATATGCAAAAATACACATAAAACAATGTAAATTTGTTTCAAAATATAAATACAAATACAAATACAAAAACGTAGATTTCTATAAAAAATATATATACAAAATACACATAAAATTAAGTAAATACGTATAAAAAAATGTATACAAAATACACATAAAATAATGTAATTTCGAATTAAAATAAAGGTAAATTTGAATGAAAATATAAAAACAAATACACTTAAAATAACGTAAATTTGAATAAAATATATATGCAAGATACACATTAAATAAAGTAAATGTGTATAAAAAAATATATACAAAAAACAAATAGAATAATGTAAAATCGTATAAAAAAAAATACACAGAATATCAATAAAATAATGTAAATTTGTATGAAAATAAAGATGCAAAATTCATAAAAAATTATCGCATTTTTAAAAAAATATATATACCAAAATACACATAAAATATTTAAATATGTATTGAAATAAATATACAAAATGCATATACAGTAAGGTAAATTTGTATTAAAAGAGATATTCAAAAATACATATAAAACAATGTAAATTTGTTTCAAAATATATATACGAATACACATAAAATAAAGTAGATTTCTATAGAAATATATATACAAAATACATATGAAATTATGTAAATACGTATAAAAATATATATACAAAATACTTATCAAATAATGTAAATTCGTGTCAAAATAAATAAACAAAATATCATGAAAAGAATGTGTATTTGTATGAAAATAGATAATAGATAATAAATTTGTATAAAATATATATGCAAGATACACATTAAATAATGTAAATATGTATATAAAAGTATATACAAAAAACAAATAGAATAATGTAACATCGTATCAAAATAAATACACCGAATATTAAAAAAATAATGTAAATTTGTATGAAAATAAAATGCAAAATTCCATAAATAGCGCATTTCTTATAAAAATATATATACCAAAATACACATAAAATATTTAAATTTGCATTGAAATAAATATACAAAATGCACATACAAAAGGTAAATTTGTATTGAAAGAGATATGCAAAATACATATAAAACAATGTAAGTTTGTTTCAAAATATATATACGAAATAAAAAAACGTAGATTTCTATGAAAATATATTCAATCTACACATAAAATTAAGTAAATACGTATAAAAAATTGTATACAAAATATACATAAAATAATGTAATTTCGAATTAAAATAAATGTAAATTTGAATGAAAATATAAAAACAAATACAGTTAAAATAACGTAAATTTGTATAAAATATATATGCAAGATACACATTATATAATGTAAATGTGTATGAAAAAATATATACAAAAAACAAATAGAATAATGTAAAATCGTATCAAAATAAATACACAGAATATCAATAAAATAATGTAAATTTGTATGAAAATAAAGATGCAAAATTCCCCAAAATTATCGCATTTTTTAAAAAAATATATATACCAAAATACTCATAAAATATTTAAATTTGTATTGAAATAAATATACAAAATGCATATACAGTAAGGTAAATTTGTATTAAAAGAGATATTCAAAAATACATATAAAATTATGTAAATTTGTTTCAAAATATATATACGAATACACATAAAATAAAGTAGATTTCTATAGAAATATATATACAAAATACATATGAAATTATGTAAATACGTATAAAAATATATATACAAAATACATATCAAATAATGTAAATTCGTGTCAAAATAAATAAAAAAATATCATGAAAAGAATGTGTATTTGTATAAAAAAAGATAATAGATAATAAATTTGTATAAAATATATATGCAAGATACTCATTAAATAATGTAAATATGTATAAAAAATATATACAAAAAACAAATAGAATAATGTAAATTCGTATCAAAATAAATACACCGAATATTAATAAAATAATGTAAATTTGTATGAAAATAAAGATGCAAAATTCCCATAAATAGCGCAATTCTTATAAAAATATATATACCACAATACACATAAAATATTTAAATTTGTATTGAATTAAATATACAAAATGCACATACAATAAGGTAAATTTGTATTGAAAGAGATATGCAAAAAACACACACTAAATAATGTCAATGCGTACATAAAATAACCTAAATTTGTATAAAACTATATACAAAAATACACAAAAATAATTTGAATTTGTTTGAAAAGAAATATACAAAATACACATAAAATTAGGTAAATTTGTATTGAAATACATATACAAAATACACATCAAATAATGTAAATTTGAATGAAAATATATAAACAAATACACTTAAAATAACGTAAATTTGTATAAAATATATATGCAAGATACACATTAAATAATGTAAATATGTATAAAAATATATATATACAAAAAACAAATAGAATAATGTAAAATCGTATGAAAATAAATACACAGAATTTCAATAAATTAATGTAAATTTGTATGAAAATAAAGATACAAAATACCCAAAAATTATCGCATTTTTTTTAAATATATTTACCAAAATACACATAAAATATTTAAATTTGTATTGATATAAATATACAAAATGCATATACAGTAAGGTAAATTTATATTGAAAGAGATATTCAAAAATACATATAAAACAATGTAAATTTGTTTCAAAATATATATACGAATACACATAAAATAAAGTAGATTTCTATAGAAATATATATACAAAATACATATGAAATTATGTAAATACGTATAAAAATATATATACAAAATACATATCAAATAATGTAAATTGTGTCAAAATAAATAAACAAAATATCATGAAAAGAATGTGCATTTGTATGAAAATAGATAATAGATAATAAAATTGTATAAAATATGTATGCAAGATACACATTAAATAATGTAAATATATATACGAAAAAACATAAAATATTTGATTTTGTATTAAAATAAATAGATATACAAAATACACATAAAATAAGCTAAATTTGAATAGAAATATATATATTTTCTTTATTTTATATATTTTTGTATAAAATATATGCAAGATATACATTAAATAATGTAAATAAAATAATGTAAATTTGTATGAAAATATATAAACAAATACATATAAAATAACGTAAATTTGGATAAAATATATATACAAAATATACATTAAATATTTTAAATATGTATAAAAATATATTATATTATATATATTTTTATTGATATTTGCGTTATTTATGTGTATTTTGTATATGTTTTCTCATAGAAATTTACATTATTTTATTGGTATTTTGTCTATTTATTTTGATACGAATTACATGATTATTTGTGTATTTTGTACATTTTTTATACGTATTTACATTATTTAATGTGTATTTTGTTTATATATTTTTATACAAATTTACGTTATTATATGTGTATTTCTATAAGTATTTTGATACAAATTTACATTATTTTGTGTATTTTGTATATATATTTCAATTCAAATTTAGCTTGTTTTATGTGTATTTTGTATATCTATTTATTTTAATACAAATCAAATATTTTATGTTTTTTCGTATATATATTTTTATAAAAAATGCGTTATTTTATGGGTATTTTGCATCTTAATTTTCATACAAATTTACATTATTTTATTAATATTTTCTGTATTTATTTTGATACGATTTTACATTATTTTATGTTGTGTATATATATTTTTTTTATACATATTTACATTATTTAATGTGTTTTTTGTATATATATTTGATACATATTTACGTTATTTTAAGTTATTTTATGTGTAATTGTTTATATATTTTGACACAAATTTACAATATTTTATGGGTATTTTGTATATATATTTCAAAAGAAATTTACCTATTTTTATGTGTATTTTGAATATATATTTTCATACAAACTCAAATTATTTTTATGTATTTTTGTATATATTTCAATACAAATTTTAGTTATGTTATGTGTATTTTGTAAATCTATTTTCATTCAAATATATATTATTTTATTGGTATTTTGTTGATTTATATTGATACGAATTTACATTATTTTATATGTACTTTGTATATATATTTTTATACGCATTTACATTACTTAATATTTATTTTGAATATATAATTTTATAGAAATTCATGGTATTTTATGTGTATTTGTATATATATTTTCATATAAATTTACATTATTTTATGTGTATTTTGTACATATATTTCATTACAAATTTACCTTATTTTGTTTATTTTGTATGTGTATTTTGTACATTTATATTTATACCAATACACATTCTTTTATTGGTATTTTGTTTATTTATTTTGTTTCGAATTTACATTATTTTATGTGTATTTTGTTTACATTTTTTTATACGTATTTACTTAATTTTATGTGTATTTTGTATATATATTTTTATAGAAATCTACGTTATTTTATGTGTATTCGTATATATATTTTGAAACAATTTTACATTGTTTTATATGTATTTTTGTATATCTCTTTCAATAGAAGTTTACCTTATTGTATGTGCATTTTGTATATTTATTTCAATACAAATTTAAATATTTTATGTGTATTTTGGGATATATATTTTTATAAGAATAAACAAAATATCAATAAAATAATGTAAATTTGTATGAGAAAACATATACAAATACATATAAAATAACGCTAATTTCTATAAAAATATATGTCCAAAAATGAACATAAAATAAAGTAACTTTGGATAAAAATATATATACAAAACACACATTAAATAATGTAAATGCGTACGTAAAATAACCTAAATTTGTATAAAACTATATACAAAAATACACAAAAATAATTTAAATTTGTCAGAAAAGAAATATACAAAATACACATAAAATTAGGTTAATTTGTATTGAAATACATATACAAAATACACATAAAATAATGTAAATTTGAAAGAAAATATATAAACAAATACACATATAATAACGTAAATTTGTATGAAATAGATATACAAAATACACATTAAATAATGTAAATATGTATAAAAAATATATATACAAAACACAAATAGAATAATGTAAAATCGTATCAAAATATATACACAGAATATTAATAAAAAATTGTAAATTTGTATGAAAATTAAGATGCAAAATACCTATAAAATAACGCATTTTTTATAAAACTATTGATACCAAAATACACATAAAATATTTGAGCTTGCATAAAAATAAATATACAAAATGCACATACAATAAGGTAAATTTGTATTGAAATAAATATGCAAAATACATATAAAATAATGTATATTTGTTTCAAAATATATATACGAATACACATTAAATAATGTAGATTTCTATTAAAATTCATATACAAAATACACATAAAATTAAGTAAATACGTATAAAAAAATGTATACAAAATACACATAAAATAATGTAAATTCGTATAAATGTAAATAAACAATATACCAATAAAAGAATGTGTATTTGTATAAATATAAATATACAAAATGCACATAAAATAACGTAAATTTATATAAAACTATATACATAAAATAACGCAGATTTCTATAAAAATATATGTACAAAAATGAACATTAAATAAATTTGCATAAAAATATATATACAAAACACACATTAGATAATGTAAATGAGTATAAAAATATGTATACAAAATACCTATGAAATAATCTAAATTCGTATCGAATTAAATTAAGAAATACCAATAAAATTTTGGATGAAAATATATATACAAAATACACATAAAATAACCTAAATACAAATACAAATCTACACATAAAATAATTTAAAATTGAATGAAATAAATATACAAAATAAACATAAAATAAGGTAAATTTGTAATGAAATATATGAAAAAATACACTTAAAATAATATAAATTTGTATGAAAATATATATACAAATACACATTAAATAACATGAATTTGTATAAAATTTGTATCAACATATATACTTATACACACAATAAAATAACGTAATTTTGTTATGAAAATGTATATACAAAATACACATAAAATAATTTAAATACGTAGAAAAATATATATACAAAAAACACCTAAAATAATGTAAATACGTATGAAAATATAAATAAATACACATAAAATAATGTAGATTTGGATAAAATATATATACAAAATAAACATTAAATAATGTAAATATGTATAAAAAAATATATACAAAAAACACATAGAATAATGTTAAATCGAATCAAAATAAATAAAGAGAATATCAATAAAATAATGTAAATTTGTATGAAAATAAAGATGGAAAATATCCATATAATAACGCATATTTGCATAAAAATATATATACAAAAAAACATATAAAATAATTAAATTTGTATTAAAATAAATATACAAAATGTACGTACAATAAAGTAAATTTGTATTGAAATAGATATGCAAAATACACATCAATAATGTAAATTTGTATCAAAATATATATGCGAATACTCATAAAATAGAGTAAATTTCTATGAAAATATACATACAAAATAGATATACAAAATACACATATAACTAGTTAAATTTGTATTTAAATACATATACAAAAAACACATAAAATAATGAAGATTTGTATGAAATGAAAACAAATACATTTTATATAAAATATATATACAAAATACACATGGAATAATATAAAATCATATCAAAATAAATACACAGAATATCAATAAAATAATGTAAATTTGTATGAAAATAAAGATTCAAAATACCCATAAAATAAAGCATATTTAAAAAAAAAATACATATACAAAAATACACGTAGATTAATCAAATTTGTATTAAAATTAATATACAAAATGCATATACAATAAGGTAAATTTGTATTGAAAAAATATGCAAAATACACATAAAACAATGTAAATTTGTTTCAAAATATATATACGAATACACATAAAATAACGTAGATTTCTATAGAAATATATATACAAAACACACTTGAAATAATATAAATACGTATAAAAATATATATACAAAATACATATTAAATAATGTTCATTCGTGTCAAAATAAATAAACAAAATATCATGAAAAGAATGTGTATTTGTATGAAAATAGATATACAAAATACACATAAAATAACCTAAATTTGTATAAAACTATATACAAAAATACACAAAAATAATTTAAACTTGTATGAAAATAAATATTCAAAACAACATATAAAATTAGGTAAATTTGTATTGAAATACATATACAAAATACACTGAAAATAATGTAAATTTGAATGAAAATATATAAACATCTAGACTTAAAATAATGTAAATTTGTATCAAATATATATACAAAAAACACATTAAATAATGTAAATATGTATAAAAAAATATATACAAAACACAAATAAAATAATGTAAAATCGTATCAAAATAAATACAGAAAATATTAATAAAATAATGTAAATTTGTATGAAAATTAAGATGCAAAATACCCATAAAATAACGCATTTTTTATAAAAATATATATACGAAAAAACATAAAAGATTTGATTTTGTATTAAAATAAATAGATATACAAAATACACATAAAATAAGCTAAATTTGAATTGAAATATATATATTTTATTTATTTTATATATTTTTGTATAAAATATATATGCAAGATATACATTAAATAATGTAAATAAAATAATGTAAATTTGTATGAAAATATATAAACAAATACATATAAAATAACGTAAATTTGGATAAAATATATATACAAAATATACATTAAATATTTTAAATATGTATAAAAATATATTATATTATATATTTTTTTATTGATATTTGCGTTATTTATGTGTATTTTGTATATGTTTTCTCATAGAAATTTACATTATTTTATTGGTATTTTGTCTATTTATTTTGATACGAATTACATGATTATTTGTGTATTTTGTACATTTTTTATACGTATTTACATTATTTAATGTGTATTTTGTTTATATATTTTTATACAAATTTACGTTATTATATGTGTATTTCTATAAGTATTTTGATACAAATTTACATTATTTTGTGTATTTTGTATATATATTTCAATTCAAATTTAGCTTGTTTTATATGTATTTTGTATATCTATTTATTTTAATACAAATCAAATATTTTATGTTTTATCGTATATATATTTTTATAAAAAATGCGTTATTTTATGGGTATTTTGTATCTTAATTTTCATACAAATTTGCATTATTTTATTAATATTTTCTGTATTTATTTTGATACGATTTTACATTATTTTATTTGTGTTTTGTATATATATTTTTTTATACATATTTACATTATTTAATGTGTTTTTTTTATATATATTTGATACATATTTACGTTATTTTAAGTTATTTTATGTGTATTTGTTTATATATTTTGACACAAATTTACAATATTTTATGGGTATTTTGTATATATATTTCAAAAGAAATTTACCTATTTTTATGTGTATTTTGAATATATATTTTCATACAAACTCAAATTATTTTTATGTATTTTTGTATATATTTCAATACAAATTTTAGTTATGTTATGTGTATTTTGTAAATCTATTTTCATTCAAATATATATTATTTTATTGGTATTTTGTTGATTTATATTGATACGAGTTTACATTATTTTATGTATACTTATTATATATATTTTTTATACGCATTTATTTCAATATTTAATTTTTATTTTATAATATAATTTTATAGTATTTTATATATATATATATATATATATATATATATATATATATATATATATATATATATATATATATATATATATATATATATATATATATATATATATATATATATATATATATATATATATATATATATATATATATATATATATATATTTTCATATAAATTTACATTATTTTATGTGTATTTTGTACATATATTTCATTACAAATTTACCTTATTTTGTTTATTTTGTATGTGTATTTTGTACATTTATATTTATACCAATACACATTCTTTTATTGGTATTTTGTTTATTTATTTTGTTTCGAGTTTACATTATTTTATGTGTATTTTGTTTACATTTTTTTATACGTATTTACTTAATTTTATGTGTATTTTGTATATATATTTTTATAGAAATCTACGTTATTTTATGTGTATTCGTATATATATTTTGAAACAATTTTACATTGTTTTATATGTATTTTTGTATATCTCTTTCAATAGAAGTTTACCTTATTGTATGTGCATTTTGTATATTTATTTCAATACAAATTTAAATATTTTATGTGTATTTTGGTATATACATTTTTATAAGAATAAACAAAATATCAATAAAATAATGTAAATTTGTATGAGAAAACATATACAAATACATATAAAATAACGCTAATTTCTATAAAAATATGTCCAAAAATGAACATAAAATAAAGTAACTTTGGATAAAAATATATATACAAAACACACATTAAATAATGTAAATGCGTACGTAAAATAACCTAAATTTGTATAAAACTATATACAAAAATACACAAAAATAATTTAAATTTGTCAGAAAAGAAATATACAAAATACACATAAAATTAGGTTAATTTGTATTGAAATATATATACAAAATACACATTAAATAATGTAAATATGTATAAAAATATATACACAAAACACAAATAGAATAATGTAAAATCATATCAAAATATATACACAGAATATTAATAAAATAATGTAAATTTGTATGAAAATTAAGATGCAAAATACCTATAAAATAACGCATTTTTTATAAAACTATTGATATCAAAATACACATAAAATATTTGAGCTTGCATTAAAATAAATATACAAAATGCACATACAATAAGGTAAATTTGTATTGAAATAAATATGCAAAATACATATAAAATAATGTATATTTGTTTCAAAATATATATACGAATACACATTAAATAATGTAGATTTCTATTAAAATTCATATACAAAATACACATAAAATTAAGTAAATACGTATAAAAATATGTATACAAAATACACATAAAATAATGTAAATTCGTATAAATGTAAATAAACAATATACCAATAAAAGAATGTGTATTTGTATAAATATAAATATACAAAATGCACATAAAATAACGTAAATTTATATAAAACTATATACATAAAATAACGCAGATTTCTATATGTGTATATACAAAAAAACACAAAAATAATTTAAATTTGTATGAAAATAAATATACAAAATACACATAAAATTAGGTAAATTTGTATTGACATACATATACAAAATACACTTAAAATAATGTAAATTTGAATGAAATTATATAAACAAATACACTTAAAATAACGTTAATTTGTATGAAATATATAAAAAAAATACACATTAAATAATGAAAATATGTATAAAAAACTATATACAAAACACAAATAGTATAATATAAAATCGTATCAAAATATATACACAGAATATTAATAAAATAATGTACATTTGTAAGAAAACTAAGATATATATAAAAATATATATACGAAAAAACATAAAATATTTGATTTTGTATTAAAATAAATAGATATACATTCTTTTATTGGTATTTAGTTTATTTATTTTGTTTCGAATTTACATTATTTTATGTGTATTTTGTTTATATTTTTTTATACGTATTTACTTAATTTTATGTGTATTTTGTATATATATTTTTATAGAAATCTACGTTATTTTATGTGTATTCGTATATATATTTTGAAACAAATTTACTTTGTTTTATATGTATTTTTGCATATCTCTTTCAATAGAAGTTTACCTTATTGTATGTGCATTTTGTATATTTATTTCAATACAAATTTAAATATTTTATAAGAAATGCGCTATTTGATGGGAATTTTGCATCTTTATTTTCATACAAATTTACATTATTTTATTAATATTCGGTGTATTTAATTTGATACGATTTTACATTATTCTATTTGTTTTTGTATATATTTTTTTTTATACATATTCACATTATTTAAATGTATCTTTCATATATATTACATACAAATTTATTATCTATTATTTATTTTCATACAAATACACATTCTTTTCATGATATTTTGTTTATTTATTTTGTCACGAATTTACATTACTTAATATGTATTTTATATATATATTTTTATACGTATTTACATAATTTCATGTGTATTTTGTATATATTTTTATAGAAATGTACGTTATTTTATGTGTATTCGTATATATATTTTTAAACAAATTTACACTGTTTTATTTGTATTTTGCGTTTTTTTTTTTAATATCAATTTACCTTATTGTATGTGTGCATTTTGTATATTAATTTTAACACAAATTTAATTATTCGATGTGTATTTTTGTATATGTATTTTTTAAAAAAATATGCTTTATCTTATGGGTATTTTGCATCTTTATTTTCATAAAAATTTAAATTATTTTATTGATATTCTGTGTACTTATTTTGATACGATTTTACATTATTCTATGTATAACAAAAATAAATACATACACAAAAATAGATATGCAAAATACATATAAACAAAGTAAATTTGTTTCAAAATATATATACGAATACACATGAAATAAGGTAGATTTCTATAAAAATATATATACAAAATACACATAAAATTAAGTAAATACGTATAAAAAATGTATACAAAATACACATAAAATAATGTAAATTAGTATCAAAATAAATAAACAAAATACCAATAAAAGAATGTGTTTTTGTATATATATATATATATATATATATATATATATATATATATATATATATATATATATATATAAATAAAAATATATATAAATATATATATATATATATATATATATATATATATATATATATATATATATATATATATACAAAATACACATTAAATGATATAAATTTGTTTAAATCTATACAAAATACACATGAAATGATGTAAATACGTATAAAAACATATATACAAAATACTCATTAAATAATGTAAATTCGCGTCAAAATAAATAAACAAAATATCAGTAAAAGAATGTGTATTTGTATGAAAATAGATATACAAAATACACATAAAATAACCTAAATTTTGTATCAAACTATATACAAAAATACACAAAAATATTTTAAATTTGTATGAAAATAAATATACAAAATACACATAAAATTAGGTAAATTTGTATTGAAATACATACACAAAATACACATAAAATAATGTAGATTTGAATGAAAATACATAAACAAATACACTTAAAATAACGTAAATTTGTATAAAAAAAAATATGTACAAAACACAAACAGAATAATGTAAAATCGTATCAAAATAAATTCACAGAATATTAATAAAATAATGTAAATTTGTATGAAAATAAAGAAGCAAAATACCCATAAAATAGCGCATTTTTTTATTTATAAAAATATATATACCAAAATATACATCAAAAAATTAAATTTGTATTAAAATAAATATACAAAAAACACATACAATAAGGTAAATTTGTATTGAAATAGATATGCAAAATACATATAAAACAATGTAAATTTGTTTCAAAATATATATACGAATACACATAAAATAACGTACATTTCTATAAAAATATATATACAAAATACACATAAAATGAAGTAAATACGTATAAAAAAATGTATACAAAATACACATAAAATAATATAAATTCGTATCAAAATAAATAAACAAAATACCAATAAAAGAATGTGTATTTCTTTGATTATAAATATACAAAACACACATAAAATAACGTAAATTTATATAAAACTATATACAAAAATACACAGAAGTAATTAAATTTGTATGAAAATATATACAAAATACACACGAAATAAGCTAAATTTGAATTGAAATATATATTCAAAATACATGAAATAAAGTAAATTTGAATCAAAATATTTATACAAATACACATATAATAACGTAAATTTGTATGAAAATATATAAACAAAATACACATTAAATAATGTAAATACGTATAAAAAATATGTACAAAATACACATATAATCATGTAATTCGTATCAAAATAAATAAACAAAATACCAATAAAATAATATAAATTTGTATGAGTAAACGTGTATGTTGCATATTTTTTCAATACAAATATACCTTATTATATAAGCATTTTGTATATTAATTTTAATACAAATTTAATTATTCGATGTGTATTTTTGTATCAGTATTTGTATATATATTTTTATACGCTTTTACATTATTTAATATTTATTTTGAATATATATTTTTATACAAATTCATGGTGTTTTATGTGTATTTGTATATATATTTTTATATAAATTTACATTATTTTATGTGTATTTTGTATTTTTTTACAAATTTACCTTATTTTATGTTTATTTTGTATGTGTATTTTGTATATTTATATTTATCCAAATACACATTCTTTTATTGGTATTTTGTTTATTTATTTTAATTCGAATTTACATTATTTTATGAGTATTTTGTATACATTTTTTTATACGTATTTACTTAATTTTATATGTATTTTGTATATATATTTTTATAGAAATCTACGTTTTTTTATTTGTATTCGTATATATATTTTGAAACAAATTTACTTTGTTTTATATGTATTTTTGCATATCTCTTTCAATACAAATTTACCTTATTGTATGTGCATTTTGTATATTTATTTCAATGCAAATTTAAATATTTTATGTGTATTTTGGTATATATATTTTTATAAGATTACGAAAATTTGAATAAAAATATATATAAAAAAAACAAAAAAATAAATTTCAATTTGTATGAAAATAGATATACAAAATACACATATAATTAGTTAAATTTGTATTTAAATTCATGTACAAAATACACATAAAATAATGTAAATTTGTATGAAATGAAAACAAATTCACATAAAATTCGCGTCAAAATAAATAAACAAAATATCAATAAAAGAATGTGTATTTGTATGAAAATAGATATACAAAATACACATATAATTAGTTAAATTTGTATTTAAATACATGTACAAAATACACATAAAATAATGTAAATTTGTATGAAATGAAAACAAATTCACATAAAATTCGCGTCAAAATAAATAAACAAAATATCAATAAAAGAATGTGTATTTGTATGAAAATAGATATACAAAATACACATAAAATAACCTAAATTTGTATCAAACTATATACAAAATTCACAAAAATATTTTAAATTTGTATGAAAATAAACATACATAATACACATAAAATTAGGTAAATTTGTATTGAAATACATACACAAAACTCACATAAAATAATGTAAATTTGAATGAAAATACATAAACAAATACACTTAAAATAACGTAAATTTGTATAAAAAATATGTACAAAACACAAATAGAATAATGTAAAATCGTATCAAAATAAATACACAGAATATTAATAAAATAATGTAAATTTGTATGAAAATAAAGAAGCAAAATACCCATAAAATAACGCATTTTTTTTTTATAAAATATATATACCAAAATACACATCAAAAAATTAAATTTGTATTAAAATAAATATACAAAAAACACATACAATAAGGTAAATTTGTATTGAAATAAATATGCAAAATACATATAAAACAATGTAAATTTGTTTCAAAATATATATACGAATACACATAAAATAACGTAGATTTCTATAAAAATATATATACAAAATACACATAAAATGAAGTAAATACGTATAAAAAAAATGTATACAAAATACACATAAAATAATGTAAATTAGTATGAAAATAAATAAACAAAATACCAAAAAAGAATGTGTATTTGTATGAATATAAATATACAAAATACACATAAATTAACGTAAATTTATATAAAACTATATAAAAAATACACAGAAGTAATTAAATTTGTATGAAAAAATATACAAAATACACACGAAATAAGCTAAATTTGACTTGAAATATATATACAAAATACATGAAATAAAGTAAATTTGTATCAAAATATTTATACAAATACACATATAATAACGTAAATTTGTATGAAAATATATAAACAAAATACACATGAAATAATGTAAATACGTATAAAAAAATATGTACAAAAAACACATATAATCATGTAATTCGTATCAAAATAAATAAACAAAATACCAATAAAATAATATAAATTTGTATGAGTAAACGTCTATGTTGCATATTTCTTCAATACAAATTTACCTTATTATATACGCATTTTGTATATTAATTTTAATACAAATTTAATTATTCGATGTGTATTTTTGTATCTGTATTTGTATATATATTTTTATACGCTTTTACATTATTTAATATTTATTTTGAATATATATTTTTATACAAATTCATGGTATTTTATGTGTATTTGTATATATATTTTTATACAAATTTACATTATTTTATGTGTATTTTGTACATATATTATTTTACATATCTACCTTATTTTATGTTTATTTTGTATGTGTATTTTGTATATTTATATTTATCCAAATACACATTCTTTTATTGGTATTTTGTTTATTTATTTTAATTCGAATTTACATTATTTTATGTGTATTTTGTATACATTTTTTTATACGTATTTACTTAATTTTATGTGTATTTTGTATATATATTTTTTATAGAAATCTACGTTTTTTTATTTGTATTCGTATATATATTTTGAAACAAATTTACATTGTTTTATATGTATTTTTGCATATCTCTTTCAATACAAATTTACCTTATTGTATGTGCATTTTGTATATTTATTTCAATGCAAATTTAAATATTTTATGTGTATTTTGGTATATATATTTTTATAAGATTACGAAAATTTGAATAAAAATATATACAAAAAAACAAAAAAATAAATTTCAATTTGTATGAAAATAGATATACAAAATACACATATAATTAGTTAAATTTGTATTTAAATACATGTACAAAATACACATAAAATAATGTAAATTTGTATGAAATGAAAACAAATTCACATAAAATTCGCGTCAAAATAAATAAACAAAATATCAATAAAAGAATGTGTATTTGTATAAAAATAGATATACAAAATACACATAAAATAACCTAAATTGGTATCAAACTATATACAAAAATACACAAAAATATTTTAAATTTGTATGAAAATAAAGATACAAAATACACATAAAATTAGGTAAATTTATATTGAAATACATACACAAAACCCACATAAAATAATGTAAATTTGAATGAAAATACATAAACAAATACACTTAAAATAACGTAAATTTGTATAAAAAAATATGTACAAAACACAAATAGAATAATGTAAAATCGTATCAAAATAAATACACAGAATATTAATAAAATAATGTAAATTTGTATGAAAATAAAGAAGCAAAATACCCACAAAATAACGCATTTTTTTTATTTATAAAATATATATACCAAAATACACATCAAAAAATTTAATTTGTATTAAAATAAATATACAAAAAACACATACAATAAGGTAAATTTGTATTGAAATAGATATGCAAAATACATATAAAACAATGTAAATTTGTTTAAAAATATATATACGAATACACATATAATAACGTAGATTTCTATAAAAATATATATACAAAATACATATAAAATGAAGTAAATACGTATAAAAAAATGTTTACAAAATACACATAAAATAATGTAAATTCGTATCAAAATAAATAAACAAAATAGCAATAAAAGAATGTGTATTTGTATAAATATAAATATACAAAATACACATAAAATAACGTAAATTTATATAAAACTATATACAAAAATACACAGAAGTAATTAAATTTGTATGAAATATATACAAAATACACACAAAATAAGCTAAATTTGAATTGAAATATATATACAAAATACATGAAATTAAAGAAAATATTTTATCAAAATATTTATACAAATACACATATAATAACGTAAATTTGTATGAAAATATATAAACAAAATACACATTAAATAATGTAAATACGTATAAAAAATATGTACAAAATACACATATAATCATGTAATTCGTATCAAAATAAATAAACAAAATACCAATAAAATAATATAAATTTGTATGAGTAAACGTGTATGTTGCATTTTTTTTCAATACAAAATTACCTTATTATATACGCATTTTGTATATTAATTTTAATATATGTGTATTTGAATATATATTTTGATACAAATTCACTTTATTTTATGTATTTTCTATATTTATTTCAATTCAAATTTAGCTTATTTTATGTGTCTTTTGTATATCTATTTTCATTCAAATTTAATTATTTTTGTTTATTTTGTATATAGTTTTATACAATTCTACGTTATTTTATGTGTATATTTATATTTATACAAGTAAACATTCTTTATTGGCATTTAGTTTATTTATTTTGATACGAGCTTACATTATTTTATGTGTATTTTGTATACATTTTCTTATACGTATTTACTTCATTTTATGTATTTTGTATATATATTTTATAGAAATTATTTTATATGTATTCGTATATATATTATTACATTATTCTATTTGTGTTTTCTATATATTTTTTTATACATATTTACATTATTTAATGTGTATTTTCTATATATATTTCAAATAAATTTACGTTATTTTAAGTGTATTTGTTTATATATTTCAATAGAAATTTAACTAGTTTTATGTGTATTTTGTATATATATTTTTATACAAATTTAAATTATTTTTGTGTATATTTTTAAAAGAGTTTTATACCAATTTTAAATATTTTATTTGTATTTTGTATATCTATTTTCATACAAATACATTCTTTTATTGATATTTTGTTTATTTATTTTGATGCGAATTTACATTATTTAATGTGTATTGTGTATATATATTTTTATACGTATTTACGTCATTTCATGTGTATTTTTTATATATATTTCTATAGAAATATACGCTATTTTATGTGTATTCGTATATATATTTTGAAACAAATATACATTGTTTTATGTGCATTTTGTATATTTTTTCAATACAAATTTCCCTTATTGTACGTGCATTTTGTATATTAATTTTAATACAAATTTAATTATTCTATGTGTATTCTTGTATATGTATTTTTAAAAAAATATGCTATATTTTATAGGTATTTTGCATCTTTATTTTCATACAAAAATACATTATTTTATTGATATTCTGTGTATTTATTTGATACGATTTTACATTATTTTATGTATATTTTGTATATCTATTTTATACAAATGTACGTTATTTTATGTGAATTTGTTTTCATTTCATACAAATTTACATTATTTTATGTGTATTTTGTACATGTATTTAAATACAAATTTAACTAATTATATGTGTATTTTGTATATCTATTTTCATACAAATTGAAATTTTTTTGTTTTGTTTTTTTGTGTATATTTTTATTCAAATTTTCGTAATTTTATGAGTATTTTGTATATTTATTTTCCTACATATATACGTTCTTTTATCGGAATTTTGTTTATTTATTTTGATACGAATTTTCATTTTTTTAGGTGTATTTGATATATATATATATATATATATATATATATATATATATATATATATATATATATATATATATATATATATATATATATATATATATATATATATATATATATATATATATATATATATATATATATATATATATATATATATATATTTTATACTTATTTGCATAATTTTATATGTATTTTAAATATATATTTTTAAAGAAATTTACTCTATATGTATATACAAAAAAACTCAAAAATAATTTAAATTTGTATGAAAATAAATATACAAAATACACATAAAATTAGGTAAATTTGTATTGAAATACATATACAAAATACACTTAAAATAATGTTAATTTGAATGAAATTATATAAACAAATACACTTAAAATGACGTTAATTTGTTAAAATACATATATAAAATACACATTAAATAATGAAAATATGTATAAAAAAGTATATACAAAACACAAATAGTATAATATAAAATCGTATCAAAATATATACACAGAATATTAATAAAATAATGTACATTTGTATGAAAACTAAGATGCAAAATACCTTTAAAATAACGCATTTTTTTTTTTAAATTATATATACCAAAATACACATAAAATATTTGAATTTGTATTAAAATAAATATACAAAATGCACATACAATAAGGTAAATTTGTATTGAAATAGATATGCAAAAAAAATATAAAACAATGTAAATTTGTTTCAAAATATATATACGAATACACATAAAATAACGTAGATTTCTATAAATATATATATACAAAATACAAATAAAATTAAGTAAATACGAATCAAAAATGTATACAAAATACACATAAAATAATGTAAATTCGTATAAATATAAATAAACAAAATACCAATAAGAGAATGTGTATTTGTATAAATATAAATATACAAAATGCACATAAAATAACGTAAATTTGTATAAAACTATATACAAAAATACACAGAAGTAATTAAATTTGCATGAAAATAGATATACAAAATACACACAAAATAAGCTAAATTTGAATTGAAATATATATATACAAAATACATAAAATAAAGTAAATTCGTTTCAAAATTTTTTTTTTAACAAATACACATATAATAACGTAAATTTGTAAAAAAAATATATAAACAAAATACACATTAAGTAATGTAAATACGTATAAAAAAATATTTACAAAATACACCAATAATCAAGTCATTCGTATCAAAATAAATAAACAAAAAACTAATTAAATAATGTAAATTTGTATGAGAAAACATATACAAAATACACATAAAATAACGCTTTAAGTTTCTATAAAAATATATGTACAAAAATGCACATAAAATTAGTTTGCATAAAAAAGTATATACAAAACACACATTAGATAATGTAAATGAGTATAAAAATATGTATACAAAATACCTATGAAATAATCTAAATTCGTATCGAGTTAAATTAAGAAAATAACAATAAAATAATGTAATTTTGGATGAAAATATATATAGAAAACACATAAAATAACCTAAATACAAATACAAATATACACATTAAATAATTTAAAATTGAATGAAATAAATATACAAAATAAACATAAAATAAGGTATTTTTGTAATAAAATATATGTAAGAATACACATAAAATAATATAAATTTGTATGAAAATATATATACAAATACACATAAAATAACATGAATTTGTATAAAATGTTTCAAAATATATACGAATACACACAATAAAATAACGGAAATTTTTATGAAAATGTATATATAAAATACACATAAAATAGTTTAAATACGTAGAAAAATATATATACAAAATACATATAAAATAATGTAAATTCGTAAAAAATTAAATACACAAAATTCCAATAAAAGAATGTATATTTGTAGGAAAATATATCTACAAAAAACAAATAAAATAACTAAAATTTGTATAAAAATATATACAAAAATACACAAAAATAATTTAAATTTGTTTGAAAATAGATATGCAAAATACTTATAAAGTTAGGCAAATTTGTATTGAAATACATATACAAAACTCACATAAAATAATGTAAATTTTTATGAAAATATATAAACAAATACATATAAAATAACGTAAATTTGGATAAAATATATATATACAAAATATACATTAAATATTTTAAATATGTATAAAAATATATTATATTATATATATTTTTAGTGATATTTGCGTTATTTATGTGTATTTTGCATATGTTTTCTCATAGAAATTTACATTATTTTATTGGTATTTTGTCTATTTATTTTGATACGAATTACATGATTATGTGTGTATTTTTTACATTTTTTTATACGTATTTACATTATTTAATGTGTATTTTGTTTATATATTTTTATACAAATTTACGTTATTATATGTGTATTTGTTTTGGTATTTTGATACAAATTTACATTATTTTATGTATTTTGTATATATATATTTCAATTCAAATTTAGCTTATTTTATGTGTATTTTGTATCTATTTATTTTAATACAAAATCAAATATTTTATGTTTTTTCGTATATATATTTTTATAAAAAATGCGTTATTTTATGTGTATTTTGCATCTTAATTTTCATACAAATTTACATTATTTTATTAATATTTTCTGTATTTATTTTGATACGATTTTACATTATTTTGTTTGTGTTTTGTATATATTTTTTTTATACATATTTACATTATTTAATGTGTTTTTTGTATATAAATTTGATACAAATTTACGTTATTTTAAGTCTATATGTTTATATATTTTCTTTCAAATTTACATTATTTTATGTGTATTTTGTATATGTATTTCAATACAAATTTACTTAATTTTATGTTTTTTGTATATTTATTTTCATACAAGTTTAAATTATTTTTGTTTATTTTTGTATATAGTTTTATACAAATTTAGGTTATTTTATGTGTATTTTGTATATCTATTTTCATACAAATACACATTATTTTCATGATATTTTTTTTTTTTTGACACGAATTAACATTATTTAATGTGTATTTTGTATATATATTTTTATACGTATTTACATTATTTCAAGTGTATTTTGTATATATATCTCTATAGAAATCTACGTTATTTTATGTGTATTCGTATATATATTTTGAAACAAATTTACATTGTTTTATGTGTATTTTGCATATTTTTTCAATACAAATTTACATTATTATATGTGCATTTTGTATATTAATTTTAATACAAATTTGATTAATCTATGTGTATTTTTGTGTATGTATTTTTATAAAAATATGCTTTATTTTATGGGTATTTTGCATCTTTATTTTCATACCAATTTACATTATTTTATTGATATTCTGTGTATTTATTTGGTATGATTTTACATTATTCTATGTGTATTTTGTATATATATTTTATATAAAATGTATTTGTTTTCATTTCATACAAATCTACATTATTTTATGTGTTTTTTGTACATGTATTTAAATACAAATTTAACTAGTTATATGTGTGTTTTGTATATCTATTTTATATGTATATTTTCATAGAAATTTACTCTATTATATGAGTATTCGTATATATATTTTGATACAAATTTACATTATTGATATGTATTTTGCATATCTATTTCTATACAAATTTTCTTTATTGTACGTGCATTTTATATACTTATTTTAATAAAAATTTAATTATTTTATATGTATTTTTGTATATATATTTTTATGCAAATATGCGTTATATGGATATTTTGCAGCTTTATTTTCATACAAATTTACATTATTTTATTGATATTCTCTTTATTTATTTTGATACGATTTAACATTATTCTATGTGTATTTTGTATATATTTTTTATACATATTTTCATTATTTAAGGTTTATTTTGTATATGTATTTTATCCAAATTTACATTATTTTATGTGTATTTGTTTATATATTTTTATACAAATTTACATTATTTTATGTGTATTTTGTATATACATTTTCTTAAAAAAATTACGTTATTTTATTGTGTGTATTCGTATATATTTTGATACAAATTATATACAAATTCATGTTATTTAATGTGTATTTGTAATATATTTTCATACAAATTTATATTATTTTATGTGTATTTTTTCATATATTTCATTACAAATTTACCTTATTTTATGTTTATTTGTATATTTATTTCATTCAATTTTAAATTATTTTATGTGTATATTTGTATTTAGGTTATTTTATGTGTATTTTGTATATATATTTTCATCCAAAATTACATTATTATATTGGTATTTTCTTAATTTAATTCGATACGAATTTAGATTATTTCATAGGTATTTTGTATACATATTTTTATACTCATTTACATTATCTAATGTGTGTTTTGTATATATATTTTTATGCAAATTTATTTTATGTTCATTTTTGTACATATATTTTTATAGAAATTTGCGTTAATTTATGTATAGTTTTATATAAATTTACGTTATTTTATGTGCATTTTGTATATTTATATTTATACAAATACACATTCTTTTATTGCTGTATTGTTTATTTATATTTATACGAATTTACATTATTTTATGTGTATTTTGTATACATTTTTTTATACGTATTTACTTAATTTTATGAGTATTTTGTATATGTATTTTTATAGAAATCTACGTTTTTAATGTGTATTCGCATATTTATTTTGAAACAAATTTACATTATTTTATATGTATTTTGCATATCTATTTCAATACAAATTTACCTTATTGTATGTGCATTTTGTATATTTATTTTGATACAAATTCAAATATTTTATGTGTATTTTGGTATCAATAATTTTTAAAAAAATGCGTTATTTTATAGGTATTTTGCATCTTAATTTTCATACAAATTTACATTATTTTATTAATATTCTGTGTATATATTTTGATATGATTTTACATTATTTTATTTGTGTTTTGTATATATTTTTTTATACATATTTACATTATTTAATGCGTATTTTGTATATATATTTTATACAAATTTACGTTATTATATGTGTATTTGTTTATATATTTTCTTTCAAATTTACATTATTTTATGTGTATTTTGTATATGTATTTCAATAGAAATTAACCTAATTTTATCTGTATTGTGTATATTTCTTTTCATACAAATTTAAATTATTTTTGTGTATTTTTGTATATAGTTTTATACAAATTTAGGTTATTTTATGTACGCATTTACATTATTTAATGCGTGTTTTGTATATATATTTTTATCCAAAGTTAATTTCTTTTACGTTCATTTTTGGACGTATATTTTTATAGAAATTAGCGTTATTTTATATGTATTTGTATATGTTTTCTCATACAAATTTACATTATTTTATTGCTATTTTGTTTATTTAGTTTGATACGAATTACATGATTATATGTGTATTTTGTACATATTTTTTATACGTATTTACATTACTTAATATGTATTTTGTTTACATATTTTTAAACAAATTTACGTTATTATATGTATTTTTATAAATATTTTGATACAAATTTACATTATTTTATGTATTTTGTATATACATTTCAATTCAAATTTAGCTTATTTTATCTGTATTTTGTATATCTATTTTCATACGAATTTAATTACTTCTGTGTATTTTTGTATATAGTTTTATACAAATTTACGTTATTTTATGTGTATTTTGTATATTAATATTTATACAAATACACATTCTTTTATTGGTATTTTGTTTATTTATTTTGATACGAATTTACATTATTTTATGTGTATTATATATACCTTTTTTTTTACGTATTTACTTCATTTAACGTGTATTTTGTATATATATTTTTATACAAATCTACGTTATTTTATGTGTATTCGTATATATATTTTGAAACAAATTTACATTGTTTTATATGTATTTTGCATATATATTTCAATACAGATTTACCTTATTGTATGTGTATTTTGTATATTTATTTTAATACAAATAATTTTTTTTATGTGTATTTTTGTATATATATTTAAAAAAAAAAGCGTTATTTTATGGGTATTTTGCTTCTTTATTTTCATACAAATTTACATTATTTTATTAATATTCTGATACGATTTTACATTATTCTATTTGTATTTTGTATATATTCTTTTATATAAATTTACGTTATCTTAAGTGTATTTGTTTATGTATTTTCATTCAAATTTACAGTATTTTATGAGTATTTTGTATATGTATTTCAATACAAATTTACCTGATTTTATGTGTATTTTGTATATTTATTTTCATACAAATTTGAATTATTTTTGTGTATTTTTGTATATAGTTTTATACAAATTTATGTTTTCTTATGTGTATTTTGTATATTTATTTTCATACAAATACACATTCTTTTATTGACATTTTGTTTATTTATTTTGACGCGAATTTACATTATTTAATGTGTATTTTGTATATATATTTTTATACGTATTTACATCCTTTCATGTGTATTTTGTATATTTATAAAAAAATGCGTTATTTTATGGGTATTTTGCATCTTTATTTTCATAGAAATTTTCATTATTTTATTTACATTCTGTGTATTTATTTTAATACGATTTTACATTATTCTATTTGTGTTTTGTATATATATTTTTTATACATATTTACATTATTTAATGAGTATTTTTTATATATATTTTATACAAATTTGTGTTAATTTAAGTGTATTTGTTTATATATTTTCATTCAAATTTACATTATTTTATGTGTATTTTGTATATGTATTTCTTTACAAATTTACCTAATTTTATGTGTATTTTGTATATTTATTTTCATACAAATTTAACTTATTTTTGTGTATTTTTATATATAGTTTTATACAAATTTACGTTATTTTATGTGTATTTTGTATATATATTTTCATACAAATACACATTCTTTTATTGATATTTTAATTATTTATTTTGACACGAATTTACATTATTTAATGTGTATTTTGTATATATATTTTTATACGTATTTACAACATTTCATGTGTATTTTGTATATATATTTCTATAGAAATCTACGTTATTTTATGTGTATTCGTATATATATTTTGAAACAAATCTACATTATTTTTTGTGTATTTTGTATATAAATTTCATCATAAATTTGCCTTATTTAAAATAAGGTAAATTTATGATGAAATTTATATACAAAATACACATAAAATAATGTAGATTTTTTTCCAAATATATATACGAATACACATAAAATAACGTAGATTTTATTTTTATATCTATTTTCATTGAAATTCAAATCATTTTATGTTTATATATTTATTTGTATTTACGTTATTTTATGTGTATTTTCTATATATATTTTCATTCAAAATTATATTATTTTATCGGTATTTTGTTCATTTATTTCGATACGAATTTAGATTATTTCATGTGTATTTTCTATACATATAAATATAGAGTAAATTTCTATGAAAATATATATTCAAAATACATATAAAATTATGTAAATAAGTCTAAAAATATATATATCAAATACACCTGAAAAAAATGAAAATTCGTATCAAAATAAATAAATAAAATTCCGATAAAATTACGTAAATTCGAATTAAAATAAATAAACAAAATACCAATAAAAGAATGTGTATTTGGATAAATATAAATATACAAAATACACATACAAAATAAACATAAAATAAGGTAGATTTGTAATAAAATATATGTAGAAAATACACATAAAATAATGTAAATTTATATGAAAAATATATACAAATACACATAAAATACCATGAATTTGTATAAAAATATATATTCAAAATAAATATTAAATAATGGAAAAGCGTATAAAAATATATATACAAAGTACATATAAAATAATGTAAATTCGTATCAATATAAATCAACAAAACACCAATAAAATAATATATATTTGAATGAAAATAAATTTACAAAATACACATAACATAACTAAAATTTGTATTAAAATATATACAAAAATACATAAAAATAATTTGAGTTTGTATGAAAATAGATATACAAAATACACATAAAACTAGGTAAATTTCTTTTGAAATGTATATACAAAATACCCATAAAATATTGTAAATTTGTGTCAAAATATAAACAAATACACATAAAATAACGTAAATTTGTATGAAAAATATATACAAAATACGCATAGAATAATGTCAATTCCTATCAAAATGAATGAGCTGAATATCAATAAAATAATGTAAATTTGTATAAAAATAAAGATGCAAAATACCCAAAAAATAAAGCATATGTTTATAAAAATACAGATACAAAAATACACATCGAATAATTAAATTTGTATTAAAATTAATATACAAAATGCGTATATAATAAAGTAAATTTGTATTGAAAAAATATGCAACATACACGTTTACTCATACAAATTTATATTATTTTATTGGTATTTTGTTTATTTATTTTGATACGAATTACATGATTATATGTGTATTTTGTACATATTTTTTTATACGTATTTACATTATTTAATGTGTATTTTGTTGGTATATTTTCATACAAATTTACGTTATTATATGTGTGTTTGTATAAATATTTTGATACAAATTTACTTTATTTCATGTATTTTGTATATATATTTCAATTCAAATTTAGATTATTTCGTGTGTATTTGTATATATTTTCATACAAATTTAATTACTTCTGTGTATTTTTGTATATAGTTTTATATAAATTTACGTTATTTTATGTGTATTTTGTAAATTTATATTCATACAAATACACATTCTTTTATTGTTTTTTTGTTTATTTATTTTGATACGAATTTACATTATTTTATGATATATATTTTATCCAAATTTACATTATTTTATGTGTATTTGTTTATATATTTTCATACATATTTACATTATTTTATGGGTTTTTTGTATATATATTTTTCTACGTATTTAAATTATTTTGTGTATTTTGTATATACATTTTCATCAAAAAACTACGTTATTTTATTGTGTGTATAAGTATATATTTTGATACAAATTTTATACAAATTCATGCTATTTAATGTGTATTTGTATATATATTTTCATACAAATTTATATTATTTTATGTGTATTTTTTCATATATTTCATTACAAATTTACCTTATTTTATGTTTATTTTGTATATTTATTTCATTCAATTTTAAATTATTTTATGTGTATATTTGTATTTGTATTTAGGTTATTTTATGTGTATTTTGTATATATATTTTCATCCAAAATTACATTATTTTATTGGTATTTCTTAATTTAATTCGATACGAATTTAGATTATTTCCTAGGTATTTTGTATACATATTTTTATACTCATTTACATTATCTAATGTGTGTTTTGTCTATATATTTTTATGCAAATTTATTTAATGTTCATTTTTGTACATATATTTTTATAGAAATTTGCGTTATTTTATGTATGTAGTTTTATATAAATTTACGTTATTTTATGTGCATTTTATATATTTATATTTATACAAATACACATTCTTTTATTGGTATATTGTTTATTTACATTTACACGAATTAACATTATTTTATGTGTATTTTGTATACATTTTTTTATACGTGTTTACTTAATTTTATGTGTATTTTGTATATGTATTTTTATAGAAATCTATATAAATTTTAGTTATGTTATGTGTATTTTGTAAATCTATTTTCATTCAAATATATATTATTTTATTGGTATTTTGTTGATTTATACTGATACGAATTTACATTATTTTATATGTACTTTGTATATATATTTTTATACGCATTTACATTATTTAATATTTATTTTGAATATATAATTTTATGCAAATTCATGGTATTTTATGTGTATTTGTATATATATTTTCATATAAATTTACATTATTTTATGTGTATTTTGTACATACATTACAAATTTACCTTATTTTATGTTTATTTTGTATGTGTATATTGTACATTTATATTTATACAAATACACATTCTTTTATTGGTATTTTGTTTATTTATTTTGTTTCGAATTTACATTATTTTATGTGTATTTTGTTTACATTTTTTTATACGTATTTACTTAATTTTATGTGTATTTTGTATATATATTTTTATAGAAATCTACGTTATTTTATGTGTATTCGTATATATATTTTGAAACAAATTTACATTGTTTTATATATTTGTTTGCATATCTCTTTCAATAGAAGTTTACCTTATTGTATGTGCATTTTGTATATTTATTTCAACTCAAATCTAAATATTTTATGTGTATACATGTACAAAAAATACATAAAATAATGTAGATTTGTATGAAATGAAAACAAATACATTTTATATAAAATATATATACAAAATACACATAGAATAATGTAAAATCATTTGAAAATAAATACAAAGAATATCAATAAAATAATGTAAATTTGTATGAAAATAAAGATGCAAAATACCCATAAAATAAAGCATATTTTTATAAAAATACATATACAAAAATACACATTGATTAATCAAATTTGTATTAAAATTAATATACAAAATGCACATACAATAAGGTAAATTTGTATTGAAAAAATATGCAAAAAACACATAAAACAATGTAAATTTGTTTCAAAATATATATACGAATACACATAAAATAACGCAGATTTCTATAGAAATATATATACAAAATACACTTGAAATAATGTAAATACGTATAAAAATATATATACAAAATACACATTAAATAATGTTAATTCGTGTCAAATTAAATAAACAAAATATCATGAAAAGGATGTGTATTTGTATGAAAATAGATATACAAAATACACATAAATAACCTAAATTTGTATAAAACTATAAACAAAAACACACAAAAATAATTTAAAGTTGTATGAAAATAAATATACAAAAAACATATAAAATTAGGTAAATTTGAATTGAAATACATATACAAAATACTCATGAAATAATGTAAATTTGAATGAAAATATAGAAACATATAGACTTAAAATAACGTAAATTTGTATCAAATATATATACAAAAAACACATTAAATAATGTAAATATGTATAAAAAAATATATACAAAACACAAATAAAATCATGTAAAATCGTATCAAAATAAATACAGAAAATATTAATAAAATAATGTAAATTTGTATGAAAATTAAGATTCAAAATACCCATAAAATAACGCATTTTTTATAAAAATATATATATACGAAAAAACATAAAATATTTGATTTTGTATTAAAATAAATAGATATACAAAATACACATAAAATAAGCTAAATTAAATGAAAAATATATACAAAATA
Organism: Eriocheir sinensis; assembly: GCF_024679095.1. Lineage (NCBI taxonomy): Eukaryota > Metazoa > Arthropoda > Malacostraca > Decapoda > Varunidae > Eriocheir > Eriocheir sinensis. Next base: position 485,808 of record NW_026110629.1, on the reverse strand, counting down.
CACATAGAATAATGTAAAATCGTATCAAAATAAATACACAGAATATCAATAAGTAAATAATGTGAATATGTTTAAAAAAATATATACAAAACACAAATAGAATAATGTAAAATCGTATCAAAATAAATACACAGAATGTTAATTAAATAATATAAATTTGTATGAAAATAAAGATGAAAAATAGCCATAAAATAACGCATTTTTAAAAAAAATATATATATACCAAAATACACATAAAATATTAAAATTTGTATTAAAATAAATATAAAACATGCACATACTGTAGGGTAAATTTGTATTGAAATAGATATGCAAAATACATATAAAACAATGTAAATTTGTTTCAAAATATATATACGAATACACATAAGATAACGTTGATTTCTATAAAAATATATACAAAATACACATAAAATGAAGTAAATACTTATAAAAAAAATGAATACAAAATACACATAAAAATCGTATCAAAATAAATTAACAAAATACCAGTAAAAGAATGTGTATTTGTATAAATATAAATATACAAAATACACATAAAATATCGTAGATTTGTATAAAACTATATACAAAAATACACAGAACAAATACACATTCTTTTATTGGTATTTTGTTTATTTATTTTGTTTCGAATTTATATTATTTTATGTGTATTTTGTTTACATTTTTTTATACGTATTTACCTAATTTTATGTATTTTGTATATATATTTCTATAGAAATCTACGTTATTTTATGTGTATTCGTGTATATATTTTGAAACAAATTTACACTGTTTTATTTGTATTATGCGTTTTTTTTTCAATACATATTTACCTTATTGTATGTTTGCATTTTGTATATTAATTTTAATACAAATTTAATTATTCTATGTGTATTTTTGTATATGTATTTTAAAAAAAAAATATGCTGTATCTTATGGGTATTTTGCATCTTTATTTTCATACAAATTTAAACTATTTTATTGATATTCTGTGTACCTATTTTGATACGATTTAACATTATTCTATGTATAACAAAAATAAATACAGAATACACAAAAATAGATATGCAAAATACATATAAACAATGTAAATTTGTTTCAAAATATATATACGAATACACATGAAATAAGGTAGAATTCTATAAAAATATATATACAAAATACACATAAAATTAAGTAATACGTATAAAAAAAGTATACAAAATATTCATAAAATAATGTAAATTAGTATCAAAATAAATAAACAAAATACCAATAAAAGAATGTGTATTTGTATAAATATATATATACAAAATACACATTAAATAATATAAATTTGTTTAAAACTATTCAAAATACGCATGAAATGATGTAAATACGTATAAAAAAATATATACAAAATACACATTAAATAATGTAAACTCGCGTCAAAATAAATAAACAAAATATCAATAAAAGAATGTGTATTTGTATGAAAATAGATATACAAAATACACATAAAATAACCTAAATTTGTATCAAACTATATACAAAAATAAACAAAAATATTTTAAATTTGTATGAAAATAAATATACAAAATACACATAAAATTAGGTAAATTTGTTGAATACATACACAAAGTACACATAAAATAATGTAAATTTTAATGAAAATACATAAACAAATACACTTAAAATAACGTAAATTTGTATAAAAAAATCTCTACAAAACACAAATAGAATAATGTAAAATCGTATCAAAAGAAATACACAGAATATTAATTTAGTAATGTAAATTTTGTTTGAAAATAAAGAAGCAAAATACCCATAAAATAACGCATTTATAAAAATATATATACCAAAATACACATAAAAAAATAAAATTTGTATTAAAATAAATATACAAAAAACACAAACAATAAGGTAAATTTGTATTGAAATAGATATGCAAAATACATATAAAACAATGTAAATTTGTTTCAAAATATATATACGAATACATAAAATAACGTAGATTTCTGAAAATATATATACAAAATACACATAAAATGAAGTAAATACGTATAAAAAAATGTATACAAAATACACATAAAATAATGTAAATTCGTATCAAAATAAATAAACAAAATACCAATAAAAGAATGTATATTTGTATAAATATAAATATACAAAATACACATAAAATAACGTAAATTTATATAAAACTATATACAAAATACACAAGTAATTAAATTTGTATGAAAATATATACAAAATACACACAAAATAAGCTAAATTTGAATTGAAATATATATACAAAATACATGAAATAAAGTAAATTTGTATCAAAATATTTATACAAATACACATATAATAACGTAAATTTGTATGAAAATATATAAACAAAATACACATTAAATAATGTAAATACGTATAAAGAAATATGTACAAAATACACATAATATAATCATGTAATTCGTATCAAAATAAATAAACAAAATACCAATAAAATACTATAAATTTGTATAAGTAAACGTGTATGTTGCATATTTTTTCAATACAAATTTACCTTATTATATACGCTTTTTGTATATTAATTTTAATATATGTGTATTTGAATATATATTTTGATACAAATTTACATTATTTACATTATTTTATTGCTATTTTGTTTATTTAGTTTGATACGAATTACATGATTATATGTGTATTTTGTACATATTTTTTATACGTATTTACATTACTTAATGTGCATTTTGTTTATATATTTTTAAACAAATTTACGTTTTTATGTGTATTTTTATAAATATTTTGATACAAATTTACATTATCTTATGCATTTTGTATATACATTTCAATTCAAATTTAGCTTATTTTATCTGTATTTTGTATATCTATTTTCATATGAATTTAATTACTTCTGTGTATTTTTGTATATAGTTTTATACAAATCTACGTTATTTTATGTGTATTTTGTATATATATATTTATACAAATACACATTCTTTTATTGGTATTTTGTTTATTTATTTTGATACGAATTTACATTATTTTATGTGTATTTTGTATACATTTTTTTATACGTATTTACTTCATTTACGTGTATTTTGTATATATATTTTGATACAAATCTACGTTATTTTATGTGTATTCGTATATATATTTTGAAACATATTTACATTGTTTTATATGTATTTTGCATATCTATTTCAATACAGATTTACCTTATTGTATGTGTATTTTGTATATTTATTTTAATACAAATAAATTTTTTATGTGTATTTTTGTATATATGTTTAAAAAAAATGCGTTATTTTATGGGTATTTTGCTTCTTTATTTTCATACAAATTTACATTATTTTATTAATATTTTGTGTATTTATTTTGATACGATTTTACATTATTCTATTTGTGTTTTGTATATATTTTTTTATACAAATTTACGTTATTTTAAGTTTATTTGTTTATGTATTTTCATTCAAATTTACAGTATTTTATGTGTATTTTGTATATGTATTTCAATACAAATTTACCTATTTTTATATGTTTTTTTTATATTTATTTTCATACAAATTTAAATAATTTTTGTGTATTTTTGTATATAGTTTTATACAAATTTAAGTTATCTTATGTGTATTTTGTATATTTATTTTCATACAAATACACATTCTTTTATTGACATTTTGTTTATTTATTTTGACGCGAATTTACATTATTTAATGTGTATTTTGTATATATATTTTTATACGTATTTACATCCTTTCATGTGTATTTTGTATATTTATAAAAAATGCGTTATTTTATGGGTATTTTGCATCTTTATTTTCATACAAATTTACATTATTTTATTTACATTCTGTGTATTTATTTTAATACGATTTTACATTATTCAATTTGTGTTTTGTATATATATATGTATATATACATATTTTCATTATTTAATGAGTATTTTTTTTATATATATTTTATACAAATTTATGTTAATTTAAGTGTATTTGTTTATATATTTTACATATTTACATTATTTTATGTGTATTTTGTATATGTATTTCTTTACAAATTTACCTAATTTTACGTGTATTTTGTAAATTCATTTTCATACAAATTTAACGTATGTTTGTGTATTTTTATGTATAGTTTTATACAAATTTACGTTATTTTATGTGTATTTTGTATATGTATTTTCATACAAATACACATTCTTTTATTATCTAATGTGTGTTTTGTATATATATTTTTGTGCAAATTTATTTTATGCTCATTTTTGTACATATATTTTTATAGAAATTTGCGTTATTTTATGTGTATAGTTTTATATAAATTTACGTTATTTTATGTGCATTTTGTATATTTATATTTATACAAATACATATTCTTTTATTAGTATATTGTTTATTTACATTTATACGAATTTACTTTATTTTATGTGAATTTTGTATACATTTTTTTATACGTATTTACTTAATTTTATATGTATTTTGTATATGTATTTTTATAGAAAACTACGTTATTTTATGTGTATTCGTATATATATTTTGAAACAAATTTACATTATTTTATATGTATTTTGCATATCTATTTCAATACAAATTTACCTTATTGAATATGCATTTTGTATATTTATTTTAATTCAAATTGAAATATTTTATGTGTATTTTGGTATCAATAATTTTATAAAAAAAAAAGTAAATTTGTATAAAAAAAATATGTACAAAACACAGACAGAATCATGTAAAATCGTATCAAAATAAATACACAAAATATTAATAAAATAATGTAAATTTGTATGAAAATAAAGAAGCAAAATACCCATAAAATAATGCATTTTTTTATAAAATATATAAAATACAATAAAATAAAAATACAAAACAATAAAATAAATAAAAATAAAAAATGAAATAAAATATATAAAAATAAATGAATGTAATTAAATAAAAATAAAAATATAAAATATATAACATAAAATAGATAAAATAAAATAAAAATATAAAAAATATACATAAAATATATAAATACGTATAAATATAAAATATATAAAAATAAATAAAATAAATAAAATAAATAAAAAATATGTATATAAAAATAAATACAAATAAAATGTTGTCAAAAAAAATAAAAAAACAAAAAATATAAAAAAAATGTATGTATAAATATAAATATACAAAATACACATAAAATAACGTAAATTTATATAAAATATATATACAAAATACATAGAAGTAATAAATTTGTATGAAAATATATACAAAATACACACAAAATAAGCTACATTTGAATTGAAATATATATACAAAATACATATTTTGCATATCTATTTTCAAACAAATTTAAATTATTTTTTGTATTTTGTATATATTTATTTTGTTATATAGAATAATGTAAAATCGTATCAAAATAAGTACACAGAATATCAATAAAATAATTTAAATTTGTATGAAAATAAAGATGCAAAATACCCATAAGATAAAGCAAATTTTTATAAAACACATATACAAAATACACATAGAATAATTAAATTTGTATTGAAATTAATATACAAAATGCACACATAAAAAGGTAAATTTGTATTGAAAAAAAAAATCAAAATACAAATAAAAAAGTGTAAATTTGTTACAAAAAATATAAACGAATAAACATAAAAATACGTGTTTATTGTATATCTATTTTAATACAAATACACATTCTTTTATTGATATTTTGTATATTTATTTTGACGCGAGTTTACATTATTTAATGTATTTTATATATATTTTTATACGTGTTTACATCATTTGATGTGTATTTTGTATATATATTTCTATAGAAATCTACGTTGATTTATGAGTATTCGTATATAGATTTTGAAATAAATTTACTCTGTTTTATGTGTATTTTGCATATTTTTTCAATACAAATTTACTTTATTGTATATGCATTTTGTATATTAATTTTAATACAAATTTAATTATGCTGTGTGTATTTTTGTATATGTATTTTTATAAAAATATGCTTTATTTTATGGGAATTTTGCATTTTTATTTTCATACAAATTTACATTATTTTATTTATATTCTGTTTATTTTTTTTAAACAATTTTACATTATTCTATGTGTATTTTGTATATCTTTTTTCATACGTATTTACTTAATTTTATGTGTATTTTGTATATATATTTTTATAGAAATCTACGTTATTTTATGTGTATTCGTATATATATTTTGAAACAAATTTACATCGTTTTATATGTATTTTTGCATATCTCTTTCAATACAAGTTTACCTTATTGTATGTGCATTTTGTATATTTATTTCAAAACAAATTTAAATATTTTATGTGTATTTTGGTATATATATTTTTATAAGAAATGCGCTATTTGATGGGAATTTTGCATCTTTATTTTCATACAAATTCACATTATTTTATTAATATTCGGTGTATTTATTTTGATACGATTTCACATTATTCTATTTGTTTTTTGTATATATATTTTTTTATACATATTTTCATTATTTAATGTGTATCTTGCATATATATTTCATACAAATTTATTATCTATTATTTATTTTCATGCAAATACACATTGTTTTCATGATATTTTGTTTATTTATTTTGACACGAATTTACCTAGATATGTATTTTGTATATATATTTTTATACGTATTTACATAATTTCATGTGTATTTTGTATATATATATTTCAATAGAAATCTACGTTATTTTATGTGTATTCGTATATATATTTTGAAACAAATTAACTTTGTTTTATATGTATTTTTGAATATCTCTTTCAATACATATTTACCTACTGTATATGCATTTTGTATATTTATTTCAATACAAATTTAAATATTTTATGTGTATTTTCGTATATATATTTTTATAAAAAATGCGCTATTTTATGGGAATTCTGCATCTTTCTTTTCATACAAATTTATATTATTTTATTGATATTCTGTGTATTTATATTGACAGGATTTTACATTATTCTATTTCTTTTTTTAAAAATTTATTTTATACACATTTACATTATTTATTGTGTATCTTGCATATATATTTTATACAAATCTACGTTATTTTAAGTGTATTTGTTTATATATTTTCATTCAAATTTACATTATTTTATGTGTATTTTGTATATGTATTTCAATACAAATTTACCTAATTTTATATGTATTTTGTATATTTCTTTTCATACAAATTTTAAATATTTTTGTGTATTTTTGTATATAGTTTTATACAAATTTAGGTTATTTTATGAACGCATTTACATTATTTAATGTGTGTTTTGTTTATATATTTTTATGCAAATTTGCGTTATTTTATGTGTATTTTTATATGTTTTCTCATACAAATTTACATTATTTTATTGCTATTTTGTTTATTTATTTTGATACGAATGAAAATAGATATACAAAATATACATAAAATAAACTAAATTTGTATTGAAATATATATACAAAATACATAAAATAATGTAAATTTGTATCAAAATATTTTAACAGAAGCGCATAAAATAACGTAAATTTGTTTTAATACATACGAAATACACTTAAATAATGTAAATATGTATAAAAAAATATATACAAAACACAAATAGAATAATGTAAAATCGTATCAAAATAAATACACAGAATATTAATAAAACAATGTAAATTTGTATGAAAATAAAGATGCAAAATACCCATTAAATAACCCATTAAATATACCAAAATACACATCAAAAAATTTAATTTGTATTAAAATAAATATACAAAAAACACATACAATAAGGTAAATTTGTATTGAAATAGATATGCAAAATACATATAAAACAATGTAAATTTGTTTAAAAATATATATACGAATACACATATAATAACGTAGATTTCTATAAAAATATATACACAAAATACATATAAAATGAAGTAAATACGTATAAAAAAATGTTTACAAAATACACATAAAATAATGTAAATTCGTATCAAAATAAATAAACAAAATAGCAATAAAAGAATGTGTATTTGTATAAATATAAATATACAAAATACACATAAAATAACGTAAATTTATATAAAACTATATACAAAAATACACAGAAGTAATTAAATTTGTATGAAATATATACAAAATACACACAAAATAAGCTAAATTTGAATTGAAATATATATACAAAATACATGAAATTAAAGAAAATATTTTATCAAAATATTTATACAAATACACATATAATAACGTAAATTTGTATGAAAATATATAAACAAAATACACATTAAATAATGTAAATACGTATAAAAAATATGTACAAAATACACATATAATCATGTAATTCGTATCAAAATAAATAAACAAAATACCAATAAAATAATATAAATTTGTATGAGTAAACGTGTATGTTGCATTTTTTTTCAATACAAAATTACCTTATTATATACGCATTTTGTATATTAATTTTAATATATGTGTATTTGAATATATATTTTGATACAAATTCACTTTATTTTATGTATTTTCTATATTTATTTCAATTCAAATTTAGCTTATTTTATGTGTCTTTTGTATATCTATTTTCATTCAAATTTAATTATTTTTGTTTATTTTTGTATATAGTTTTATACAATTCTACGTTATTTTATGTGTATTTTGTATATTTATATTTATACAAGTAAACATTCTTTTATTGGCATTTAGTTTATTTATTTTGATACGAGCTTACATTATTTTATGTGTATTTTGTATACATTTTCTTATACGTATTTACTTCATTTTATGTGTATTTTGTATATATATTTTTATAGAAATCTACGTTATTTTATATGTATTCGTATATATATTTTGAAACAAATTTACGTTGTTTTATGTGTATTTTGCATATCTATTTCAATACAAATTTACCTTATTGTATGTGCATTTTGTATATTTATTGTAATACAAATTTAAATATTTTATGTGTATTTTGGTATATATATTTTCATAAAAAATGCGTTGTTTTATGGGTATTTTGCATCTTTATTTTCATACAAATTTAAATTATTTTATTAATATTCTGTGTATTTATTATCATACTATTTTACATTATTCTATTTGTGTTTTCTATATATTTTTTTATACATATTTACATTATTTAATGTGTATTTTCTATATATATTTCAAATAAATTTACGTTATTTTAAGTGTATTTGTTTATATATTTCAATAGAAATTTAACTAGTTTTATGTGTATTTTGTATATATATTTTTATACAAATTTAAATTATTTTTGTGTATATTTTTAAAAGAGTTTTATACCAATTTTCAATATTTTATGTGTATTTTGTATATCTATTTTCATACAAATACACATTCTTTTATTGATATTTTGTTTATTTATTTTGATGCGAATTTACATTATTTAATGTGTATTGTGTATATATATTTTTATACGTATTTACGTCATTTCATGTGTATTTTTTATATATATTTCTATAGAAATATACGCTATTTTATGTGTATTCGTATATATATTTTGAAACAAATATACATTGTTTTATGTGCATTTTGTATATTTTTTCAATACAAATTTCCCTTATTGTACGTGCATTTTGTATATTAATTTTAATACAAATTTAATTATTCTATGTGTATTCTTGTATATGTATTTTTAAAAAAATATGCTATATTTTATAGGTATTTTGCATCTTTATTTTCATACAAAAATACATTATTTTATTGATATTCTGTGTATTTATTTGATACGATTTTACATTATTTTATGTATATTTTGTATATCTATTTTATACAAATGTACGTTATTTTATGTGAATTTGTTTTCATTTCATACAAATTTACATTATTTTATGTGTATTTTGTACATGTATTTAAATACAAATTTAACTAATTATATGTGTATTTTGTATATCTATTTTCATACAAATTGAAATTTTTTGTTTTGTTTTTTTGTGTATATTTTTATTCAAATTTTCGTAATTTTATGAGTATTTTGTATATTTATTTTCCTACAAATATACGTTCTTTTATCGGAATTTTGTTTATTTATTTTGATACGAATTTTCATTTTTTTAGGTGTATTTGATATATATATATATATATATATATATATATATATATATATATATATATATATATATATATATATATATATATATATATATATATATATATATATATATATATATATATATATATATATATATATATATATATATATATATATATATATATATATATATATATATATATATATATATTTATATGTATTTTAAATATATATTTTTAAAGAAATTTACTCTATATGTATATACAAAAAAACTCAAAAATAATTTAAATTTGTATGAAAATAAATATACAAAATACACATAAAATTAGGTAAATTTGTATTGAAATACATATACAAAATACACTTAAAATAATGTTAATTTGAATGAAATTATATAAACAAATACACTTAAAATGACGTTAATTTGTTAAAATACATATATAAAATACACATTAAATAATGAAAATATGTATAAAAAAGTATATACAAAACACAAATAGTATAATATAAAATCGTATCAAAATATATACACAGAATATTAATAAAATAATGTACATTTGTATGAAAACTAAGATGCAAAATACCTATAAAATAACGCATTTTTTTTTAAATTATATATACCAAAATACACATAAAATATTTGAATTTGTATTAAAATAAATATACAAAATGCACATACAATAAGGTAAATTTGTATTGAAATAGATATGCAAAAAAAATATAAAACAATGTAAATTTGTTTCAAAATATATATACGAATACACATAAAATAACGTAGATTTCTATAAATATATATATACAAAATACAAATAAAATTAAGTAAATACGAATCAAAAATGTATACAAAATACACATAAAATAATGTAAATTCGTATAAATATAAATAAACAAAATACCAATAAGAGAATGTGTATTTGTATAAATATAAATATACAAAATGCACATAAAATAACGTAAATTTGTATAAAACTATATACAAAATAAACAGAAGCAATTAAATTTGCATGAAAATAGATATACAAAATACACACAAAATAAGCTAAATTTGAATTGAAATATATATATACAAAATACATAAAATAAAGTAAATTCGTTTCAAAATATTTTTAACAAATACACATATAATAACGTAAATTTGTAAAAAAAATATATAAACAAAATACACATTAAGTAATGTAAATACGTATAAAAAAAATATTTACAAAATACACCAATAATCAAGTCATTCGTATCAAAATAAATAAACAAAAAACTAATTAAATAATGTAAATTTGTATGAGAAAACATACAAAATACACATAAAATAACGTTTTAAGTTTCTAAAAAATATATGTACAAAATGCACATAAAATTAGTTTGCATAAAAAATATATACAAAACACACATTAGATAATGTAAATGAGTATAAAAATATGTATACAAAATACCTATGAAATAATCTAAATTCGTATCGAGTTAAATTAAGAAAATAACAATAAAATAATGTAATTTTGGATGAAAATATATATAGAAAACACACATAAAATAACCTAAATACAAATACAAATATACACATTAAATAATTTAAAATTGAATGAAATAAATATACAAAATAAACATAAAATAAGGTAACTTTTGTAATAAAATATATGTAAGAATACACATAAAATAATATAAATTTGTATGAAAATATATATACAAATACACATAAAATAACATGAATTTGTATAAAATGTTTCAAAATATATACGAATACACACAATAAAATAACGGAAATTTTTATGAAAATGTATATATAAAATACACATAAAATAGTTTAAATACGTAGAAAAATATATATACAAAATACATATAAAATAATGTAAATTCGTAAAAAATTAAATACACAAAATTCCAATAAAAGAATGTATATTTGTAGGAAAATATATCTACAAAAAACAAATAAAATAACTAAAATTTGTATAAAAATATATACAAAAATACACAAAAATAATTTAAATTTGTTTGAAAATAGATATGCAAAATACTTATAAAGTTAGGCAAATTTGTATTGAAATACATATACAAAACTCACATAAAATAATGTAAATTTTTATGAAAATATATAAACAAATACATATAAAATAACGTAAATTTGGATAAAATATATATATATATACAAAATATACATTAAATATTTTAAATATGTATAAAAATATATTATATTATATATATTTTTAGTGATATTTGCGTTATTTATGTGTATTTTGCATATGTTTTCTCATAGAAATTTACATTATTTTATTGGTATTTTGTCTATTTATTTTGATACGAATTACATGATTATGTGTGTATTTTTTACATTTTTTTATACGTATTTACATTATTTAATGTGTATTTTGTTTATATATTTTTATACAAATTTACGTTATTATATGTGTATTTGTTTTGGTATTTTGATACAAATTTACATTATTTTATGTATTTTGTATATATATATTTCAATTCAAATTTAGCTTATTTTATGTGTATTTTGTGTATCTATTTATTTTAATACAAAATCAAATATTTTATGTTTTTTCGTATATATATTTTTATAAAAAATGCGTTATTTTATGTGTATTTTGCATCTTAATTTTCATACAAATTTACATTATTTTATTAATATTTTCTGTATTTATTTTGATACGATTTTACATTATTTTGTTTGTGTTTTGTATATATTTTTTTTTATACATATTTACATTATTTAATGTGTTTTTTGTATATAAATTTGATACAAATTTACGTTATTTTAAGTCTATATGTTTATATATTTTCTTTCAAATTTACATTATTTTATGTGTATTTTGTATATGTATTTCAATACAAATTTACTTAATTTTATGTTTTTTGTATATTTATTTTCATACAAGTTTAAATTATTTTTGTTTATTTTTGTATATAGTTTTATACAAATTTAGGTTATTTTATGTGTATTTTGTATATCTATTTTCATACAAATACACATTATTTTCATGATATTTTTTTTATTTTTTTTGACACGAATTAACATTATTTAATGTGTATTTTGTATATATATTTTTATACGTATTTACATTATTTCAAGTGTATTTTGTATATATATCTCTATAGAAATCTACGTTATTTTATGTGTATTCGTATATATATTTTGAAACAAATTTACATTGTTTTATGTGTATTTTGCATATTTTTTCAATACAAATTTACATTATTATGTGCATTTTGTATATTAATTTTAATACAAATTTGATTAATCTATGTGTATTTTTGTGTATGTATTTTTATAAAAATATGCTTTATTTTATGGGTATTTTGCATCTTTATTTTCATACCAATTTACATTATTTTATTGATATTCTGTGTATTTATTTGGTATGATTTTACATTATTCTATGTGTATTTTGTATATATATTTTATATAAAATGTATTTGTTTTCATTTCATACAAATCTACATTATTTTATGTGTTTTTTGTACATGTATTTAAATACAAATTTAACTAGTTATATGTGTGTTTTGTATATCTATTTTATATGTATATTTTCATAGAAATTTACTCTATTATATGAGTATTCGTATATATATTTTGATACAAATTTACATTATTGATATGTATTTTGCATATCTATTTCTATACAAATTTTCTTTATTGTACGTGCATTTTATATACTTATTTTAATAAAAATTTAATTATTTTATATATTTTTGTATATATATTTTTATGCAAATATGCGTTATATGGATATTTTGCAGCTTTATTTTCATACAAATTTACATTATTTTATTGATATTCTCTTTATTTATTTTGATACGATTTAACATTATACTATGTGTATTTTGTATATATTTTTTATACATATTTTCATTATTTAAGGTTTATTTTGTATATGTATTTTATCCAAATTTACATTATTTTATGTGTATTTGTTTATATATTTTTATACAAATTTACATTATTTTATGTGTATTTTGTATATACATTTTCTTAAAAAAATTACGTTATTTTATTGTGTGTATTCGTATATATTTTGATACAAATTATATACAAATTCATGTTATTTAATGTGTATTTGTAATATATTTTCATACAAATTTATATTATTTTATGTGTATTTTTTCATATATTTCATTACAAATCTACCTTATTTTATGTTTATTTGTATATTTATTTCATTCAATTTTAAATTATTTTATGTGTATATTTGTATTTAGGTTATTTTATGTGTATTTTGTATATATATTTTCATCCAAAATTACATTATTATATTGGTATTTTCTTAATTTAATTCGATACGAATTTAGATTATTTCATAGGTATTTTGTATACATATTTTTATACTCATTTACATTATCTAATGTGTGTTTTGTATATATATTTTAAGCAAATTTATTTTATGTTCATTTTGTACATATATTTTTATAGAAATTTGCGTTAATTTATGTATAGTTTTATATAAATTTACGTTATTTTATGTGCATTTTGTATATTTATATTTATACAAATACACATTCTTTTATTGCTGTATTGTTTATTTATATTTATACGAATTTACATTATTTTATGTGTATTTTGTATACATTTTTTTATACGTATTTACTTAATTTTATGAGTATTTTGTATATGTATTTTTATAGAAATCTACGTTTTTTATGTGTATTCGCATATATATTTTGAAACAAATTTACATTATTTTATATGTATTTTGCATATCTATTTCAATACAAATTTACCTTATTGTATGTGCATTTTGTATATTTATTTTGATACAAATTCAAATATTTTATGTGTATTTTGGTATCAATAATTTTTAAAAAAATGCGTTATTTTATAGGTATTTTGCATCTTAATTTTCATACAAATTTACATTATTTTATTAATATTCTGTGTATATATTTTGATACGATTTTACATTATTTTATTTGTGTTTTGTATATATTTTTTATACATATTTACATTATTTAATGCGTTTTTTGTATATATATTTTATACAAATTTACGTTATTATATGTGTATTTGTTTATATATTTTCTTTCAAATTTACATTATTTTATGTGTATTTTGTATATGTATTTCAATAGAAATTAACCTAATTTTATCTGTATTGTGTATATTTCTTTTCATACAAATTTAAATTATTTTTGTGTATTTTTGTATATAGTTTTATACAAATTTAGGTTATTTTATGTACGCATTTACATTATTTAATGCGTGTTTTGTATATATATTTTTATCCAAAGTTAATTTCTTTTACGTTCATTTTTGGACGTATATTTTTATAGAAATTAGCGTTATTTTATATGTATTTGTATATGTTTTCTCATACAAATTTACATTATTTTATTGCTATTTTGTTTATTTAGTTTGATACGAATTACATGATTATATGTGTATTTTGTACATATTTTTTATACGTATTTACATTACTTAATATGTATTTTGTTTACATATTTTTAAACAAATTTACGTTATTATATGTATTTTTATAAATATTTTGATACAAATTTACATTATTTTATGTATTTTGTATATACATTTCAATTCAAATTTAGCTTATTTTATCTGTATTTTGTATATCTATTTTCATACGAATTTAATTACTTCTGTGTATTTTTGTATATAGTTTTATACAAATTTACGTTATTTTATGTGTATTTTGTATATTAATATTTATACAAATACACATTCTTTTATTGGTATTTTGTTTATTTATTTTGATACGAATTTACATTATTTTATGTGTATTATATATACCTTTTTTTTTTACGTATTTACTTCATTTAACGTGTATTTTGTATATATATTTTTATACAAATCTACGTTATTTTATGTGTATTCGTATGTATATTTTGAAACAAATTTACATTGTTTTATATGTATTTTGCATATATATTTCAATACAGATTTACCTTATTGTATGTGTATTTTGTATATTTATTTTAATACAAATAATTTTTTTTATGTGTATTTTTGTATATATATTTAAAAAAAAAAGCGTTATTTTATGGGTATTTTGCTTCTTTATTTTCATACAAATTTACATTATTTTATTAATATTCTGATACGATTTTACATTATTCTATTTGTATTTTGTATATATTTTTTTATATAAATTTACGTTATCTTAAGTGTATTTGTTTATGTATTTTCATTCAAATTTACAGTATTTTATGAGTATTTTGTATATGTATTTCAATACAAATTTACCTGATTTTATGTGTATTTTGTATATTTATTTTCATACAAATTTGAATTATTTTTGTGTATTTTTGTATATAGTTTTATACAAATTTATGTTTTCTTATGTGTATTTTGTATATTTATTTTCATACAAATACACATTCTTTTATTGACATTTTGTTTATTTATTTTGACGCGAATTTACATTATTTAATGTGTATTTTGTATATATATTTTTATACGTATTTACATCCTTTCATGTGTATTTTGTATATTTATAAAAAATGCGTTATTTTATGGGTATTTTGCATCTTTATTTTCATAGAAATTTACATTATTTTATTTACATTCTGTGTATTTATTTTAATACGATTTTACATTATTCTATTTGTGTTTTGTATATATATTTTTTATACATATTTACATAATTTAATGAGTATTTTTATATATATTTTATACAAATTTATGTTAATTTAAGTGTATTTGTTTATATATTTTCATTCAAATTTACATTATTTTATGTGTATTTTGTATATGTATTTCTTTACAAATTTACCTAATTTTATGTGTATTTTGTATATTTATTTTCATACAAATTTAACTTATTTTTGTGTATTTTTATATATAGTTTTATACAAATTTACGTTATTTTATGTGTATTTTGTATATATATTTTCATACAAATACACATTCTTTTATTGATATTTTAATTATTTATTTTGACACGAATTTACATTATTTAATGTGTATTTTGTATATATATTTTTATACGTATTTACAACATTTCATGTGTATTTTGTATATATATTTCTATAGAAATACGTTATTGTGTATTCGTATATATATTTGAACAAATCTACATTATTTTTTGTGTATTTTGTATATAAATTTCATCATAAATTTGCCTTATTTAAAATAAGGCAAATTTATGATGAAATTTATATACAAAATACACATAAAATAATGTAGATTTGTTTCAAAATATATATACGAATACACATAAAATAACGTAGATTTTATTTTTATATCTATTTTCATTGAAATTCAAATCATTTTATGTTTATATATTTATTTGTATTTACGTTATTTTATGTGTATTTTCTATATATATTTTCATTCAAAATTATATTATTTTATCGGTATTTTGTTCATTTATTTCGATACGAATTTAGATTATTTCATGTGTATTTTCTATACATATAAATATAGAGTAAATTTCTATGAAAATATATATTCAAAATACATATAAAATTATGTAAATAAGTATAAAAATATATATATCAAATACACCTGAAAAAAATGAAAATTCGTATCAAAATAAATAAATAAAATTCCGATAAAATTACGTAAATTCGAATTAAAATAAATAAACAAAATACCAATAAAAGAATGTGTATTTGGATAAATATAAATATACAAAATACACATACAAAATAAACATAAAATAAGGTAGATTTGTAATAAAATATATGTAGAAAATACACATAAAATAATGTAAATTTATATGAAAAAATATATACAAATACACATAAAATACCATGAATTTGTATAAAAATATATATTCAAAATAAATATTAAATAATGGAAAAGCGTATAAAATTATATATTCAAAGTACTTATTAAATAATGTAAATTGTTATCAATATAAATCAACACAACAACATTAAAATTATATATATTTTAATGAAAATAATTTTTCAAAATACACAGAACATAACTAAAATTTGTATTAAATTATATACAATAATACATTAATATAATTTGATTTTTTATGAAAATATTTATACATAATAAACATAAACCTAGGTAAATTTCTTTGAAATGTATATACAAAATACCCATAAAATATTGTAAATTTGTGTCAAAATATAAACAAATACACATAAAATAACGTAAATTTGTATGAAAATATATACAAAATACGCATAGAATAATGTCAATTCCTATCAAAATGAATGAGCTGAATATCAATAAATAATGTAAATTTGTATAAAATAAAGATGCAAAATAAAAATAAAATAAAGCATATGTTTATAAAAATACAGATACAAAAATACACATCGAATAATTAAATTTGTATTAAAATTAATATACAAAATGCGTATATAATAAAGTAAATTTGTATTGAAAAAATATGCAACATACACGTTTACTCATACAAATTTATATTATTTTATTGGTATTTTGTTTATTTATTTTGATACGAATTACATGATTATATGTGTATTTTGTACATATTTTTTTATACGTATTTACATTATTTAATGTGTATTTTGTTGGTATATTTTCATACAAATTTACGTTATTATATGTGTGTTTGTATAAATATTTTGATACAAATTTACTTTATTTCATGTATTTTGTATATATATTTCAATTCAAATTTAGATTATTTCGTGTGTATTTGTATATATTTTCATACAAATTTAATTACTTCTGTGTATTTTTGTATATAGTTTTATATAAATTTACGTTATTTTATGTGTATTTTGTAAATTTATATTCATACAAATACACATTCTTTTATTGTTTTTTTGTTTATTTATTTTGATACGAATTTACATTATTTTATGATATATATTTTATCCAAATTTACATTATTTTATGTGTATTTGTTTATATATTTTCATACATATTTACATTATTTTATGGGTTTCTTGTATATATATTTTTCTACGTATTTAAATTATTTTATGTGTATTTTGTATATACATTTTCATCAAAAAATTACGTTATTTTATTGTGTGTATAAGTATATATTTTGATACAAATTTTATACAAATTCATGCTATTTAATGTGTATTTGTATATATATTTTCATACAAATTTATATTATTTTATGTGTATTTTTTCATATATTTCATTACAAATTTACCTTATTTTATGTTTATTTTGTATATTTATTTCATTCAATTTTAAATTATTTTATGTGTATATTTGTATTTGTATTTAGGTTATTTTATGTGTATTTTGTATATATATTTTCATCCAAAATTACATTATTTTATTGGTATTTCTTAATTTAATTCGATACGAATTTAGATTATTTCCTAGGTATTTTGTATACATATTTTTATACTCATTTACATTATCTAATGTGTGTTTTGTCTATATATTTTATGCAAATTTATTTAATGTTCATTTTGTACATATATTTTATAGAAATTTGCGTTATTTTATGTATGTAGTTTTATATAAATTTACGTTATTTTATGTGCATTTTATATATTTATATTTATACAAATACACATTCTTTTATTGGTATATTGTTTATTTACATTTACACGAATTAACATTATTTTATGTGTATTTTGTATACATTTTTTTATACGTGTTTACTTAATTTTATGTGTATTTTGTATATGTATTTTTATAGAAATCTATATAAATTTTAGTTATGTTATGTGTATTTTGTAAATCTATTTTCATTCAAATATATATTATTTTATTGGTATTTTGTTGATTTATACTGATACGAATTTACATTATTTTATATGTACTTTGTATATATATTTTTATACGCATTTACATTATTTAATATTTATTTTGAATATATAATTTTATGCAAATTCATGGTATTTTATGTGTATTTGTATATATATTTTCATATAAATTTACATTATTTTATGTGTATTTTGTACATACATTACAAATTTACCTTATTTTATGTTTATTTTGTATGTGTATATTGTACATTTATATTTATACAAATACACATTCTTTTATTGGTATTTTGTTTATTTATTTTGTTTCGAATTTACATTATTTTATGTGTATTTTGTTTACATTTTTTTTATACGTATTTACTTAATTTTATGTGTATTTTGTATATATATTTTTATAGAAATCTACGTTATTTTATGTGTATTCGTATATATATTTTGAAACAAATTTACATTGTTTTATATAGTTGTTTGCTTATATCTTTCAATAGAAGTTTACCTTATTGTATGTGCATTTTGTATATTTATTTCAACTCAAATCTAAATATTTTATGTGTATACATGTACAAAAAATACATAAAATAATGTAGATTTGTATGAAATGAAAACAAATACATTTTATATAAAATATATATACAAAATACACATAGAATAATGTAAAATCATTTGAAAATAAATACAAAGAATATCAATAAAATAATGTAAATTTGTATGAAAATAAAGATGCAAAATACCCATAAAATAAAGCATATTTTTATAAAAATACATATACAAAAATACACATTGATTAATCAAATTTGTATTAAAATTAATATACAAAATGCACATACAATAAGGTAAATTTGTATTGAAAAAATATGCAAAAAACACATAAAACAATGTAAATTTGTTTCAAAATATATATACGAATACACATAAAATAACGCAGATTTCTATAGAAATATATATACAAAATACACTTGAAATAATGTAAATACGTATAAAAATATATATACAAAATACACATTAAATAATGTTAATTCGTGTCAAATTAAATAAACAAAATATCATGAAAAGGATGTGTATTTGTATGAAAATAGATATACAAAATACACATAAATAACCTAAATTTGTATAAAACTATAAACAAAAATACACAAAAATAATTTAAAGTTGTATGAAAATAAATATACAAAAAACATATAAAATTAGGTAAATTTGAATTGAAATACATATACAAAATACACATGAAATAATGTAAATTTGAATGAAAATATAGAAACATATAGACTTAAAATAACGTAAATTTGTATCAAATATATATACAAAAAACACATTAAATAATGTAAATATGTATAAAAAAATATATACAAAACACAAATAAAATCATGTAAAATCGTATCAAAATAAATACAGAAAATATTAATAAAATAATGTAAATTTGTATGAAAATTAAGATGCAAATACCCATAAATAAATATATATAAAATAACGCATTTTTTATAAAAATATATATATACGAAAAAACATAAAATATTTGATTTTGTATTAAAATAAATAGATATACAAAATACACATAAAATAAGCTAAATTAAATGAAAAATATATACAAAATACACATAGAATAATGTAAAATCGTATCAAAATAAATACACAGAATATCAATAAGTAAATAATGTGAATATGTTTAAAAAAATATATACAAAACACAAATAGAATAATGTAAAATCGTATCAAAATAAATACACAGAATGTTAATTAAATAATATAAATTTGTATGAAAATAAAGATGAAAAATAGCCATAAAATAACGCATTTTTAAAAAATATATATATACCAAAATACACATAAAATATTAAAATTTGTATTAAAATAAATATAAAACATGCACATACTGTAGGGTAAATTTGTATTGAAATAGATATGCAAAATACATATAAAACAATGTAAATTTGTTTCAAAATATATATACGAATACACATAAGATAACGTTGATTTCTATAAAAATATATACAAAATACACATAAAATGAAGTAAATACTTATAAAAAAAATGAATACAAAATACACATAAAAATCGTATCAAAATAAATTAACAAAATACCAGTAAAAGAATGTGTATTTGTATAAATATAAATATACAAAATACACATAAAATATCGTAGATTTGTATAAAACTATATACAAAAATACACAGAACAAATACACATTCTTTTATTGGTATTTTGTTTATTTATTTTGTTTCGAATTTATATTATTTTATGTGTATTTTGTTTACATTTTTTTATACGTATTTACCTAATTTTATGTGTATTTTGTATATATATTTCTATAGAAATCTACGTTATTTTATGTGTATTCGTGTATATATTTTGAAACAAATTTACACTGTTTTATTTGTATTATGCGTTTTTTTTTCAATACATATTTACCTTATTGTATGTTTGCATTTTGTATATTAATTTTAATACAAATTTAATTAATCTATGTGTATTTTTGTATATGTATTTAAAAAAAAAAAATATGCTGTATCTTATGGGTATTTTGCATCTTTATTTTCATACAAATTTAAACTATTTTATTGATATTCTGTGTACCTATTTTGATACGATTTAACATTATTCTATGTATAACAAAAATAAATACAGAATACACAAAAATAGATATGCAAAATACATATAAACAATGTAAATTTGTTTCAAAATATATATACGAATACACATGAAATAAGGTAGATTTCTATAAATATACAAAATACACATAAAATTAAGTATAAAAATGTATAAAAATATTCATAAAATAATGTAAATTAGTATAAATATATATAAAATATATAAAATATATATATATATATATATATATATATATATATAAAATATATATAAATATATATATACAAAATATATATATATATGAATATATATATATATATATATATATACAAAATACATTAAATAATATAAATTTGTCAAAATAAATAAATAAATTTGTATGAAAATAAATATACAAAATATAAAATTATAAATAAATACATACAAAAATAAACATAAAATAATGTAAATTTAAATGAAAATAAATAAAAAAATACATTAAAATAACGTAAATTTGTATAAAAAATATAAATAATGTAAAATTGTATCAAAAATAAATACACAAATATTAATAATGTAAATTTATAAAATAATAAATTTATAAAAATATATGTATAAATATATACAAAAATACACATAAATAATAAATTTGTAAAATATATACAAAATAAAAATAAATGTAATTATAAAATGTATAAATAAATAAAATGTAAATATGTATATATAATTGTAAATAAACAAAATAATACAAAATACTATAAATTTGTATAAGTAAACGTGTATGTTGCATATTTTTCAATACAAATTTACCTTATTATATACGATTTTTGTATATTAATTTTAATATATGTGTATTTGAATATATATTTTGATACAAATTTACATTATTTACATTATTTTATTGCTATTTTGTTTATTTAGTTTGATACGAATTACATGATTATATGTGTATTTTGTACATATTTTTTTATACGTATTTACATTACTTAATGTGTATTTTGTTTATATATTTTTAAACAAATTTACGTTATTATGTGTATTTTTATAAATATTTTGATACAAATTTACATTATCTTATGCATTTTGTATATACATTTCAATTCAAATTTAGCTTATTTTATCTGTATTTTGTATATCTATTTTCATATGAATTTAATTACTTATGTGTATTTTTGTATATAGTTTTATATAAATCTACGTTATTTTATGTGTATTTTGTATATATATATTTATACAAATACACATTCTTTTATTGGTATTTTGTTTATTTATTTTGATACGAATTTACAGTATTTTATGTGTATTTTGTATACATTTTTTTATACGTATTTACTTCATTTTACGTGTATTTTGTATATATTTTTATACAAATCTACGTTATTTTATGTGTATTCGTATATATATTTTGAAACATATTTACATTGTTTTATATGTATTTTGCATATCTATTTCAATACAGATTTACCTTATTGTATGTGTATTTTGTATATTTATTTTAATACAAATAAATTTTTTGTATTTTGTATATATATTTTAAAAAAATGCGTTATTTTATGGGTATTTTGCTTCTTTATTTTCATACAAATTTACATTATTTTATTAATATTCTGTGTATTTATTTTGATACGATTTTACATTATTCTATTTGTGTTTTGTATATAATTTTTTATACACAAATTTACGTTATTTTAAGTTTATTTGTTTATGTATTTTCCTTCACATTTACAGTATTTTATGTGTATTTTGTATATGTATTTCAATACAAATTTACCTATTTTTATATGTTTTTTTATATTTATTTTCATACAAATTTAAATTATTTTTGTGTATTTTTGTATATAGTTTTATACAAATTTAAGTTATCTTATGTGTATTTTGTATATTTATTTTCATACAAATACACATTCTTTTATTGACATTTTGTTTATTTATTTTGACGCGAATTTACATTATTTAATGTGTATTTTGTATATATATTTTTATACGTATTTACATCCTTTCATGTGTATTTTGTATATTTATAAAAAATGCGTTATTTTATGGGTATTTTGCATCTTTATTTTCATACAAATTTACATTATTTTATTTACATTCTGTGTATTTATTTTAATACGATTTTACATTATTCAATTTGTGTTTTGTATATATATATGTATATATACATATTTTCATTATTTAATGAGTATTTTTTATATATATTTTATACAAATTTATGTTAATTTAAGTGTATTTGTTTATATATTTTCATTCAAATTTACATTATTTTATGTGTATTTTGTATATGTATTTCTTTACAAATTTACCTAATTTTACGTGTATTTTGTAAATTCATTTTCATACAAATTTAACGTATGTTTGTGTATTTTTATGTATAGTTTTATACAAATTTACGTTATTTTATGTGTATTTTGTATATGTATTTTCATACAAATACACATTCTTTTATTATCTAATGTGTGTTTTGTATATATATTTTTGTGCAAATTTATTTTATGCTCATTTTTGTACATATATTTTTATAGAAATTTGCGTTATTTTATGTGTATAGTTTTATATAAATTTACGTTATTTTATGTGCATTTTGTATATTTATATTTATACAAATACATATTCTTTTATTAGTATATTGTTTATTTACATTTATACGAATTTACTTTATTTTATGTGAATTTTGTATACATTTTTTTATACGTATTTACTTAATTTTATATGTATTTTGTATATGTATTTTTATAGAAAACTACGTTATTTTATGTGTATTCGTATATATATTTTGAAACAAATTTATATTATTTTATATGTATTTTGCATATCTATTTCAATACAAATTTACCTTATTGAATATGCATTTTGTATATTTATTTTAATTCAAATTGAAATATTTTATGTGTATTTTGGTATCAATAATTTTATAAAAAAAAAGTAAATTTGTATAAAAAAAATATGTACAAAACACAAACAGAATCATGTAAAATCGTATCAAAATAAATAAACAAAATATTAATAAAATAATGTAAATTTGTATGAAAATAAAGAAGCAAAATACCCATAAAATAATGCATTTTTTTTTTATAAAAATATATATACCAGAATACACATAAAAAAATTAAATTTGTATTAAAATAAATATACAAAAAACACCTACAATAAGGTAAATTTGTATTGAAATAGATATGCAAAATACATATAAAACAATGTAAATTTGTTTCAAAATATATATACGAATACACATAAAATAACGTAGATTTCTATAAAAAATATATATTCAAAATACACATAAAATGAAGCAAATACGTATAAAAATATATATACAAAATACACATAAAATGAAGCAAATACGTATAAAAATATGTATACAAAATACACATAAAATAATGTAAATTCGTATCAAAATAAATAAACAAAATACCAATAAAAGAATGTGTATTTGTATAAATATAAATATACAAAATACACATAAAATAACGTAAATTTATATAAAACTATATACAAAAATACATAGAAGTAATAAATTTGTATGAAAATATATACAAAATACACACAAAATAAGCTACATTTGAATTGAAATATATATACAAAATACACATATTTTGCATATCTATTTTCAAACAAATTTAAATTATTTTTTTGTATTTTTGTATATATTTATTTTTGTTATACATAGAATAATGTAAAATCGTATCAAAATAAGTACACAGAATATCAATAAAATAATTTAAATTTGTATGAAAATAAAGATGCAAAATACCCATAAGATAAAGCAAATTTTTATAAAACACATATACAAAAATACACATAGAATAATTAAATTTGTATTGAAATTAATATACAAAATGCACACATACAAAAAGTTAAATTTGTATTGAAAAAAAAAAAACGCAAAATACAAATAAAAAAGTGTAAATTTGTTTCAAAATATATATACGAATACACATAAAATAACGTGTATATTGTATATCTATTTTCATACAAATACACATTCTTTTATTGATATTTTGTATATTTATTTTGACGCGAATTTACATTATTTAATGTGTATTTTATATATGTATATATTTTTATACGTGTTTACATCATTTGATGTGTATTTTGTATATATATTTCTATAGAAATCTACGTTGATTTATGAGTATTCGTATATAGATTTTGAAATAAATTTACTCTGTTTTATGTGTATTTTGCATATTTTTTCAATACAAATTTACCTTATTGTATATGCATTTTGTATATTAATTTTAATACAAATTTAATTATGCTGTGTGTATTTTTGTATATGTATTTTTATAAAAATATGCTTTATTTTATGGGAATTTTGCATTTTTATTTTCATACAAATTTACATTATTTTATTTATATTCTGTTTATTTTTTTTTAAACAATTTTACATTATTCTATGTGTATTTTGTATATTTTTTTTATACGTATTTACTTAATTTTATGTGTATTTTGTATATATATTTTTATAGAAATCTACGTTATTTTATGTGTATTCGTATATATATTTTGAAACAAATTTACATTGTTTTATATGTATTTTTGCATATCTCTTTCAATACAAGTTTACCTTATTGTATGTGCATTTTGTATATTTATTTCAAAACAAATTTAAATATTTTATGTGTATTTTGGTATATATATTTTTATAAGAAATGCGCTATTTGATGGGAATTTTGCATCTTTATTTTCATACAAATTCACATTATTTTATTAATATTCGGTGTATTTATTTTGATACGATTTCACATTATTCTATTTGTTTTTTGTATATATATTTTTTTATACATATTTTCATTATTTAATGTGTATCTTGCATATATATTTCATACAAATTTATTATCTATTATTTATTTTCATGCAAATACACATTGTTTTCATGATATTTTGTTTATTTATTTTGACACGAATTTACCTAGATATGTATTTTGTATATATATTTATACGTATTTATAATTTCATGTGTATTTTGTATATATATTTCTATAGAAATCTACGTTATTTTATGTGTATTCGTATATATATTTTGAAACAAATTAACTTTGTTTTATATGTATTTTGAATATCTCTTTCAATACATATTTACCTGTATATGCATTTTGTATATTTATTTCAATACAAATTTAAATATTTTATGTGTATTTTCATATATATTTTATAAAAATGCGCTATTTTATGGGAATTTGCATCTTTCTTTTCATACAAATTTATATTATTTTATTGATATTCTGTGTATTTATATTGACAGGATTTTACATTATTCTATTTCTTTTTAAATATTTTTTATACATTTACATTATTTATTGTGTATCTTGCATATATATTTTATACAAATTTACGTTATTTTAAGTGTATTTGTTTATATATTTTCATTCAAATTTACATTATTTTATGTATTTTGTATATGTATTTCAATAAATTTACCTAATTTATATGTATTTTGTATATTTCTTTTCATACAAATTTTAAATATTTTGTGTATTTTTGTATATAGTTTTATACAAATTTAGGTTATTTTATGAACGCATTTACATTATTTAATGTGTTTTGTTTATATATTTTATGCAAATTTGCGTTATTTTATGTGTATTTGTATATGTTTTCTCATACAAATTTACATTATTTTATTGCTATTTTGTTTATTTATTTTGATACGAATGAAAATAGATATACAGAATATACATAAAATAAACAAAATTTGTATTGAAATATATATACAAAATACATAAAATAATGTAAATTTGTATCAAAATATTTTAACAGATGCGCATAAAATAACGTAAATTTGTTTTAAAATATACAAAATACACATTAAATAATGTAAATATGTATAAAAAAATATATACAAAACAAATAGAATAATGTAAAATCGTATCAAAATAAATACACAGAATATTAATAAAACAATGTAAATTTGTATGAAAATAAAGATGCAAAATACCCATTAAATAACGCATTTTTTTATAAAAAATATATATACCAAAATACACATGAAAAAATTAATTTGTATTAAAATAAATATACAAAATACACATACGGTAAGGTAAATCTGTATTGAAATAGATATGCAAAATACATATAAAACAATGTAAATTTGTTTCAAAATATATATATGAATACATATAAAATAACGTAGATTTCTGTAAAAATATATATACAAAATACGCATAAAATGATGTAAATACGTATAAAAAAATGTATACAAAATACACATAAATTAAAGTGAGTTTCGTTTCAAAATAAATAAACAAAATAATAATAAAATAATGTGTATTTGAATAAATATTAATATACAAAATACACATAAAATAACATAAATTTGTATAAAACTATGTACAAAATACACAGAAGTTATTAAATTGTATGAAAATAGATTTACAAAATACAGATAAAATAAGCTAAATTTGAATTGAAATGTATATACAAAATACATAAATAATGTAAATTTTATCAAAATATTTATAAAAATACATAAATAACCTAAATTTGTATAAAACTATATACAAAATACACAAAAATAATTTAAATTTGTATGAAAAGAAATATACAAAATACACATAAAAGTAGGTTAATTTGTATTGAAATACATATACAAAATACATATAAAATAATGTAAATTTGAAAGAAAATATATAAACAAATACACATATAATAACGTAAATTTGTATGAAATATATATTCAAAATACTCATTAAATAATGTAAATATGTATAATAAAATATATACAAAATACAAATAGTATAATGTAAAATCGTATCAAAATATATACACAGAATATTAATAAAATAAGGTAAATTTGTATGAAAATTAAGATGCAAAATACCTATAAAATAACGCATTTTTTATAAAATTATTGATACCAAAATACACATAAAATATTTGAATTTGTATTAAAATAAATATACAAAATGCACATACAATAAGGTAAATTTGTATTGAAATAGATATGCAAAATACATATAAAATAATGTAGATTTGTTTCAAAATATATATACGAATACACATAAAATAACGTAGATTTCTATAAAAATACATAAACAAAATACATAATATTAAGTAAATACGTATAAAAAATGTATAAAAATACACATAAAATAATGTAAATTGTATAAATGTAAATAAACAATATAATATAAGAATGTGTATTTGTATCAATATAAATATACAAAATGCACATAAAATAACGTAAATTTATAAAACTATATACATAAAATAACGTAATTTTCTATGAAAATTTATGTACATAAATGAATATAAAATAAATTTGCATAAAAATTTATATACAAAACACACTTTAGATAATGTAAATGAGTATAAAAATATGTATACAAAATAGCTATGAAATAATCTAAATTCGAATCGAATTAAATTAAGAAAATATCAATAAAATAATGTAATTTTGGATGAAAATATATATACAAAATACACACAAAATAACCTAAATACAAATACAAATATACATAAAATAATTTAAAATTGAATGAAATAAATATACAAAATAAACATAAAATAAGGTAAATTTGTAATGAAATATATGAAAAAATACACATAAAATAATATAAATTTGTATGAAAATATATATACAAATACACATTAAATAACATGAATTTGTATAAAATTTGTATCAAAATATATACTTATACACACAATAAAATAACGTAATTTTTTTATGAAAATGTATATACGAAATACACATAAAATAATTTAAATACGTAGAAAAATATATACAAAAAACATATAAAATAATGTAAATTTGTATGAAAATATATAAACAAATACACAAAATAATGTAAATTTGGAAAAAATATATATACAAAATGAACATTAAATAATGTAAATATGTATAAAAAAAATATACAAAATACACATAGAATAATGTTAAATCGTATCAAAATAAATAAAGAGAATATCAATAAAATAATGTAAATTTGTATGAAAATAAAGATGCAAAATATTCATATAATAACGCATATTTGCATAAAAATATATATACAAAAATACATATAAAATAGTTAAATTTGTATTAAAATAAATATACAAAATGCACGTACAATAAAGTAAATTGGTATTGAAATAGATATGCAAAATACACATCAATAATGTAAATTTGTATCAAAATATATACACGAATACTCATAAAATAGAGTAAATTTCTATAAAAATATACATACAAAATAGATATACAAAATACACATATAACTAGTTAAATTTGTATTTAAATACATGTACAAAAAACACATAAAATAATGTAGATTTGTATTAAATGAAAACAAATACATTTTATATAAAATATATATACAAAATACACATAGAATAATGTAAAATCATATTAAAGTAAATACACAGAATATCAATAAAATAATGTAAATTTGTATGAAAATAAAGATGCAAAATACCCATAAAATAAAGCATATTTTTATAAAAATACATATACAAAAATACACATAGATTAATCAAATTTGTATTAAAATTAATATACAAAATGCACATACAGTAAGGTAAATTTGTATTGAAAAAATATGCAAAATACAGATAAAACTATGTAAATTTGTCTCAAAATATATATACGAATACACATAAAATAACGCAGATTTCTATAGAAATATATATACAAAATAACCTTGAAATAATGTAAATACGTATAAAAATATATATAAAAAATACACATTAAATAATGTTAATTCGTGTCAAAATAAATAAACAAAATATCATGAAAAGAATGTGTATTTGAATGAAAATAGATATACAAAATACACATAAAATAACCTAAATTTGTATAAAACTATATACAAAAATACACAAAAATAATTTAAACTTGTATGAAAATAAATATACAAAAAACATATAAAAATAGGTAAATTTGTATTGAAATACATATACAAAATACACATAAAATAATGTAAATTTGAATGAAAATATATAAACATATAGGCTTAAAATAACGTAAATTTGTATCAATAAATATACAAAAAAAAACATTAAATAATGTAAATATGTATAAAAAAAATATATACAAAACACAAATGAAATAATGTAAAATCGTATCAAAATAAATACAGAAAATATTAATAAAATAATGTAAATTTGTATGAAAATTAAGATGCAAAATACCCATAAAATAACGCATTTTTTATAAAAATATATATACGAAAAAAAAAATATTTGATTTTGTATTAAAATAAATAGATATACAAAATACACATAAAATAAGCTAAATTTGAATTGAAATATATATACAAAATACATAAAATAATGTAAATTTGTATCAAAATACCTATACAAATTCACATATAATAACGTAAATTTGTATAAAAACATATAAACAAAATACACATTAAATAATGTAAATACGTATAAAAAATGTACAAAATACACAAATAATCATGTAATTCGTATCAAAATAAATAGACAAAATACCAATAAAATAATGTAAATTTCCATGAGAAAACATATACAAAATACACATAAATAACGCAAATATCAATAAAAATATATATAATATAATATATTTTTATACATATTTAAAATATTTAATGTATATTTGTATATATATATATATATATATATATATATATATATATATATATATATATATATATATATATATATATATATATATATATATATATATATATATATATATATATATTTATTTTTTATCCCAGTTTCCGTGATTTTATATGCAATTGTTTATATATTTTCATATAAATTTACATTATTTTATGTGAGTTTTGTATATGTATTTCATTACAAATTTGCCTAACTTTATGTGTATTTTGCATATCTATTTTCAAACAAATTTAAATTATTTATGAGTATTTTTGTATATATTTTTATACAAATTTTAGTTATTTTATTTGTTTTTTATATATATATTTTCCTACAAAAATACATTCTTTTATTGGAATTTTATTTTTTACGAATTTACATTATTTTATGTATTTTGTATATATATTTTCTACGTAATTAAACTATTTTATGTGTATTTTATATATACATTTTCATAAAAATTTACGTTATTTTATTGTGTGTATTCGTATATATTTTGAAACAAATTTTATACAAATTCATGTTATTTTATGTGTGTTTTTACATATATTTTCATACAAATTTATATTATTTTATAATAAAATAATGTAAATTTGTATGAAAATTAAGATGCAAAATACCCATTAAATAACGCATTTTTTATAAAAATATATATACCAAAATACACATGAAAAAATTAATTTGTATTAAAATAAATATACAAAATACATATACAATAAGGTAAATCTGTATTGAAATAGATATGCAAAATACATATAAAACAATCTAAATTTGTTTCAAAATATATATACGAATACACATAAAATAACGTAGATTTGTATAAAAATATATATACAAAACACATAAAATGAAGTAAATACGTATAAGAAAATGTATACAAAATACATAAAATAATGTAAATTCGTATCAAAATAAATAAAGAAAATACCAATAAAAGAATGTGTATTTGTATAAATATAAATATACAAAATACACATAAAATAACGTAAATTTGTATACAACTATACAAAAATACACAAAAGTAATTAAATTCTTATGAAAATAGATATACAAAATACAGATAAAATAAGCTAAATTTGAATTGAAATGTATATACAAAATACAATATTTTATGTGTATATTTGTATTTAGGTTATTTTATGTGTATTTTGTATATATATTTTCATCCAAAATTACATTATTTTATTGGTATTTTCTTAATTTAATTCGATACGAATTTAGATTATTTCATAGGTATTTTCTATACATATTTTTATACTCATTTACATTATCTAATGTGTGTTTTGTATATATATTTTTATGCAAATTTATTTTATGTTCATTTTTGTACATATATTATTATAGAAATTTGCGTTATTTTATGCATATAGTTTTATATAAATTTACGTTATTTTATGTGCATTTTTTATATTTATATTTATACAAATACACATTCTTTTATTGGTATATTGTTTATTTACATCTATACGAATTTACATTATTTTATGTGTATTTTGTATACTATATGTATTTACTTAATGTTATGTGTATTTTATAGATGTATTTTTATAGAAATCTACGTTATTTTATGTGTATTCGTATATATATTTTGAAACAAATTTACATTATTTTATATGTATTTTGCATATCTATTTCAATACAAATTTACCTTATTGTATGTGCATTTTGTATATTTATTTTAATACAAATAGAAATATTTTATGTGTATTTTGGTATCAATAATTTTATAAAAAACGTAAATTTGTATAAAAAAAATATATACAAAACACAAATAGAATAATGTAAAATCGTATCAAAATAAATACACAGAATATTAATAAAATAATGTAAATTTGTATGAAAATAAAGAGGCAAAATACCCATAAAATAACGCATTTTTTTTATTTATAAAAATACATTAAATAATTAAATTTGTATTAAAATAAATATACAAAAAATACATACAATAAGGTAAATTTGATATGCAAAATGCATATAAAACAATGTAAATTTGTTTCAAAATATATATACGAATACACATAAAATAACGTAGATTTCTATAAAAATATATATACAAAATACACATAAAATGAAGTAAATACGTTTAAAAAAATGTATACAAAATATACATAAAATAATGTAAATTCGTATCAAAATAAATAAACAAAATACCATTAAAAGAATGTGTATTTGTATGAATATAAATATACAAAATACACATAAAATAACGTAGATTTATATAAAACTATATACAAAAATACACAGAAGTAATTAAATTTGTATGAAAATATATACAAAATACACACGATATAAGCTAAATTTGAATTGAAATATATATACAATATACATGAAATAAAGTAAATTTGTATCAAAATATTTATACAAATACACATGTAATAACGTAAATTTGTATGCAAATATATAAACAAAATACAAATTAAATAATGTAAATACGTATAAAAAAATGTGTACAAAATACACATATAATCATGTAATTCGTATCAAAATAAATAAACAAAATACCAATAAAATAATATAAATTTGTATGAGTAAACGTGTATTTTGCATATTTTTTCAATACAAATTTACCTTATTATATACGCAATTTGTATATTAATTTTAATATAAATTTAATTATTCGATGTGTATTTTTGTATCTGTATTTTTATAAACATATGCTTTATTTTTTGGGTATTTTGCATCTTTATTTTCATACAAATTTACATTATTTTATAGATGTTCTGCTCTTTCATTTTGATACGAGTTAACATTATTCTATGTGTATTTTGTATATATTTTTCATAGAAATTTACGTTATTTTATGTGTAAAAATATGTACAAAATACATATATAATCATGTAATTCGTATCAAAATAAATAAACAAAATACCAATAAAATAATATAAATTTTTATGAGTAAACGTGTATGTTGCATATTTTTTCAATACAAATTTACCTTATTATATGCGTATTTTGTATATTAATTTTAATACAAATTTAATTATTCGATGTGTATTTTTGTATCTCTATTTTTATAAACATATGCTTTATTTTATGGGTATTTTGCATCTTTATTTTCATACAAATTTACGTTATTTAATTGATATTCTGCTCATTCATTTTGATACGATTTGACCATACCTGGGCACTTCCGCACCTCGGTCCGGACCTCCGCTCCTCCGCACCTGCGGACCGCCAAACGAGGTGCGGAAGCCCGGAAGTGCGGAACGTTTTCAAAAGTGCGGAAGTAACAGGTGCGGACAGGGGAAATTTTGGGTCCAGACTTCCGCACCTGAGATTTTCAAAGATAAAAAACGAAGACGACAAACAGTCCGCGGCATTACTTTCGCGCGTTTTGGCGGGCTATGTGCTACCAGCTGATCACTGTGTCAATTTTCTTTTTCTTTTCAGAATCTTTTTACATTTAGTGATTCACTGCGATTATTTAGTGTTTAGTGTTTACAAATAAACATGGACAGATACGTGAAAAGAGGTGATAGCGACAGGAGCAGGAGTGTGTCAGGGGATATAAGCGTCAATAGCGTGAGCTACAGAACCAGCACGCCTGCACCGTCATCCTCCAGAACCCCTACGCCGCTGGCGACGTCAGACATTTCCTTGTCTGACGTGGAGCTGACCTTCCAGTGTAATGCCAGAATTTAATTAAGAATGGGAAAATGTAAATTAGGGAGGAATAAGCCGTTACCGCATAGAACATTCCAGACTCGCGCTTGAGAGGCCCACCCATTTGAAGGTAAATATATATATATATATATATATATATATATATATATATATATATATATATATATATATATATATATATATATATATATATATATATATATATATATATATATATATATATATATATATATATATATATATATATATATATATATATATATATATATATATATATATATATAAGCTTGATGTATTATTGCCTTGTACTATTTTGTTTTATTTTTGAGGTGCGGACTAGTTTTTTCAGGCGCGCTTTAATAGTTTTGCGTACAGTAGCGGAGGTGCGGAGGTCCGGTAGCGGACCGAGCGAAAATATTTTAGGCGCGGAAGTACAGGTGCGGACTACCTGCGTCCGAAGTGCGGAGGAGCGGTAGCGGACTACCCCAAATCCAGTAACGCGCCCAGCTCTGGATTTGACATTATTCTATGTGTATTTTGTATATATTTTTCATACAAATTTACGTTATTTTATGTGTATTTGCTTATATATTTTGACACAAATTTACAATATTTTATGGGTATTTTGTATATACATTTCAAAAGAAATTTACATAGTTTTATGTGTATTTTGTAAATCTATTTTCATACAAACTCAAATTATTTCTATGTATTTTTGTATATATTTTAATACAAATTTTAGTTATGTTTTGTGTAATTTGTAAATTTATTTTCATTCAAATATATACTATTTTATTGGTGTTTGGTTGATTTATATTGATACGAGTTTACATTATTTTATATGTACTTTGTATATATATTTTTATACGCATTTACATTATTTTATATTTATTTTGAATATATAATTTTATACAAATTCATGGTATTTTATGTGTATTTGTATATATATTTTCATATAAATTTACATTATTTTATGTGTATTTTGTACATATATTTTTTTGCAAATCTTCCTTATTTTATGTTTATTTTGTATGTGTATTTTGTATATTTATATTTATCCAAATACACATTCTTTTATTGGTATTTTGTTTATTTATTTTAATTCGAATTTACATTATTTTATGTGTATTTTGTATACATTTTTTTATACGTATTTACTTAATTTTATGTGTATTTTGTATATATATTTTTATAGAAATCTACGTTTTTTTATTTGTATTCGTATATATATTTTGAAACAAATTTACATTGTTTTATATGTATTTTTGCATATCTCTTTCAATACAAATTTACCTTATTGTATTTGCATTTTGTATATTTATTTCAATGCAAATTTAAATATTTTATGTGTTTTTTGGTATATATATTTTTATAAGATTACGAAAATTTGAATAAAAATATATACAAAAAACAAAAAAATAAATTTCAATTTGTATGAAAATAGATATACAAAATACACATATAATTAGCTAAATTTGTATTTAAATACATGTACAAAATACACATATAATAATGTAAATTTGTCTGAAATGAAAACAAATTCACAAAAAAATCGCGTCAAAATAAATAAACAAAATATCAATAAAAGAATGTGTATTTGTATGAAAATAGATATACAAAATACACATAAAATAATCTAAATTTGTATCAAACTATATGCAAAAATAAACAAAAATATTTTAAATTTGTATAAAAATATATATACAAAATACACATAAAATTAGGTAAATTTGTATTGAAATACATACACAAAATACACATTAAATAATGTAAATTTGAATGAAAATACATAAACAAATACACTTAAAATAACGTAAATTTGTATAAAAAAATATGTACAAAACACAAATAGAATAATGTAAAATCGTATCAAAATAAATACACAGAATATTAATAAAATAATGTAAATTTGTATGAAAATAAAGAAGCAAAATACCCATAAAATAACGCATTTTTTTATTTATAAAAATATATATACCAAAATACATATCAAAAAATTAAATTTGTATTAAAATAAATATACAAAATGCACATACAATAAGGTAAATTTGTATTGAAATAGATAAGCAAAATACATATAAAATAATGTAAATTTGTTTCAATATATATATACGAATACACATAAAATAACGTAGATTTCTATAAAAATATATATACAAAATACACATAAAATGAAGTAAATACGTATAAAAAAATGTATACAAAATACACATAAAATAATGTAAATTCGTATCAAAATAAATAAACAAAATACCAATAAAAGAATGTGTATTTGTATAAATATAAATATACAAAATACACATAAAATAACGTAAATTTATATAAAACTATATACAAAAATACACAGAAGTAATTAAATTTGTATGAAAATATATACAAAATACACACAAAATAAGCTAAATTTGAATTGAAATATATATACAAAATACATCAAATAAAGTAAATTTGTATCAAAATATTTATACAAATACACATATAATAACGTAAATTTGTATGAAAATATATAAACAAAATACACATTAAATAATGTAAATACGTATAAAGAAATATGTACAAAATACACATATAATCATGTAATTCGTATCAAAATAAATAAACAAAATACCAATAAAATAATGTAAATTTGTATGAGTAAACGTGTATGTTGCATATTTTTTCAATACAAATTTACCTAATTATATACGCATTTTGTATATTAATTTTAATATATGTGTATTTGAATATATATTTTGATACAAATTTACATTATTTTATGTATTTTCTATATTATTTCAATTCAAATTTAGCTTATTTTATGTGTCTTTTGTATATCTATTTTCATACAAATTTAATTATTTTTGTTTATTTGTGTATATAGTTTTATACAATTTTACGTTATTTTATGTGTATTTTGTATATTTATATTTATACAAGTAAACATTCTTTTATTGGCATTTAGTTTATTTATTTTGATACGAATTTACATTATTTTATTTGTATTTTGTATACATTTTCTTATACGTATTTACTTCATTTTATGTGTATTTTGTATATATATTTTTTATAGAAATCTTCGTTATTTTATGTGTATTCGTATATATATTTTGAAACAAATTTACATTGTTTTATGTGTATTTTGCATATCTATTTCAATACAAATTTACCTTATTGTATGTGCATTTTGTATATTTATTGTAATACAAATTTAAATATTTTATGTGTATTTTGGTATATATATTTTCATAAAAAATGCTTTGTTTTATGGGTATTTTGCATCTTTATTTTCATACAAATTTACATTATTTTATTAATATTCTGTGTATTTATTTTGATACTATTTTACATTATTCTATTTGTGTTTTGTATATATTTTTTATATATGTACATTATTTAATGTGTATTTTCTATATATATTTCATACAAATTTACGTTATTTTAAGTGTATTTGTTTATATATTTTCATTCAAATTTACATTATTTTATGTGTATTTTGTATATGCAAGATGGCGCCACTATAAACACTCGCCTGCGCCAGAAGGGCTGGGCCGACCATCAAGCCCCCCCTGGAAGAAGCCTTGGGCCGACCATCAGGCCCCACCGGGGAGATGCCTACTGGCGCAATAGGCAACAACGTAAAAAAAAAAATGTATTTCAATAGAAATTTAACTAGTTTTATTTGTATTTTGTATATATATTTTTATACAAATTTAAATTATTTTTGTGTATTTTTTTAATAGAGTTTTATACAAATTTACAATATTTTATGTGAATTTTGTATATCTATTTTCATACAAATACACATTCTTTTATTGATATTTTGTTTATTTATTTTTATGCGAATTTACATTATTTAATGTGTATTGTGTATATATATTTTTATACCTATGAACGTCATTTCATGTGTATTTTGTATATATATTTCTATAGAAATATACGTTATTTTATGTGTATTCGTATATATATTTTGAAACAAATATACATTGTTTTATGTGCATTTTGTATATTTTTTCAATACAAATTTCACTTATTGTACGTGCATTTTGTATATTAATTTTAATACAAATTTAATTATTCTATGTGTATTCTTGAGTATTATGTATTTTAAAAAAAATATGCTTTATTTTATGGGTATTTTGCATCTTTGTTTTCATACAAAATTACATTATTTTATTGATATTCTGTGTATTTATTTTGATACGATTTTACATTATTCACTGTATATTTTGTATATCTATTTTATACAAATGTACGTTATTTTATGTGAATTTGTTTTCATTTCATACAAATTTACATTATTTTATGTGTATTTTGTACATGTATTTAAATACAAATTTAACTAATTATATGTGTATTTTGTATATCTATTTTCATACAAATTGAAATTTATTTTTTTGTTTTTTTGTTTATACTTTTATTCAAATTTTCGTAATTTTATGTGTATTTTGTATATTTATTTTCCTACAAATATACGTTCTTTTATCGGAATTTTGTTTATTTATTTTGATACGAATTTTCATTTTTTTAGGTGTATTTGATATATATATTTTTATACTTATTTACCTAATTTTATATGTATTTTGAATATATATTTTCATAGAAATTTACTCTATATGTATATACAAAAAAACACAAAAATAATTTAAATTTGTATGAAAATAAATATACAAAATACACATAAAATTAGGTAAATTTGTATTGAAATACATATACAAAATACACTTAAAATAATAAAAATTTAAATGAAATTATATAAACAAATACACTTAAAATGACGTTAATTTGTATAAAATATATATAAAAAATACACATTAAATAATGAAAATATGTATGAAAAAATATATACAAAACACAAATAGTATAATATAAAATCGTATCAAAATATATACGCAGGATATTAATAAAATAATGTACATTTGTATGAAAACTAAGATGCAAAATACCTATAAAATAACGCATTTTTTATAAAAATATATAATACAAAATACACATAAAATATTTGAATTTGTATTAAAATAAATATACAAAATGCACATACAATAAGGTAAATTTGTATTGAAATAGATATGCAAAAAACATATAAAACAATGTAAATTTGTTTCAAAATATATATACGAATACACATAAAATAACGTAGATTTCTATAAATATATATATACAAAATACAAATAAAATTAAGTAAATACGAATCAAAAATGTATACAAAATACACATAAAATAATGTAAATTGTATAAATATAAATTAACAAAATACCAATAAGGGAATGTGTATTTGTATAAATATAAATATACAAAATGCACATAAAATAACGGAAATTTGTATAAAACTATATACAAAAATACACAGAAGTAATTAAATTTGTATGAAAATAGATATACAAAATACACACAAAATAAGCTAAATTTGAATTGAAATATATATACAAAATACATAAAATAAAGTAAATTCGTTTCAAAATATTTTAACAAATACATATAATAACGTAAATTTGTAAAAAATATATAAACAAAATACACATTAAGTAATGTAAATACGTATAAAAATATTTACAAAATACACCAATAACCAAGTCATTCGTATCAAAATAAATAAACAAAAACTAATTAAATAAAGTAAATTTGTATGAGAAAACATATACAAAATACACATAAAATAACATTTTAAGTTTCTATAAAAATATATGTACAAAAATGCACATAAAATTAGTTTCCATAAAAAAATATATACAAAACACACATTAGATAATGTAAATGAGTATAAATATATGTATACAAAATACCTATGAAATAATCTAAATTCGTATCGAGTTAAATTAAGAAAATAACAATCAAATAATGTAATTTTGGATGAAACACATAAAATAACCTAAATACAAATACAAATATACACATTAAATAATTTAAAATTGAATGAAATAAATATACAAAATAAACATAAAATAAGGTAAATTTGTAATAAAATATATGTAAGAATACACATAAAATAATATAAATTTGTATGAAAATATATATACAAATACACATAAAATAACATGAATTTGTATAAAATGTTTCAAAATATATACGAATACACACAATAAAATAACGTAAATTTATATGAAAATGTATATATAAGATACACATAAAATAGTTTAAATACGTAGAAAAATATATATACAAAATACACATAAAATAATGTAAATTCGTAAAAAATTAAATACACAAAATTCCAATAAAAGAATGTATATTTGTAGGAAAATATATATACAAAAAACAAATAAAATAAACTAAATTTGTATTGAAATATATATACAAAATACATAAAATAATGTAAATCTGTTGTTTGAAAATAGATATGCAAAATACACATGAAGTTAGGCATATTAGTATTGAAATACATATACAAAACTCACATAAAATAATGTAAATTTGTATGAAAATATATAAACAAATACATATAAAATCACGTAAATTTGGATAAAATATATATATACAAAATATACATTAAATATTTTAAATATGAGTAAAAATATATTATATTATATATATTTTTATTGATATTTGCGTTGTTTATGTGTATTTTGTATATGTTTTCTCATAGAAATTTACATTATTTTATTGGTATTTTGTCTATTTATTTTGATACGAATTACATGATTATTTGTGTATTTTTTACATTTTTTTATACGTATTTACATTATTTAATGTGTATTTTGTTTATATATTTTTATACAAATTTACGTTATTATATGTGTATTTGTATAGGTATTTTGATTCAAATTTACATTATTTTATGTATTTTGTATATATATTTCAATTCAAATTTAGCTTATTTTATGTGTATTTTGTATATCTATTTATTTTAATACAAAATCAAATATTTTATGTTTTTCGTATTTATATTTTTATAAAAAATGCGTTATTTTATGGGTATTTTCCATCTTAATGTTCATACATATTTATATTATTTTATTAATCTTTTCTGTATTTATTTTGATACGATTTTACATTATTTTATTTGTGTTTTGTATATATTTTTTTATACATATTTACATTATTTAATGTTTGTTTTGTATATATATTTGATACAAATTTACGTTATTTTAAGTCTATATGTTTATATAATTTCATTCAAATTTACATTATTTTATGTGTATTTTGTATATGTATTTCAATACAAATTTACCTATTTTATATGTTTTTTGTACATTTATTTTCATACAAGTTTAAATTATTTTTGTGTATTTTTGTATATAGTTTTATACAAATTTAGGTTATTTTATGTGTATTTTGTATATCTATTTTTATACAAATACACATTCTTTTCATGATATTTTGTTTATTTATTTTGACACGAATTAACATTATTTAATGTGTATTTTGTATATATATTTTTATACGTATTTACATTATTTCAAGTGTATTTTGTATATATATTTCTATAGAAATCTGCGTTATTTTATGTGTATTCGTATATATATTTTGAAACAAATTTACATTATTTTGTGTATTTTGCATATTTTTTCAATACAAATTTACCTTATTGTATGTGCATTTTGGATATTAATTTTAATACAAATTTGATTAATCTATGTGTATTTTTGTATATGTATTTTTATAAAAATATGCTTTATTTTATGGGTATTTTGCATCTTTATTTTCATACAAATTTACATTATTTTATTGATATTCTGTGTATTTATTTTGATATGATTTTACATTATTCTATGTGTATTTTGAATATATATTTTATATAAAATGTATTTGTTTTCATTTCATACAAATCTACATTATTTTATGTGTTTTTTGTACATGTATTTAAATACAAATTTAACTAGTTATATGTGTATTTTGTATATCTATTTTGTATGTATATTTTCATAGAAATTTACTCTATTTTATGACTATTCGTATATATATTTTGATACAAATTTACATTATTGATGTGTATTTTGCATATCTATTTCAATACAAATTTACTTTATTGTACGTGCATTTTGTATATTTATTTTAATACAAACTTAACTATTTTATATGTATTTTTGTATATACATTTTTATGCAAATATGCGTTATTATATGGATATTTTCCATCTTTATTTTCATACAAATTTACATTATTTTATTGATATTCTCTTTATTTATTTTGATACGATTTAACAATATTCTATGTGTATTTTTTTTTTTTATACATATTTACATTATTTAATGTTCATTTAGTATATATATTTTATCTAAATTTACATTATCTTATGTGTATTTGTTTATATATTTTCATACAAATTTACATTATTTTATGTGTTTTTTGTATATATATTATTCTACGTATTTAAATTATTTTATGTATATTTTGTATATACATTTTCATAAAAAAATGACGTTATTTTATTGTGTGTATAAGTATATATTTTGATACAAATTTTATACAAATTCATGTTATTTAATGTGTATTTGTATATATATTTTCATACAAATTTATATTATTTTATGTGTATTTTTTCATATATTTCATTACAAATTTACCTTATTTTATGTTTATTTTGAATATTTATTTCATTCAATTTTAAATTAATTTATGTGTATACTTGTATTTGTATTTAGGTTATTTTATGTGTATTTTGTATATTATATATTTTCATCCAAAATTACATTATTTTATTGATATTTTCTTAATTTAATTCGATACGAATTTAGATTATTTCATAGGTATTTTGTATACATATTTTTATACTCATTTACATTATCTAAAGTGTGTTTTGTATATATATTTTATGCAAATTTATTTAATGTTCATTTTTGTACATATATTTTTATAGAAATTTGCGTTATTTTATGTATATAGTTTTATATAAATTTACGTTATTTTATGTGCATTTTGTATATTTATATTTATAGAAATACACATTCTTTTATTGGTATATTGTTTATTTACATTTATACGAATTTACATTATTTTATGTGTATTTTGTATACATTTTTTATACGTATTTACTTAATATTATGTGTATTTTGTATATGTATTTTTATAGAAATCTACGTTATTTTATGTGTATTCGTATATATATTTTGAAACAAATTTACATAATTTTATATGTATTTTGCATATCTATTTCAATACAAATTTACCTTATTGTAAGAGCATTTTGTATATTTATTTTAATACAAATTCAAATATTTTATGTGTATTTTGGTATCAATATTTTATAAAAAATGCGTTATTTTATACGTATTTTGCATCTTAATTTTCATACAAATTTACATTATTTTAATAATATTCTGTGTATATATTTTGATACGATTTTACATTATTCTATTTGTGTTTTGTATTTGTATTTTGATTATATATTTCATGCAAATTTACGATATAATATATGTATTTGTTTATATATTTTCTTTCAAATTTACATTATTTTATATGTATTTTGTATATGTATTTCAATACAAATTAACCTAATTTTATGTGTATTTTGTATATTTCTTTTCATACAAATTTAAATTATTTTTGTGTATTTTTGGTTATAGTTTTATACAAATCTAGGTTATTTTATGTACGCATTTACATTATTT
This sequence comes from Eriocheir sinensis, assembly GCF_024679095.1. Taxonomy (NCBI): domain Eukaryota; kingdom Metazoa; phylum Arthropoda; class Malacostraca; order Decapoda; family Varunidae; genus Eriocheir; species Eriocheir sinensis. The sequence goes on along the minus strand of NW_026110629.1, from coordinate 441,038 downwards.
AATGTGTGTTTTGTATATATATTTTTATCCAAAGTTTCTTTATTTTACGTTCATTTTTGGACATATATTTTTATGGAAATTAGCGTTATTTTATATGGATTTGTATATGTTTTCTCATACAAATTTACATTATTTTATTGATATTTTGTTTATTTAGTTTCATACGAATTACATGATTATATGTGTATTTTGTACATATTTTTTATACGTATTTACATTACTTAATGTGTATTTTGTTTATATATTTTTAAACAAATTTATGTTATTATATGTATTTTTATAAATATTTTGATACAAATTTACATTATTTTATGTATTTTTTATATACATTTCAATTAAAATTTAGCTTATTTTATCTGTATTTTGTATATCTATTTTCATACGAATTTAATAACTTCTGTGTATTTTTGTATATAGTTTTATACAAATTTACGTTATTTTATGTGTATTTTGTATATTTATATTTATACAAATACACATTCTTTTATTGGTATTTTGTTTATTTATTTTGATACGAATTTACATTATTTTATGTGTATTTTGTATACATTTTCTTATACGTATTTACTTCATTTTATGTGTATTTTGTATATATATTTTTATACAAATCTACGTTATTTATGTGTAATCGTATATATTTTGAAACAAATTTATATTGTTTTATATGTATTTTGCATATCTATTTCAATACAGATTTACCTTATTGTATGTGTATTTTGTATATTTATTTTAATACAAGTTAATTTTTTCATGTGTATTTTGGTATATATATTTTTATAAAAATGCGTTATTTAATTGGTATTTTGCATCTTTATTTTCATACAAATATACATTGTTTTATTAATATTCAGTGTATTTATTTTGATACGATTTTACATTATTCTATTTGGTTTTGTATATATTTTTTTTATACATATTTACATTATTTAATGTGTATTTTGTATATTTTAAAACAAATTTACGTTATTTTATGCGCATCTGTCAAAAAATTTTGATACAAATTTACATTATTTTATGTATTTTGTATATACATTTTAATTCAAATTTAGTTTATTTTATGTATATTTTGTATATCTATTTTCATTCGTATCAAAATAAATAAACAAAATAGCAATAAAATAATGTAAATTTGTATGAGAAAACATATAAAAATACACATAAAATAACGGAAATTTCTAAAAAAATATATGTACAAAAATGCACATAAAATAAAGTAAATTTGCATAAAAATATATCTACAAAACACACATTAAATAATGTAAATGCGTACATAAAATAACCTAAATTTGTATAAAACTATATACAAAAATAGACAAAAAAATTTAAAATTTGTTTGAAAAGAAATATACAAAATACACATAAAGTTACGTAAATTTGTATTGAAATACATATACAAAATACACATAAAATAATGTAAATTTGAATGAAAATATATAAACAAATACACTTAAAATAACGTAAATTTGTATAAAATATATATGCAAGATACTCATTAAATAATGTAAATGTGTATAAAAAAATAAATACAAAAAAGAAATAGAATAATGTAAAATCCTCTCAATATAAATACACAGAATATCAATAAAATAATGTAAATTTGTATGAAAAGAAAGATGCAAAATTCCCATAAAATAGCGCATTTTTTATAAAAATATATATACCAAAATACAAATAAAATATTTAAATTTGTATTGAAATAAATATACAAAATGCATATACAGTAAGGTAAATATGTATTGAAAGAGATATTCAAAAATACATATAAAACAAAGTTAATTTGTTTCAAAATATATATACGAATACACATAAAATAACGTAGATTTTTTAGAAAAATATATACAAAATACACATGAAATTATGTAAGTACGTATAAAAACATATATACAAAATACATATCTAGGTAAGTTCGTGTCAAAATAAATAAACAAAATATCATGAAAAGATTGTGTATTTGCATGAAAATAAATAATAGATAATAAATTTGTATGAAATATATATGCAAGATACACATTAAATAATGTAAATATGTAAAATAAAAATTTATACAAAAAACAAATAGAATAATGTGAAATCGTATCAAAATAAATACACCGAATATTAATAAAATAATGTAAATTTGTATGAAAATAAAGATGCAAAATTCCCATCAAATAGCGCATTTCTTATAAAAATATATATACCAAAATACACATAAAATATTTATATTTGTACTGAAATAAATATACAAAATGCACATACAATAAGGTAAACTTGTATTGAAAGAGATATGCAAAAATACATATAAAACAATGTAAATTTGTTTCAAAATATATATACGAATACACATAAAATAACGTAGATTTCTATAAAAATATATATACAAAATACACATAAAATTAAGTAAATACGTATAAAAATAGATATACAGAATACACATAGAATAATGTAAAATTGTTTAAAAAAAATTAAACAGAATATAAATAAAATAATGTAAATTTGTATGAAAATAAAAATGCAAAATACCCATAAAATAAAGCATATTTTATAAAATACATATACAAAATACACATAGCATAATTAAATTTGTATTAAAATTAATATACAAAAGCATATACAATAAGGTAAATTTGTATTGAAAAATATGCAAAATACATAAAACAGTGTAAATTTATTTCAAAATCTATATACGAAAACTCATAAATCAACGTAGATTTCTATAGAAATATATATACAAAATACACATTAAATGATGTAAACACGTATAAAAATATATATATATATATATATATATATATATATATATATATATATATATATATATATATATATATATATATATATATATATATATATATATATATATATATATAAAATACACATTAAATAATGTAAAGTCGCGTCAAAATAAATAAACAAAATATCAATAAAAGAATGTGTATTTGTATGAAAATAGATATACAATATACACATAAAATCACCTAAATTTGTATAAAACTATATACAAAAATACACAAAAATAATTTTAATTTGTATGAAAATAAATATACAAAATACTCATAAAATTAGGTAAATTTGTATTGAAATACATTTACAAAATACACATAAAATAATGTAAATTTAAATGAAAATATATTAACAAATACACTTAAAATAACGTAAATTTGTATAAAATATATATAAAAAATACACATTAAATAATGTATATATGTATAAAAAAATATATACAAAACACAAATAGAATAATGTAAAATCGCATCAAAATAAATACACAGAATATTAATAAAATAATGTAAATTTGTATGAAAATTAAGATGCAAAATACCCATAAAATAACGCATTTTTTATAAAAATATTTATACCAAGACACACATAAAATATTTGAATTTGTATTAAAATAAATATACAAAATGCACATACAATAAGGTAAATTTGTATTGAAATAGATATGCAAAATACATATAAAACCATGTAAATTTTTTTCAAAATATATACACGAATACACATAAAATAACTTAGATTTCTATGAAAATAAATATACAAAATACACATAAAATGAAGTAAATACGTATAAAAAAAAGGTATACAAAATACACATAAAATAATGTAAACTCGTATCAAAATAAATAAACAAAATACTAATAAAAGAATGTGTATATAATATAAATATAAATACAATTAAAATAACGTAAATTTATATAAAACTATATGCAAAAATACACAAATGTAATTAAATTTGTGTGAAAATAGATATATAAAATACATGTGTATTTTGTATATTTATTTTCATACAAATTGAAATTATTTTCGTTTATTTTTTTATATATTTTCAAACAAATTTTCGTTATTTTATGTGTATTTTGTATATATATTTTTTCTACAAATATACTTTCTTTTATCTGAATTTTGTTTATTGAATTTGAAACGAATTTACCTTATTTTGTATATCTATTTTCATACAAATTAAAATACTTCTGTGTATTTTTGTATATAGTTTTATATAAATCTACGTTATTTTATGTGTATTTTGTATATTTATATTTATACAAATACACATTCTTTTATTGGTATTTTGTATATTTATTTTGATACGAATTTACATTATTTTATGTGTATTTTGTATACATTTTTTTATACGTATTTACTTCATTTTATGTGTATTTTGTATATATATTTTTATAGAAATCTACGTTATTTTATGTGTATTCGTATGTATATTTTGAAACAAATTTACATTGTTTTATATGTATTTTGCATATCTATTTCAATACGAATTTACCTTATTGTATGTGTTTTTTATATATTTATTTTAATTCAAATTTAATTTTTTTATGTGTATTTTGGTATATATATTTTTATAAATAAAAAAAAATGCGTTATTTTATGGGTATTTTGCCTCTTTATTTTCATACAAATTTACATTATTTTATTAATATTCTGTAAATTTATTTTGATACGATTTTACATTATTCTATTTGTGTTTTGTATATATTTTTTTTAAACAAATTTACGTTATTTTAAGTGTATTTGTTTATGTCTTTTCATTCAAATTTACATTATTTTATGTGTATTTTGTATATGTATTTCAATACAAATTTACGTAATTTTATGTGTATTTTGTATATTTATTTTCATACAAATTTAAAATATTTTTTTTTTTTTTTTATATAGTTTGATACAAATTTAGGTTATTTCAAGTGTATTTTGTATATCTATTTTCATACAAATACACATTCTTTTATTGATATTTTGTTTATTTATTTTGACGCGAATTTACAGTATTTAATGTGTATTTTGTATATATATTTTTATACGTATTTACATCATTTCATGTGTATTTTGTATATATATTCCTATAGAAATCAACATTATTTTATGTGTATTCGTATATATATTTTGAAACAAATTCACACTGTTTTATGTGTATTTTGCGTTTTTTTTCAATACAAACTTACCTTATTGTATGTGCATTTTGTATATTAATTTTAACACATATTTAATTATTCTATGTGTATTTTTGTATATGTATTTTAAAAAAAAAAATATGCTTTATTTTATGGGTATTTTGCATCTTTATTTTCATACAAATTTATATTATTTAATTGATATTCTGTGTACTTATTTTGATACGATTTTACATTATTCTATATATAACAAAAATAAATACAGAATACACAAAAATAGATATGCAAAATACATATAAACAATGTAAATTTGTTTCAAAATATATATACGAATACACATGAAATAAGGTAGATTTCTATAAAAATATATATACAAAATACACATAAAATTAAGTAAATACGTATAAAAAATGTATACAAAATACACATAAAATAATGTAAATTAGTATCAAAATAAATAAACAAAATACCAATAAAAGAATGTGTATATGTATAAATATATATATACAAAATACACATTAAATAATATAAATTTGTTTAAAACTATACAAAATACACATGAAATGATGTAAATTCGTATAAAAATATATATACAAAATACACATTAAATAATGTAAATTCACGTCAAAATAAATAAACAAAATATAAATAAAAGAATGTGTATTTGTATGAAAATAGATATACAAAATACACAAAAAATAACCTAAATTTGTATCAAACTATATACAAAAATACACAAAAATCTTTTAAATTTGTATGGAAATAAATATACAAAATACACATAAAATTAGGTAAATTTTTATTGAAATACATACACAAAATACACATAAAATAATGTAAATTTGAATGAAAATACATAAACAAATACACTTAAAATAACGTAAATTTGTATAAAAAAATATGTACAAAACACAAATAGAATAATGTAAAACCGTATCAAAATAAATACACAGAATATTAATAAAATAATGTAAATTTGTATGAAAATAAAGAAGCAAAATACCCATAAAATAACGCATTTTTTTATTTATAAAAATATATATACCAAAATACACATCAAAAAATTAAATTTGTATTAAAATAAATATACAAAAAACACATACAATAAGGTAAATTTGTATTGAAATAGATATGCAAAATACATATAAAACAATGTAAATTTGTTTCAAAATATATATACGAATACACATAAAATAACGTAGATTTCTATAAAAATATATATACAAAATACACATTAAATAAAGTAAATACGTATAAAAAATATGTAAAAAATACATAAAATAATGTAAATTCGTATCAAAATAAATAAACAAAATACCAATAAAAGAATGTGTATTTGTATAAATATAAATATACAAAATACACATAAAATAACGTAAATTTATATAAAACTATATAAAAAATACACAGAAGTAATTAAATTCGTATGAAAATAGATATACAAAATACAGATAAAATAAGCTAAATTTGAATTGAGATGTATATACAAAATACATAAAATAATGTAAATTTGTATCAAAATATTTATAAAAATACATATAATAACGTAAATTTGTTTAAAAATATATAAACAAAATACACATTAAGTAATGTAAATACGTATAAAAAATATGTACAAAATACACATATAATCATTTAATTCGTATCAAACTAAATTAACAAAATATCAATAAAATAATGTAAATTTGTATGAGAAAACATATACAAATACATATAAAATAACGCTAATTTCTATAAAAATATATGTCCAAAAATAAACGTAAAATAAAGTAACTATGGATAAAAATATATATACAAAACACACATTAAATAATGTAAATGCGTGCATAAAATAACCTAAATTTGTATAAAACTATATACAAAAATACACAAAAATGATTTGAATTTGTATGAAAAGAAATATACAAAATACACATAAAATTATGTTAATTTGTATTTAAATACATATACAAAATACACATAAAATAATGTAAATTTGAAAGAAAATATATAAACAAATACACATATAATAACGTAAATTTGTATGAAATATATACAAAATACACATTAAATAATGTAAATATGTATAAAAAAATATATACAAAACACAAATAGAATAATGTAAAATCGTATCAAAATTTACGTTATTATATGTATTTTTATAAATATTTTGATACAAATCTACATTATTTTATGTATTTTGTATATACATTTCAATTCAAATTTAGCTTATTTTATCCGTATTTTGTATATCTATTTTCATACGGATTTAATTACTTCTGTGTATTTTTGTATATAGTTTTATACAAATTTACGTTATTTTATGTGTATTTTGTATATTTATATTTATACAAATACACATTCTTTTATTGGTATTTTGTTTTTTTATTTTCATACGAATTTACATTATTTTATGTGTATTTTGTATACATTTTCTTATACGTATTTACTTCATTTTATGTGTATTTTGTATATATATTTTTATACAAATCTACGTTATTTTATGTGTAATCGTATATATATTTTGAAACAAATTTATATTGTTTTATATGTATTTTGCATATCTATTTCAATACAGATTTACCTTATTGTATGTGTATTTTGTATATTTATTTTAATACAAATTAATTTTTTCATGTGTATTATGGTATATATATTTTTATAAAAAATGCGTTATTTAATGGGTATTTTGCATCTTGATTTTCATACAAATTTACATTGTTTTATTAATATTCTGTGTATTTGTTTTGATACGACTTTACATTAATCTATTTGTGTTTTGTATTTATTTTTTATACATATTTACATTATTTAATGTGTATTTTGTATATTTTAAAACAAATTTACGTTATTTTATGCGCATCTGTTAAAATATTTTGATACAAATTTACATTATTTTATGTATTTTGTATATATATTTCAATACAGATTTAGTTTATTTTATGTATATTTTGTATATCTATTTTCATTCGTATCAAAATAAATAAACAAAATAGCAATAAAATAATGTAAATTTGCATGAGAAAACATATACAAATACACATAAAATAACGCAAATTTCTAAAAAAATATATGTACAAAAATGCACATAAAATAAAGTAAATTTGCATAAAAATATATATACAAAACACACATTAAATAATGTAAATGCGTACATAAAATAACCTAAATTTGTATAAAACTATATACAAAAATACAAAAAAATATATATACAAAAAACAAATAGAATAATATAAAATCGAATCAAAATAAATACACCGAATATTAATAAAATAATGTAAATTTGTATGAAAATAAAGATGCAAAATTCCCATCAAATAGCGCATTTCTTATAAAAATATATATACCAAAATACACATAAAATATTTAAATTTGTATTGAAATCAATATACAAAATGCACATACAATAAGGTAAACTTCTATTGAAAGAGATATGCAAAAATAAATTTAAAACAATGTAAATTTGTTTCAAAATATATATACGAATACATATAAAATAACGTAGATTTCTATAAAAATATATATACAAAATACACATAAAATTAAGTAAATACGTATAAAAAAAATGTAAACAAAATACACATAAAATAATGTAAATTCGAAACAAAATAAATAAACAAAATACCAATAAAAGAATGTGTATTTGTTCTGTGTATTTTTGTATATAGTTTTTTACAAATTTACGATATTTTATGTGTATTTTGTATATTTATATTTATACAAATACACATTCTTTTACTGGTATTTTGTTTATTTATTTTGATACGATTTTTATGTGTATTTTGTATTCATTTTTGTATACGTATTTACCTCATTTTATGTGTATTTTGCATATATTTTTTATAGAAATCAACGTTATTTTATGTGTATTCGTATATATTTTGAAACAAATTTACATTGTTTTATATGTATTTTGCATATCTATTTCAATACAAATTTACCTTACAGTATGTGCATTTTTTATATTTATTTTAATACATATTTTAATATTTAATGTGTATTTTGTTATATATATATATATATATATATATATATATATATATATATATATATATATATATATATATATATATATATATATATATATATATATATATATATATATATATATATATATATATATATATATATATATATATATATATATATATATATATATATATATATATATATATATATATATATATTTATAAAAATTGCGTTATTTTATGGCTATTTTGCATCTTTATTTTCATACAAATTTACATTATTTTATTAATATTCTGTGTATTTATTTTGATACGATTTTACATTATTCTATTTGTGTTTTGTATATATTTTTTATACATATTTACATTATTTAATTAGTATTTTGTATATATATTTGACACAAATTTACGTTATTTTAAGTGTATATGTTTATATATTTTCATTCAAATTTCCATTATTTTATGTGTATTTTGTATATGTATTTCAATACAAATTTACCTAATTTTATGTGTATTTTGTATATTTATTTTCATACAAATTTAAATTATTTTTGTGTATTTTTGTATATAGTTTTATACAAACTTAGGTTATTTTATGAGTATTTTGTATATCTATTTTCATACAAATACACATTCTTTTATTGATATTTTGTTTATTTATTTTGACGAGAATTTAAATTATTTAATGTGTATTTTGTATATATATTTTTATACGTATTTACATCATTTCATGTGTATTTTGTATATATATTTCTATAGAAATCTACGTTATATTATGTGTATTCGTATATAGATTTTAAACAAATTTACACTTTTATGTGTATTTTGCATATTTTTTCAATACAAATTTACCTTATTGTATATGCATTTTGTATATTAATTTTAATAGAAATTTAATTATTCTATGTGTGTTTTTGTATATGTATTTTATAAAATATGCTTTATTTTATGGGTATTTTGCATCTTTATTTTCATACAAAATTTACGTTATTTTATTGATATTCTGCTCATTCATTTTGATACGATTTGACATTATTCTATGTGTATTTTGTATATATTTTTCATACAAATCTACGTTATTTTATGTGTATTTGTTTATATATTTTGACACAAATTTACAATATTTAATGGGTATTTTGTATATATATTTCAAAAGAAATGTACCTAGTTTTATGTGTATTTTGAATATCTATTTTCATACAAACTCAAATTATTTATATGTATTTTTGTATATATTTCAATACAAATTTTAGTTATGTTATGTGTATTTTGTATACCATGAATTTGTATAAAATTATATATTCAAAATAAATATTAAATAATGTAAATGCGTATAAAAATATATATACAAAGTACATATAAAATAATGTAAATTCGTATCAATATAAATCAACAAAATACCAATAAAATAATATATATTTGAATGAAAATAGATTTACAAAATACACATAACCTAACTAAAATTTGTATTGAAATATATACAAAAATACATAAAAATAATTTGAGTTTGTATGAAAATAGATATTCAAAATACACATAAAACTAGGTAAAATTCTTTTGAAATATATATACAAAATACCCATAAAATATTGTAAATTTATGTCAAAATATATAAACAAATACACATAAAATAACGTAGATTTGTATGAAAAATATATACAAAATACACATAGAATAATGTCAAATCGTATCAAAATGAATGAGCAGAATATCAATAAAATATCGTAAATTTGTATGAAAATAAAGATGCAAAATACCCATAAAATAAAGCATATTTTTTATAAAAAATACATATAGAAAAATACACATAGAATATTTAAATTTGTATTAAAATTAATATACAAAATGCATATACAATAAATTTAAATTTGATTATATTAAATGAAATAAATATACAAAATAAACATAAAATACGGTAAATTTGTAATAAAATATATTTAAGAATACACATAAAATAATATAAATTTGTATGAAAATATATATACAAATACACATAAAATAACATGAATTTGTATAAAATTTGTTTCAAAATATATACGAATACACACAATAAAATAACGTAAATTTTTATGAAAATGTATATATAAAATACACATAAAATAATTTAAATACGTAAAAAAATATATATACAAAATACACATAAAATAATGTAAATTCGTAAAAAATTAAATACACAAAATTCCAATAAAAGAATGTATATTTGTAAGAAAATATATATATAAAAATCAAATAAAATAACTAAAATTTGTATAAAAATATATACAAAAATACACATAAATAATTTAAATTTGTTTGAAAATAGATATGCAAAATACACATAAAGTTAGGCAAATTTGTATTGAAATACATATACAAAACTCACATAAAATAATGTAAATTAGTATGAAAATATATAAACAAATACATATAAAATAACGTAAATTTGGATAAAATATATATACAAAATATACATTAAATATTTTAAATATTTAAATATATTATATATATTTTTATTGATATTTGCGTTATTTATGTGTATTTTGTATATGTTTTCTCATAGAAGTTTACATTATCTTATTGGTATTTTGTCTATTTATTTTGATACGAATTACATGATTATTTGTGTATTTTGTACATTTTTTTTATACGTATTTATATTATATAATGTGTATTTTGTTTAAATATTTTTATACAAATTAACGTTATTATATGTGTATTTGTATAAGTATTTTGATACAAATTTACATTATTTTATGTATTTTCTACATATATTTCAATTCAAATTTAGCTTATTTTATGTGTATTTTGTATATCTAATTATTTTAATACAAAATCAAATATTTTATGTTTTTTCGTATATATATTTTTATAAAAAATGCGTTATTTTATGGGTATTTTGCAATTTAATTTTCATACAAATTTACATTATTTTATTAATATTTTCTGTATTTATTTTGATACGATTATACATTATTTTATTTGTGTTTTATATATATATTTTTATACATATTTACATTATTTAATGTGTTTTTTGTATATATATTTTATACAAATTTACGTTAATTTAAGTCTATATGTTTATAAATTTTCATTCAAATTTACATTATTTTATGTGTATTTTGTATATGTATTTCAATACAAATTTACCTAATTTTATATGTTTTTTGTATATTTATTTTCATACAAGTTTAAATTATTTTTGTGTATTTTTGTTTATAGTTTTATACAAATTTAGGTTATTTTATGTGTATTTTGTATATCTATTTTCATACAAATACACATTCTTTTCATGATATTTTGTTTATTTATTTTGACACGAATTAACATTATTTAATGTGTATTTTGTATATATATTTTTATACGTATTTACATTATTTCAAGTGTATTTTGTATATATATTTCTATAGAAATTGCGTTATTTTATGTGTATTCGTATATATATTTTGAAACAAATTTACATTGTTTTATGTGTATTTTGCATATTTTTTTAATACAAATTTACCTTATTGTATGTGCATTTTGTATATTAATTTTAATACAAATTTGATTAATCTATGTGTATTTTTGTATATGTATTTTAATAAAATATGCTTTATTTTATTGGTATTTTGCATCTTTATTTTCCTACAAATTTACATTATTTTATTGATATTCTGTGTATTTATTTTGATATGATTTTACATTATTCTATGTGTATTTTGTATATATATTTTATATAAAATGTATTTGTTTTCATTTCATACAAATCTACATTATTTTATGTGTTTTTTGTACATGTATTTAAATACAAATTTAACTAGTTATATGTTTTTTTGTATATCTATTTTGTATGTATATTTTCATAGAAATTTACTCTATTTTATGAGTATTCGTATATATATTTTGATACAAATTTACATTATTAATGTGTATTTTGCATATCTATTTCAATACAAATTTACTTTATAGTACGTGCATTATATTTATATTAATACAAATTTAATTATTTTATATGTCTTTTTGTATATATATTTTTATGCAAATATGCGTTATTATATGGATTTTTTGCATCTTTATTTTCATACAAATTTACATTATTTTATTGATATTCTCTTTATTTATTTTGATACGATTTAAAATTATTCTATGTGTTTTTTGTATATATTTTTTTATACATATTTACATTATTTAATGTTCATTTTGTATATATATTTTATCCAAATTTACATTATTTTATGTGTATTTGTTTATATATTTTCATACATATTTACATTATTTTATGTGTTTTTTGTATATATATATGTGTATTTTGTATATACTTTTTCATAAAAAATTACGTTATTTTATTGTGTGTATAAGTATATATTTTGATACAAATTTTATACAAATTCATGTTATTTAATGTGTATTTGTATATATATTTTCATACAAATTTATATTATTTTATGTGTATTTTTTCATATATTTCATTACAAATTTACCTTATTTTATGTTTATTTTGTATATTTATTTCATTCAATTTTAAATTATTTTATGTGTATATTTGTATTTGTATTTAGGTTATTTTATGAGTATTTTGTATATATATTTTCATCCAAAATTACATTATTATATTGGTATTTTCTTAATTTAATTCAATACGAATTTAGATTATTTCATAGGTATTTTGTATACATATTTTTATACTCATTTTTATTATCTAATGTGTGTTTTGTATATATATTTTTATGCAAATTTATTTTATGTTCATTTTTGTACATATGTTTTTATAGAAATTTACGTTATTTTATGTATATAGTTTTATATAAATTTACGTTATTTTATGTGCATTTTGTATATTTATATTTATACAAATACACATTCTTTTATTGCTATATTGTTTATTTATATTTATACGAATTTACATTATCTTATGTGTATTTTGTATACATTTTTTTATACGTATTTACTTAATTTTATGTGTATTTTGTATATGTATTTTTATAGAAATCTACGTTATTTTATGTGTATTCGCATATATATTTTGGAACAAATTTACATTATTTTATATGTATTTTGCATATCTATTTCAATACAAATTTACCTTATTGTTTGTGCATTTTGTATATTTATTTTGATACAAATTCAAATATTTTATGTGTATTTTGGTATCAATAATTTTATAAAAAATGCGTTATTTTATAGGTATTTTGCATCTTAATTTTCATACAAATTTACATTATTTTATTAATATTCTGTGTATATATTTTGATACGATTTTACACTATTTTATTTGTGTTTTGTATATATATTTTTTATACATATTTACATTATTTAATGTGTATTTTGTATATATATTTCATACAAATTTACGTTATTATATGTTTATTTGTTTATATATTTTCTTTCAAATTTACATTATTTTATGTGTATTTTGTATATGTATTTCAATAGAAATTAACCTAATTTTATGTGTATTTTGTATATTTCTTTTCATACAAATTTAAATTATTTTTGTGTATTTTTGTATATAGTTTTATACAAATTTAGGTTATTTTATATACGCATTTACATTATTTAATGTGTGTTTTGTATATATATTTTATCCAAAGTAATTTTTTACGTTTTTGTATACATATTTTTATACAAATCTACGTTATTTTATGTGTATTCGTATATATATTTTGAAACAAATTTACATTGTTTTATATGTATTTTGCATATCTATTTCAATACAGATTTACCATATTATATGTGTATTTTGTATATTTATTTTAATATAAATAAAAAAAATTATGTGTATTTTTGTATATATATTTAAAAAAAAATGCGTTATTTTATGGGTATTGTGCTTCTTTATTTTCATACAAATTTACATTATTTTTTTAATATTCTGTGTATTTATTTTGATACGATTTACATTATTCTATTTGTGTTTTGTATATATTTTTTTATACAAATTTATGTTATTTTAAGTGTATTTGTTTATGTATTTTCATTCAAATTTACAGTATTTTTTGTGTATTTTGTATATGTATTTCAATACAAATTTACCTAATTTTATGTGTATTTTGTATATTTATTTTCATACAAATTTAAATTATTTTTATGTATTTTTGTATATAGTTTTATACAAATTTATGTTATCTTATGTGTATTTTGTATATTTATTTTCATACAAATACACATTCTTTTATTGACATTTTGTTTATTTATTTTGACGCGAATTTACATTATTTAATGTGTATTTTGTTATATATTTTTATTCGTATTTATATCCTTACATGTGTATTTTGTATATTTATAAAAAATGCGTTATTTTATGGGTACTTTGCATCTTTGTTTTCATACAAATTTACATTATTTTATTTACATTCTGTGTATTTATTTTAATACGATTTTACATGATTCTATTTGTGTTTTGTATATATATTTTTTTATACATATTTACATTATTTAATGAGTATTTTTTATATATATTTTATACAAATTTATGTTAATTTAAGTGTATTTGTTTATATATTTTCATTTATGTGTATTTTGTATATGTATTTCTTTACAAATTTACCTAATTTTATGTGTATTTTTTATATTTATTTTCATACAAATTTAACTTATGTTTGTGTATTTTTATATATAGTTTTATACAAATTTACGTTATTTTATGTGTATTTTGTATATGTATTTTGACACGAATTTACATTATTTAATGTGTATTTTGTATATATATTTTTATACGTATTTACAACATTTCATGTGTAATATGTATATATATTTCTATAGAAATCAACGTTATTTTATGTGTATTCGTATATATATTTTTAGACAAATCTACATTATTTTATGTATATTTTGTATATATATTTTATTATAAATTTGCCTTATTTTAAGTTTATTTTTATATCTATTTTCATTCAAATTCAAATCATTTTAAGTGTATATATTTATTTGTATTTACGTTATTTTATGTGTATTTTCTATATATATTTTCACTCAAAATTACTTTATTTTATCGGTATTTTGTTCATTTATTTCGATACGAATTTAGATTATTTCATGTGTATTTTCTATACTTATACATATAGAGTAAATTTCTATGAAAATATATATTCAAAATACATATAAAATTATGTCAATAAGTATAAAAATATATATATTAAATACACCTAAAAAAAAATGAAAATTCGTATCAAAATAAATAAATAAAATTCCGATAAAAAAACGTATATTTGTAGGAAAATAATATACAAAATACAGATAAAATTACGAAAATTTGAATAAAAATATATACAAAAATACACAAAATTAATTTCAATTTGTATGAAAATAGATATACAAAATACACATATAATTAGTTAAATTTTTATTTAAATACATGTACAAAATTCACATAAAATAATGTAAATTTGTATGAAATGAAAACAAATTCACATAAAATAACGTACATTGGTATAAAATAGATACAAAATATACATAGAATAATGTGAAATCGTATCAAAATAAATACACAGAATATCAATAAAATAATGTAATTTTGTATGAAAATAAAGATGCAAAATACCCATAAAATAAAGCATATTTTTATAAAAATACATATACAAAAATACACATAGAATAGCTAAATTTGTATTAAAATTAATATACAAAATGCACGTACAATAAGGTAAATTTGTATTGAAAAAATATGCAAAATGCACATAAAACAATGTATATTTGTTTCAAAATATATATACGAATACACATAAAATAACGTATATTTCTATAGAAATATATATACAAAATACACATGAAATGACGAAATACGTATTCAAATATATATACACAATTCACATTAAATAATGTAAATTCGCATCAAAATAAATAAACAAAATATCAATAAAAGAATGTGTATTTGTATGAAAATCGATATACAAAATACACATAAAATATTGTAAATTTGTATAAAACTATACAAAAATACACAAAAAATAATTTAAATTTGTATAAAATATATATACAAAATACACATGAAATTAGGTAAATTTCTATTGAAATACATATACAAAATACACATAAAATAATGTAAATTTGAATAAAGATATATAAACAAATACACTTAAAATAACGAAAATTTGTATGAAATATATATAGAAAATACACATTAAATAATGTAAATATGTATAAAAAAATATATACAAAACACAAATAGAATAATGTAAAATAGTATCAAAATAAATACACAGAATATTATAAAATAATGTAAATTTGTATGAAAATAAAGATGCAAAATACCCATAAAACAACGCATTTTTTATGAAAATATATATACCAAAATGCACATAAAATATTTAAATTTGTATTACAATAAATATACAAAATGCACATACAATAAGGTAAATTTGTATTGAAATAGATATGCAAAATACATATGAAACAATGTAAATTTGTTTCAAAATATATACGAATACACATAAAATAACGTAGATTTCTATAAAAATATATATACAAAATACACATAAAATGAAGTAAATACGTATAAAAAAATGTATACAAAATACACATAAAATAATGTAAATTCGTATCAAAATAAATAGCTAAATGCCAATAAAAGAATGTTTACTTGTATAAATATAAATATACAAAATACACATAAAATAACGTAAAATTGTATAAAACTATATACAAAAATAAACAAAAATAATTAAATTTGTTTGAAAATAGATATACAAAAGACACATAAAATAAGCTAAATATGAATTGAAATAAATATAGAAAATACATAAAATAATGTAAATTTGTATCAAAATATATATTCAAATACACATATAATAACGTAAATTTGTACAAAAATATATAAACAAAATACACATTAAATAATATAAATACGTATAAAAGATATGTACGTAATGTAAAAATTTATAAAATTAAAGATGCAAAATACCCATAAAATAACTCATATTTAAAAAAAAATATATACAAAAATACACATTAAATAATTGAATTTGTGTTAAAATAAATATACAAAATACACATACAATAAGGCAGATTTTTATTGAAATAGATTTGCAAAAAACACATGAAATAATGAAATTTTTTATCAAAATATATACGAATACACACAATAAAATTACGTAAATTTTTATGAAAATATATATACAAAATACACATAAAATAATGTAAATACATAGAAAAATATATATACAAAATACACATAAAATAATGTAAATTCGTATCAAAATAAATAAACAAAATTTCCTCTCAAAGAATGTATATTTGTAGGAAAATATATATACAAAATACAAATAAAATAACAAAAATTTGTATAAAAATATATACAAAAATACACAAAAATAATTTAAATTTGTTTGATAATAGATGTGCAAAATACACATGAAATTAGGCAAATTTTTATTGAAATACATATACAAAATACACATAAAATAATGTAAATTTGTATGAAAATATATAAACAAATACACATAAGATAACGTAAATTTCCATAAAATATATGTACAAAATATACATTAAATAATGTAAATATGTCTAAAATATATATACAAAATACAGAGAATAACGTAAAATCGTATCAAAATAAATAAACAGACTATCAATAAAATAATGTAAATTTGTATGAAAATAAAGATGCAAAATACCCATATAATAACGCATATTTGTTTAAAAATATATATACAAAAATACACATAAAATAATTAAATTTGTATCAAAATAAATATACAAAAGGCACATACAATAAAGAAAATTTGTATTGAAATAGATATGCGAAATACACATAAATAATGTAAATTTGTATCAAAATATATATACGAATACACATAAAATAGAGTAAATTTCTATGAAAATATATATTCAAAATACATATAAAATTATGTAAATAAGTATAAAAATATATATATATCACATACACCTAAAATAATGAAAATTCGTATAAAAATAAATAAACAAAATTCCGATAAAAGAACTTATATTTGTAGGAAAATAAATATACAAAATACACATAAAATTACGAAAATTTGAAAAAAATATATACTAAAATACACAAAATTAATTTCGATTTGTATGAAAATAGATATACATAATACACATATAATTAGTTAAATTTGCATTTAAATACATGTACAAAATACACATGAAATAATGTAAATTTCTATGAAATGAAAACAAATTCACATAAAATAACGTTCATTTGTATGAAATATATATACAAAATATACATAGAATAATGTAAAATCGTATCAAAATAAATACACAGAATATCAATAAAATAAAGTAAATTTGTATGAAAATAAAGATGCAAAATACTCATAAAATAAAGCATTTTTTTGTGAAAATACATATTCAAAAATACACATAGAATAATTAAATTTGTATTATTTTATATTTACTTTGTATATATATTTTTTATACGCATTTACATTATTTAACATTTATTTAATTTAATTACTTCTGTGTATTTTTGTATATAGTTTAATACAAATTTACGATATTTTATGTGTATTTTGTATATTTATATTTATACAAATACACATTCTTTTATTGGTATTTTGTTTATTTATTTTGATACGATTTTACATTATTTTATGTGTATTTTGTATTCATTTTTTTATACGTGTTTATTTCATTTTATGTGTATTTTGAATATATTTTTATAGAAATCTACGTTATTTTATGTGTATTCGTATATATATTTTGAAACAAATTTACATTGTTTTATTTGTATTTTGCATATCTATTTCAACACAAACTTACAAAAATGCACATAAAATAAAGTAAATTTGCATTAAAATATATATACAAAACACACATTAAATAATGTAAATGCGTACAAAAAATAACCTAAATTTGTATAAAACTATATAAAAAAATACTCAAAAATAATTAAAATTTGTATGAAGAGAAATATACAAAATACACATAAAATTAGATAAATTTGTAGTGAAATACATATACAAAATACACATAAAATAATGTAAATTTGAATGAAAATATATAAACAAATACACTTAAATAACGTAAATTTGTATAAAATATATATGCAAGATACACATTAAATAATGTAAATGTCTATTATAAAAAATATATATACAAAAAATAAATAAAATAATGTAAAATCGTATCAAAATAAATATAGAGAATATTAACAAAATAATGTAAATTTGTATGAAAAGAAAGATGCAAAATTCCCATAAAATAGCGCATTTTTTTTAAATATATATACCAAAATACACATAAAATATTTAAATTTGTATTGAAATAAATATACAAAATGCATATACAGTAAGGTAAATTTGTACTGAAAGAGATATTCAAAAATACATATAAAACAATGTAAATTTGTTTCAAAATATATATACGAATACACATAAAATAACGTAGATTTCTATAGAAATATATATACAAAATACACATGAAATTATGTAAATACGTATAAAAATATATATACAAAATACATATTAAGTAATGTAAATTCGTGTCAAAATAAATAAACAAAATATCATGAAAAGAATGTGTATTTGTATGAAAATAAATAATAGATAATAAATTTCTATGAAATATATATGCAAGATACACATTAAATAATGTAAATATGTATAAAAATATATATATACAAAAAACAAATAGAATAATGTAAAATCGTATCAAAATAAATACACCGAATATTAATAAAATAATGTAAATTTGAATGAAAATAAAGATGCAAAACTCCCATCAAATAGCGCATTTCTTATAAAAATATATATACCAAAATACACATAAAATATTTAAATTTGTATTGAAATAAATATACAAAATGCACATACAATAAGGTAAACTTCTATTGAAAGAGATATGCAAAAATACATATAAAACAATGTAAATTTGTTTCAAAATATATATACGAATACACATAAAATAACGTAGATTTCTATAAAAATATATATATAAAATTCACATAAAATTAAGTAAATACGTATAAAAAAATGTAAACAAAATACACATAAAATAATGTAAACTCGAATAAAAATAAATAAAAATAATACCAATAAAATAATGTGTATTTGTATGAATATAAATGTACAAAATACACATACAAAATAAACATTAAATAACGTAAATTTGTAATGAAATATATGTACAAAATACACATGAAATAATGTAAATTTATATGAAAATATATATACAAATACACATAAAATACCATGAATTTGTATAAAATTATATATTCAAAATAAATGTTAAATAATGTAAATGCGTATAAAAATATATATACAAAGTACATATAAAATAATGTAAATTCGTATCAATATAAATCAACAAAATACCAGTAAAATAACATATATTTGAATGAAAATAGATTTACAAAATACACATAACATAACTAAAATCTGTATTGAAATATATACAAAAATACATAAAAATAATTTGAGTTTGTATGAAAATAGATATTCAAAATACACATAAACCTAGGTAAATTTCTTTTGAAATATATATACAAAATACCCATAAAATATTGTAAATTTGTGTCAAAATATATAAACAAATACACATAAAATAACTTAAAATAACATAAATATATATCAAATATATATACATAAAACACATTAAATAATGTAAATATGTATAAAAAAAATATATACAAAACACTAATAAAATAATGTAAAATCGTATCAAAATAAATACAGAAAATATTAATAAAATAATGTAAATTTGTATGAAAATTAAGATGCAAAATACCCATAAAATAACGCATTTTTCATAAAAATATATATACGAAAAAACATAAAATATTTGATTTTGTATTTAAATAAATAGATATACAAAATACACATAAAATAAGCTAAATTTGAATTGAAATATATATACAAAATACATAAAATAATGTAAATTTGTATCAAAATACTTATACAAATACACATATAATAACGTAAATTTCTATAAAAATATATAAACAAAATACACATTAAATAATGTAAATACGTATAAAAAAATGTACAAAATACACATATAATCATGTAATTCGTATCAAAATAAATAGACAAAATACCAATAAAATAATGTAAATTTCTATGAGAAAACATATACAAAATACACATAAATAACGCAAATATCAATAAAAATATATATAATATAATATATTTTTATACATATTTAAAATATTTAATGTATATTTTGTATATATATTTTATCCAAATTTACGTTATTTTATATGTATTTGTTTATATATTTTCATTTAAATTTGCGTTATTTTATGTATATAGTTTTATATAAATTTACGTTATTTTATGTGCATTTTGTATATTTATATTTATACAAATACACATTCTTTTATTGGTATATTGTTTATTTACATTTATACGAATTTACATTATTTTATGTGTATTTTGTATACATTTTTTTATACGTATTTACTTAATTTTATGTGTATTTTGTATATGTATTTTTATAGAAATCTACGTTATTTTATGTGTATTCGTATATATATTTTGAAACAAATTTACATTATTTTATATGTATTTTCCATATCTATTTCAATACAAATCTACCTTTTTTTTATGCGCATTTTGTATATTTATTTTAATACAAGTTCAAATATTTAAGTGTATTTTGGTATCAATAATTTTATGAAAAATGCGTTATTTTATAGGTATTTTGCATCATAATTTTCATTTTATATGTACTTTGTATATATATTTTTATACGCTCTTACATTATTTAATATTTATTTTGATTATATATTTTTATACAAATTCATGGTATTTTATGTGTATTTGTATATATATTTTCATATAAATTTACATTATTGTATGTGTATTTTGTACATATATTTTATTACAAATCTACCTTATTTTATGTTTATTTTGTATGTGTATTTTGTATATTTATATTTATCCAAATACACATTCTTTTATTGGTATTTTGTTTATTTATTTTAATTCGAATTTACATTATTTTATGTGTATTTTGAATACATTTTTTTATACGTATTTACTTAGTTTTATGTGTATTTTGTATATATATTTTTATAGAAATCTACGTTATATATATATATTTTGAAACAAATTTACATTGTTTTATATGTATCTTTGCATATCTCTTTCAATACAAATTTACCTTATTGTATATGCATTTTGTATATTTATTTCAATACAAATTTAAAAATTTTATGTGTATTTTGGTATATATATTTTTATAAGAAATGCGCTATTTTATGGGAATTTTGCATCTTTATTTTCATACAAATTTACATTATTTTATTAATATTCGGTGTATTTATTTTGATACGATTTTACATTATTCTATTTGTTTTTTGTATATACTTTTTTATACATATTTACATTATTTAATGTGTATCTTGCATATATATTTTATACAAATTTATTATCTATTATCTATTTTCATACAAATACACATTTTTTTCATGATATTTTGTTTATTTATTTTGACACGAATTTAAATTATTTGATATGTATTTTGTATATATATTTTTATACGTATTTACATAATTTCATTAGAATTTTGTATATATATTTCTATAGAAATCTACTTTATTTTATGTGTATTCGTATATATATTTTGAAACAAATTTACATTGTTTTATATGTGTTTTTGAATATCTCTTTTAATACAAATTTACCTTACTGTATATGCATTTTGTATATTTATTTCAATACAAATTTAAATATTTTATGTGTATTTTGGTATATATATTTTTATAAAAAATGCGATAATTTTTATGAATTTTGCATCTTTATTTTCATACAAATTTACATTATTTTATTGATATTCTGTGTATTTATTTTGATACGATTTTACATTATTCTATTTGTTTTTTGTATATATTTTTTTATACACATTTACATTATTTAATGTGTATCTTGCATATATATTTTATACAAATTTACGTTATTTTAAGTCTATTTGTTTTTTTATGTTCATTCAAATTTACATTTATTTTAATTCGAAATTACATTATTTTATGTGTATTTTGTATACATTTTTTTATACGTATTTACTTAATTTTATGTGTATTTTGTTTATATATTTTTATAGAAATCTACGTTTTTTTATTTGTATTCGTATATATATTTTGAAACAAATTTACATTGTTTTATATGTATTTTTGCATATCTCTTTCAATACAAATTTACCTTATTGTATGTGCAATTTGTAGATTTATTTCAATGCAAATTTAAATATTTTATGTGTATTTTGGTATATATATTTTATAAGAAATGCGCTATTTTATGGGAATTTTGCATCTTTATTTTCATACAAATTTACATTATTTTATTAATATTCGGTGTATTTATTTTGATACGATGTTACATTATTCTATTTGTTTTTTGTATATACTTTTTTATACATATTTACAATATTTAATGTGTATCTTGCATATATATTTTATACAAATTTATTATCTATTATCTATTTTCATACAAATACACATTCTTTTCATGATATTTTGTTTATTTATTTTGACACGAATTTACATTATTTGATATGTATTTTGTAAATATATTTTATACGTATTTACATAATTTCATATGTATTTTGTATATATATTTCTATAGATATCTACTTTATTTTATGTATATTCGTATATATATTTTGAAACAAATTTACATTGTTTTATATGTATTTTTTAATATCTCTTTCAATACAAATTTACCTTACTGTATATGCATTTTGTATATTTATTTCAATACAAATTTAAATATTTTATGTGTATTTTGGTAAATATATTTTTATAAAAAATACGATAATTTTTGGGAATTTTGCATCTTTATTTTCATACAAATTTACATTATTTTATTGATATTCTGTGTATTTATTTTGATACGATTTTACATTATTCTTTTTGTTTTTTGTATATATATTTTTTATACACATTTACATTATTTAATGAATATCTTGCATATATATTTTATACAAATTTACGTTATTTTAAGTGTATTTGTTTATATATTTTCATTCAAATTTACATTATTTGATGTGTATTTTGTATATGTATTTCAATACAAATTTACCTAATTTTATGTGTATTTTGTATATCTCTTTTCAAACAAATTTAAATTATTTTTGTGTATTTTTGTATATAGTTTTATACAAATTTAGGTTATTTTATGTACGCATTTACATTATTTAGTGTGTGTTTTGTATATATATATTTTTGCAAATTTACTTTATTTTATGTGCATTTTTGTACAGATATTTTTATAGAAATTTGCGTTATTTGTATATGTTTTCTTATACAAATTTACATTATTTTATTGCTATTTTGTTTATTTATTTTGATACGAATTACATTATTATATGTGTATTGTGTACATATTTTTTATACGTATTTACATTACTTAATGTGTATTTTGTTTATATATTTTTAAACAAATCTACGTTATTATATGTATTTGTATAAATATTTTGATACAGATTTACATTATTTGATGTATTTTGTATGAACATTTCAATTCAAATTTAGCTTATTTTAGCTGTATTTTGTATATATAATTTCATACAAATTTAATTACTTCTGTGTATTTTTGTATTTAGTTTTATACAAATTTACGATATTTTATGTGTATTTTGTATATTTATATTTTTACAAATACACATTCTTTTACTGGTATTTTGTTTATTTATTTTGATACAATTTTTATGTATTTTTTTTATTCATTTTTTTATACGTATTTACTTCATTTTATGTGTATTTTGTATATATTTTTATAGAAATCTACGTTATTTTATGTGAATTCGTATATATATTTTAAAACAAATTTACATTGTTTTATATGTATTTTGTATATCTATTTCAATACAAATTTACCTTATAGTATGTGCATTTTTTATATTTATTTTAATACAAATTTTAATATTTTATGTGTATTATGGTATATATTTTTATAAAAAATGCGTTATTTTACGGCTATTTTGCATCTTTATTTTCATACAAATTTACATTATTTTATTAATATTCTGTGTATTTATTGTTGATTCGATTTTACATTATTCTATTTGTGTTTTGTATATATTTTTTTTATACATATTTACATTATTTAATTAGTATTTTGTATATATATTTGATACAAATTTACGTTATTTTAAGTGTATATGTTTATATATTTTCATTCAAATTTCCATTATTTTATGTGTATTTTGTATATGTATTTCAATACAAATTTACCTATTTTTATGTGTATTTTGTATATTTATTTTCATACAAATTTAAATTATTTTTGTGTATTTTTGTATATAGTTTCATACAAACTTAGGTTATTTTATGAGTATTTTGTATATCTATTTTCATACAAATACACATTCTTTTATTGATATTTTGTTTATTTATTTTGACGAGAATTTAAATTATTTAATGTGTATTTTGTATATATATTTTTATACGTATTTACATCATTTCATGTGTATTTTGTATATATATTTCTATAGAAATCTACGTTATATTATGTGTATTCGAATATAGATTTTTAAACAAATTTACACTTTTATGTGTATTTTGCTTATTTTTTCAACACAAATTTACCTTATTGTATATGCATTTTGTATATTAATTTTAATACAAATTTAATTATTCTCTGTGTATTTTTGTATATGTATTTTTATAAAAATATGCTTTATTTTATGGGTATTTTGCATCTTTATTTTCATACAAATTTACGTTATTTTATTGATATTCTGCTCATTCATTTTGATACGATTTGACATTATTCTATGTGTATTTTGTATATATTTTTCATACTAATTTACGTTATTTTATGTGTATTTGTTTATATATTGTGACACAAATTTACAATATTTTATTGGTTTTTTGTATATATATTTCAAAAGAAATTTACCTAGTTTTATGTGTATTTTGAATATCTATTTTCATACAAACTCAAATTATTTTTATGTATTTTTGTATATATTTCAATACAAATTTTAGTTATGTTATGTGTATTTTGTAAATCTATTTTCATTCAAATATATATTATTTTATTGGCATTTGTTGATTAATATTGATACGAATTTACATTATTATATATGTACTTTGTATATATATTTTTATACGCAATTAATTTATTTAATATTTATTTTGAATATATAATTTTATACAAATTCATGGTATTTTATGTGTATTAATATATATATTTTCATAAAAATTTACATTATTTTATGTGTATTTTGTACATATATTTCCTTACAAATTTACCTTATTTTATGTTTATTTTGTATGTGTATTTTGTACATTTATATTTATACAAATACACATTCTTTTACTGGTATTTTGTTTATTTATTTTGTTTCGAGTTTACATTATTTTATGCGTATTTTGTTTACATTTTTTTATACCTATTTACTTAATTTTATGTGTATTATGTATATATATTTTTATAGAAATCTACGTTATTTTATGTGTATTCGTATATATATTTTGAAACAAATTTACATTGTTTTATATGTATTTTTGCATATCTCTTTCAATAGATGATTACCTTATTGTATGTGCATTTTGTATATTTATTTCAATACAAATTTAAATATTTTATTTGTATACATGTACAAAAAATACATAAAATAATGTAGATTTGTATGAAATGAAAACAAATACATTTTATATAAAATATATATACAAAATACACATAGAATAATGTAAAATCATATTAAAATAAATACACAGAATATCAAGAAAATAATGTAAATTTGTATGAAAATAAAGATGCAAAATACCCATAAAATAAAGCATATTTTTATAAAAATACATATACAAAAATACACATAGATTAATCAAATTTGTATTAAAATTAATATACAAAATGCACATACAATTAGGTAAATTTGTATTGAAAAAATATGCAAAATACACATTAAATAATGTAAATTTGTTTCAAAATATATATACGAATACACATAAAATAACGCAATTTCTATAGAAATATATATACAAAATACACTTGAAATAATGTAAATACGTATAAAAATATATATACAAAATACACATTAAATAATGTTAATTCGTGTCAAAATAAATAAACAAAATATCATGAAAAGAATGTGTATTTGTATAAAAATAGATAATAGATAATAAATTTGTATAAAATATGTATGCAAGATACTCATTAAATAATGTAAATATGTATAAAAAAGTATATACAAAAAGCAAATAGAATAATGTAAATTCGTATCAAAATAAATACACCTAATATAAATAAAATAATGTAAATTTGTATGAAAATAAAGATGCAAAATTCCCATAAAATAGCGCATTTCTTATAAAAATATATATACCAAAATACACATAAAATATTTAAATTTGTATTGAAATAAATATAGAAAATGCACATACAATAAGGTAAATTTGTATTGAAAGAGATATGCAAAAATACATATAAAACAATGTAAATTTGTTTCAAAATATATATACGAATAGATATAAAAAAAAAAACGTAGATTTCTATAAAAATATATATACAAAATACACATCAAATTAAGTAAATACGTATAAAAAAATATAAACAAAATACAAATAAAATAATGTAAATTCGAATTAAAATAAATAAACAAAATACCAATAAAAGAATGTGTATTTGGATAAGTATAAATATACTAAATACACATACAAAATAAACATAAAATAAGGAGGATTTTTAATAAAATAGATATTAATATTTATTTTGAATATATGTTTTTATACAGATTCATGGTATTTTATGTGTATTTGTTTATATATTTTCATATAAATTTACATTATTTTATGTGTATTTTGTACATATATTTTATTACAAATGTACATTATTTTATGTTTATTTTGTATGTGTATTTTGTATATTTATATTTATCCAAATACACATTCTTTTATTAGTATTTTGTTTATTTATTTTAATTCGAATTTACATTATTTTATGTGTATTTTGTATACATTTTTTTATACGTATTTACTTAATTTTATGTGTATTTTGTATATATATATTTATAGAAATCTACGTTTTTTTTATTTGTATTCGTATATATATTTTGAAACAAATTTACATTGTTTTATATGTATTTTTGCATATCTCTTTCAACACAAATTTACCTTATTGTATGTGCATTTTGTATAGTTATTTCAATGCAAATTTAAAAATTTTATGTGTATTTTGGTATATATATTTTTATAAGATTACGAAAAATTGAATAAAAATATATACAAAAAAACAAAAAAATAAATTTCAATTTGTATGAAAATAGATATACAAAATACAACTATAATTAGTTAAATTTGTATTTAACAAAATACACAAAAATACACATAATGTAAATTTCTATGAAATGAAAACAAATTCACATAAAATAACGTACATTTGTATAAAATAGATATACAAAATAATTTTGTGTATTTTGTATATTTATTTTCATACAAATTTAAATTATTTTTGTGTATTTTTGTATATAGTTTTATACAAACTTAGGTTATTTTATGAGTATTTTGTATATCTATTTTTATACAAATACACATTCTTTTATTGATATTTTGTTCATTTATTTTGACGAGAATTTAAATTATTAAATGTGTATTTTGTATATATATTTTTATACGTATTTACATCATTTCATGTGTATTTTGTATATATATTTCTATAGAAATCTACGTTATATTATGTGTTTTCGTATATAGATTTTTAAACAAATTTACACTTTTATGTGTATTTTGCATATTTTTTCAATACAAATTTGCCTTATTGTAATGTAAAATCGTATCAAAATAAGTACACAGAATATCAATAAAATAATTTAAATTTGTATGAAAATAAAGATGCAAAATACCCATAAAATAAAGCATTTTTTTTTAAATACATATACAAAAATACACATAGAATAATTAAATGTGTTAAAATTAATATACAAAATGCACATACAATAAGGTAAGTTTGTATTGAAAAAAAAACGCAAAATACACATAAAACAGTGTAAATTTGTTTCAAAATATATATACGAATACACATAAAATAACGTTGATTTCTATAGAATATATATACAAAATACACATGAAATGTTGTAAATACGTATAAAAATATATATACAAAATACACATTAAATACTGTAAATTCGCGTCAAAATAAATAAACAAAATATCAATAAAAGAATGTGTATTTGTATGAAAATAGATATACAAAATACACATAAAATAACCTAAATTTGTATCAAACTATATACAAAAATACACAAAAATATTTTAAATTTGTATGAAAATAAATATACAAAATACACATAAAATTAGGTAAATTTGTATTGAAATACGTATACAAAATACACATAAAATAATGTAAATTTGAATGAAAAGACATAAACAAATACACTTAAAATAACGTAAATTTGTATAAAAAAAATATATACAAAACACAAATAGAATAATGTAAAATCGTATCAAAATAAATACACAGAATATTAATAAAATAATGTAAATTTGTATGAAAATAAAGAGGCAAAATACCCATAAAATAACGCATTTTTTTTATTTAAAAAAATATATATACCAAAATACACATAAAAAAATTAAATTTGAATTAAAATAAATATATAAAAAACACATACAATTAGGTAAATTTGTATTGAAATAGATATGCAAAATACATATAAAACAATGTAAATTTGTTTCAAAATATATATACGAATTCACATAAAATAACGTAGATTTCTATAAAAATATATA
This sequence comes from Eriocheir sinensis, assembly GCF_024679095.1. Lineage (NCBI taxonomy): Eukaryota > Metazoa > Arthropoda > Malacostraca > Decapoda > Varunidae > Eriocheir > Eriocheir sinensis. The sequence goes on along the minus strand of NW_026110629.1, from coordinate 410,616 downwards.
TACAAAATACACAAAAAATGACGTAAATACGTATAAAAAAAAGTATACAAAATACACATAAAATAATGTAAATTCGTATCAAAATAGATATACAAAATACCAATAAAAGAATGTGTATTTGTATAAATATAAATATACAAAATACACATAAAATAACGTAAATTTATAAAACTATATACAAAAATACACAGAAGTATTTTAATTTGTATGAAAATAGATATACAAAATAAGGTAAATTCGTTTCAAATTCAATAAACAAAATTCAGATAAAAGAAAGTATATTTGTAGAAAAAATAAATATACAAAATACACATAAAATAACGAAAATTTGTTTGAAAATATATAAAATAAACAAAATAATTTCACTTTGTATGAAAATAAATATACAAAATACACATGTATTTTGTATATCTATTTTCACACAAATTTAATTACTTTTGTGTATTTTTGCATATAGTTTTATATAAATTTACGTTATTTTATTTGTATTTTGTATATTTCTATTTATACAATACACATTCTTTTATTATTATTTTGTTTATTTATTTTGATACGAGTTTACATTATTTTATGTGTATTTTGTATACCTTTTTTTATAAGTATTTACTTCATTTTATGTGTATTTTGTATATTTATTTTCATAGAAATCTGCGTTATTTTATGTGTATTCGTATATATATTTTGAAAATAATTTACATGGTTTTATTTGTATTTTGCATATCTATTTCAATACAAATTTACCTTATTGTATGCGCATTTTGTATATTTATTTTAATACAAATTCAAATATTTTATGTGTGTCTTGGTATAAATATTTTTATAAAAAATGCGTTATTTTATGGGTATTTTGCATCTTAATTTTCATTCAAATTTATATTGTTTTATTAATATTCTGTGTATTTATTTTGATACGATTTTTTATTATTCTATTTGTGTTTTGTATATATTTTTTTATACATATTTACATTATTTAATGTGTATTTTTTATATATATTTTATACAAATTTACGTTATTTTAAGTGTATTTCTTTATATTTTCATTCAAATTTACATTCTTTTATGTGTATTTTGTAAATGTATTTCAATACAAATTTACCTAATTTTATGTGTATTTTGTATATATATTTTCATACAAATTAAAACTATTTTTGTGTATTTTTGTATATAGTTTTATACAAATTTAGGTGATTTTTTGTGTATATTGTATATCTATTTTCATACAAATAAACCTTCTTTTATTGATATTTTGTTTATTTATTTTGACGGGAATTTTCATTATTTAATGTGTATTTTATATATATATTTTTTATACGTATTTACATCATTTGATGTGTATTTTGTATATATATTTCTATAGAAATCTACGTTGATTTATGAGTATTCGTATATAGATTTTGAAATAAATTTACACTGTTTCTATGTGTATTTTGCATATTTTTTAATACAAATTTACCTTATTGTATATGCATTTTGTATATTAATTTTAATACAAATTTAATTATGCTATGTGTATTTTTGTATATGTATTTTTTATAAATATATGCTTTATTAAATGGGTATTCTGCATTTTTATTTTCATACAAATTTACATTATTTTATTTATATTCTGTTTATTTTTTTTTAACAATTTTACATTATTCTATGTGTATTTTGTATATCTATTTTTATACGTATTTACTTAATTTATGTGTATTTTGTATATATATTTTTATAGAAATCTACGTTATTTTATGTGTATTCGTATAAATATTTTGAAACAAATTTACATTGTTTCATATGTATTTTTGCATATCTCTTTCAATACAAGTCTACCTTATTGTATGTGCATTTTGAATATTTACTTCAATACAAATTTAGATATTTTATGTGTATTTTGGTATATATATTTTTATAAGAAGTGCGCTATTTGATGGGAATTTTGCATCTTTATTTTCATACAAATTTACATTATTCTAATAATATTCGCAGTATTTATTTTGATACGATTTCACATTATTCTATTTGTTTTTTGTATATATATTTTTTATACATATTTACATTATTTAATGTGTATCTTGCATATATATTTCATACAAATTTATTATCTATTATTTATTTTCATACAAATACACATTCTTTTCATGATATTTTGTTTATTTATTTTGACACGAATTTACCTAGATATGTATTTTGTATATATATTTTTATACGTATTTACATAATTTCATGTGTATTTTGTATATATATTTCTATAGAAATCTACGTTATTTTATGTGTATTCGTATATATATTTTAAAACAAATTTACTTTGTTTTATATGTATTTTTGAATATCTCTTTCAATACATATTTACCTTACTGTATATGCATTTTGTATATTTATTTCGATACAGATTTAAATATTTTATGTGTATTTTGGTATATATATTTTTATAAAAAATGCGCTATTTTATGGGAATTTTGCATCTTTCTTTTCATACAAATTTACATTATTTTATTGATATTCTGTGTATTTATATTGATAGGATTTGACATTATTCTATTTCTTTTTTGTAAAAACTTTTTTATACACATTTACATTATTTAATGTGTATCTTGCATAGATATTTCATACAAATTTACGTTATTTTAAGTGTATTTGTTTATATATTTTCATTCAAATATACATTATTCTATGTGTATTTTGTATATCTATTTCAATACAAATTTACCTAATTTTATGTGTATTTTGTATATTTCTTTTCATACAAATTTTAAATATTTTTGTGTATTTTTGTATATAGTTTTATACAAATTTAGGTTATTTTATGTACGCATTTACTTTATTTAATGTGTGTTTAGTATATATATTTTTATGCAAATTTACTTTATTCTATGTGCATTTTTGTACATATATTTTTTTAGAAATTTGCGTTAATTTATGTGTATTTGTATATGTTTTCTCATACAAATTTCCATTATTTGATTACTATTTTGTTTATTTATTTTGATACGATTGAAAATAGATATACAAAATATACATAAAATAAACTAAATTTGTATTGAAATATATATACAAAATACATAAAATAAGGTAAATTTGTATCAAAATATTTTAACAGATGCGCATAAAATAACGTAAATTTGTTTTAAAATATACAAAATACATTAAATAATGTAAATATGTATAAAAAAATATATACAAAACACAAATAGAATAATGTAAAATCGTATCAAAATAAATACACTGAATATTAATAAAACAATGTAAATTTGTATGAAAATAAAGATGCAAAATACCCATTAAATAACGCATTTTTTTTATAAAAAAATATATACCAAAATACACATGAAAAAATTAATTTGTATAAAATAAATATACAAAATACACATACAATAAGGTAAATCTGTATTGAAAAAGATATGCAAAATACATATAAAACAATGTAAATTTGTTTCAAAATATATATACGAATACACATAAAATAACGTAGATTTGTATAAAAATATATATACAAAATACACATAAAATGAAGTAAATACGCATAAGAAAATGTATACAAAATACACGTAAAATAATGTAAATTCGTATCAAACAAATAAATAAACAAAATATCCATAAGAATGTATTTGTATAAATATAAATATACAAAATACACATAAAATAACGTAAATTTGTATAAAACTATATACAAAAATACACAAAAATAATTTAAATTTGTATGAAAAGAAATATACAAAATACATATAAAATTAGGTTAATTTGTATTGAAATACATATACAAAATACATATAAAATAATGTAAATTTGAAAGAAAATATATAAACAAATACACATATAATAACGTAAATTTGTATGAAATTTATAATCAAAATACACATTAAATAATGTAAATATGTATAAAAGAATATATACAAAACACAAATAGAATAATGTAAAATCGTATCAAAATATATACACAGAATATTAATAAAATAATGTAAATTTGTATGAAAATATATATACAAATACACATTAAATAACATGAATTTGTATAAAATTTGTATCAAAATATATACTTATACACACAATAAAATAACGTAATTTTTTTATGAAAATGTATATACATAATACACGTAAAATAATTTAAATACGTAGAAAAATATATATACAAAAAACACATAAAATAATGTAAATTTGTATGAAAATATATAAACAAATACACATAAAATAATGTAAATTTGGATAAAATATATATACAAAATGAACATTAAATAATGTAAATATGTATAAAAAAAATATACAAAATACACATAGAATAATGTTAAATCGTATCAAAATAAATTGAGAATATCAATAAAATAATGTAAATTTGTATGAAAATAAAGATGCAAAATATCCATATAATAACGCATATTTGCATAAAAATATATACAAAAATACATATAAAATAGTTAAATTTGTATTAAAATAAATATACAAAATGCACGTACAATAAAGTAAATTTGTATTGAAATAGATATGCAAAATACACATCAATAATGTAAATTTGTATCAAAATATATATACGAATACTCATAAAATAGAGTAAATTTCAATGAAAATATACATACAAAATAGATATACAAAATACACATATAACTAGTTAAATTTGTATTTAAATACATGTACAAAAAACACATAAAATAATGTAGATTTGTATGAAATGAAAACAAATACATTTTATATAAAATATATATACAAAATATACATAGAATAATGTAAAATCATATCAAAATAAATACACAGAATATTAATAAAATAATGTAAATTTGTATGAAAATAAAGATGCAAAATACCCATAAAATAAAGCATATTTTTATAAAAATACATATACAAAAATACACATAGATTAATGAAATTTGTATTAAAATTAATATACAAAATGCACATACAATAAGGTAAATTTGTATTGAAAAAATATGCAAAATACACCTAAAATAATGTAAATTTGTTTCAAAATATATATACGAATACACATAAAATAACGCAGATTTCTATAGAAATATATATACAAAATATACTTGAAATAATGTAAATACGTATAAAAATATATATACAAAATACACATTAAATAGTGTTAATTCGTGTCAAAATAAATAAACAAAATATCATGAAAAGAATGTGTATTTGTATGAAAATAGATATACAAAATACACATAAAATAACCTACATTTGTATAAAACTATATACAAAAATACACAAAAATTATTTAAACTTGTATGAAAATAAATATAAAAAAACATAAAAATAGGTAAATTTGTATTGAAATACATATAGAAAATACACATAAAATAATGTAAATTTGAATGAAAATATATAAACATATAGACTTAAAATAACGTAAATTTGTATCAAATATATATACAAAAAAAAACATTAAATAATGTAAATATGTATAAAAAAATATATACAAAACACAAATAAAATAATGTAAAATCGTATCAAAATAAATACAGAAAATTTTAATAAAATAATGTAAATATGTATGAAAATTAAGATGCAAAATACCCATAAAATAACGCATTTTTTATAAAAATATATATACGAAAAAACATAAAATATTTGATTTTGTATTAAAATAAATAGATATACAAAATACACATAAAATAAGCTAAATTTGAATTGAAATATATATACAAAATACATAAAATAATGTAAATTTGTATCAAAATACCTATACAAATACACATATAATAACGTAAATTTGTATAAAAATATATAAACAAAATACACATTAAATAATGTAAATACGTATAAAAAAAATGTAAAAAATACACAAATAATCATGTAATTCGTATAAAAATATATAGACAAAATACCAATAAAATAATGTAAATTTCTATGAGAAAACATATACAAAATACACATAAATAACGCAAATATCAATAAAAATATATATAATATAATATATTTTTATACATATTTAAATATTTAATGTATATTTTGTATATATATATTTTATCCAAATTTACGTGATTTTATATGTATTTGTTTATATATTTTCATACAAATTTACATTATTTTATGTGAGTTTTGTATATGTATATCAATACAAATTTGCCTAACTTTATGTGTATTTTGCATATCTATTTTCAAACAAATTTAAATTATTTTTGTGTATATTTGTATATATTTTTATACAAATTTTACTTATTTTATTTGTTTTTTGTATATATATTTTCCTACAAATATACATTCTTTTATCGGAATTTTGTGTATTTAAATTTTTACGAGTTTACATTATTTTATGTGTATTTTGTATATATATTTTTCTACGTATTTAAACTATTTTATGTGTATTTTATATATACATTTTCATAAAAATTTCCGTTATTTTATTGTGTGTATTCGTATATATTTTGAAACATTTTATACAAATTCATGTTATTTTATGTGTATTTGTGTATATATTTTCATAAAAATTTATATTATTTTATGTGTATTCTTACATATTTTTTATTACAAATTTACCTTATTTTATGTTTATTTTGTATATTTATTTCATTCAATTTTCAATTATTTAATGTGTATATTTGTATTTGTATTTAGGTTATTTTATGTGTGATTTCTATATATATTTTCATCCAAAATTACATTATTTTATAGTTATTTTCTTAATTTAACTCGATACGAATTTAGATTATTTCATAGGTATTTTGTATACATATTTTTATACTCATTTACATTATCTAATGTGTGTTTTGTATATATTTTTTTATGCAAACTAATTGTATGTGCATTTATGTACATATATTTTTATAGAAACTTTAAACGTCATTTTATGTGTATTTTGTATATGTTTTCTCATACAAATTTACATTATTTAATTAGTTTTTTGTTTATTTATTTTGATACGAAGGACTTGATTATTGGTGTATTTTGTAAATATTTTTTTTTATACGTATTTACATTGCTTAATGTGTATTTTGTTTATATGTTTTTTTTTACAAATTTACGTTATTATATGTGTATTTGTTAAAAATATTTTCAAACGAATTTACTTTATTTTATGTATTTTGTATATATATTTCAATTCAAATTTAGCTTATTTTAAGTGTATTTTGTATATCTATTTTCATACAAATTTAATAATTTCTGTGTATTTTTGTATATAGTTTTATACAAATTTACGTTATTTTATGTGCATTTTGTATATTTATATTTATACAAATACACATTGGTATTTTGTTTATTTATATTCATACGAATTTACATTAATTTATGTGTATTTTGTATACATTTTTGATTCGTATTTACCTAATTTTATTTGTATTTTGTATATATATATTTATAGAAATCTACGTTATTTTATGTGTATTCGTATATATATTTTGAAACAAATTTACATTGTTTTATATGTTTTTTGCATATCTATTTCAATACAAATCTACCTTATTGTATGTGCATTTTGTATATTTATTTTAATACAAATTCAAATATTTTAAGTGTATTTTGGTATATATAATTTTATAAAAAATGCGTTATTTTATAGGTATTTTGCATCTTAGTTTTTATACAAATGTACATTATTTTATTAATATTCTGTGTATATATTTTGATACGATTTTATATTATACTATTTGTGTTTTGTATAAATTTTTTTATACATATTTTCATTATTTAATGTGTATTTTTTATATATATTTTATACAAATTAACGTCATTTTAAGTGTATTTGTTTATATAATTTCATTCAAATTTACATTATTTTAAGTGTATTTTGTATATGTATTTCAATACAAATTTCCCTAATTTTAAGTGTATTTTGTATATTTATTTTCATACAAATTTAAATTATTTTTGTGTTTTTTTGTATATACATATAGAGTAAATTTCTATGAAAATATATATTCAAAATACATATAAGATTATGTAAATAAGTATAAAAATATATATATCAAATACACCTAAAAAAATGAAAATTCGTATTAAAATAAATAAACAAAATTCCGATAAAAGAACGTATATTTGTAGGAAAATAAATATACAAAATACACATAAAATTACGAAAACTTGAATAAAAGTATATACAAAAAAAGAAAAAAAGAAATTTCAATTTGTATGAAAATAGATATACAAAATACACATATAATTAGTTAAATTTGTATTTAAATACATGTACAAAATACACATAAAATAATGTAAATTTGTATGAAATGAAAACAAATTCACATAAAATAACGTTCATTTGTATAAAATAGATATACAAAATATACATAGAATAATGTAAAATCGTATCAAAATAAATACACAGAATATCAATAAAATAATGTAATTATGTATGAAAATAAAGATTTAAAATAAACTTAAAATAAGGGATATTTTTTTTAAAAATACATATACAAGAATACACATACAATAATTGAATTTGTATTAAAATTAATATACAAAATGCATGTACAATAAGGGAAATTTGTATTGAAAAAATATACAAAATGCACATAAAACAATGTATATTTGTTTCAAAATATATATACGAATACACATAAAATAACGTATATTTCTATAGAAATATATATACAAAATACACATGAAATGACGTAAATACGTATAAAAATATATATACAAAATACACATTAAATAATGTAAATTCGCATCAAAATAAATAAACAAAATATCAATAAAAGAATGTGTATTTGTATGAAAATAGATATACAAAATACACATAAAATATTGTAAATTTGTATAAAACTCTATTAAAAAAATACACAAAAATAATTTAAATTTGAATAAAAATATATATACAAAATACACATAAAACTAGTTAAATCTCTATTGAAATACATATACAAAATACACATAAAATATTGTAAATATGAGTGAAAATATATAAACAAATACACTTAAAATAACGTAAATTTGTATGAAATATATATAGAAAATACACATTAAATAATGTAAATATGTATAAAAAAATATATACAAAACACAAATAGAATAATGTAAAATAGTATCAAAATAAATACACAGAATATTAATAAAATAATGTAAATTTGTATGAAAATAAAGATGCAAAATACCCATAGCACAACGCATTTTTTATGAAAATATATATACCAAAATACACTAAATATTTAAATTTGTATTACAATAAATATACAAAATGCACATACAATAAGGTAAATTTGTATTGAAATAGATATGCAAAATACACATAAAACAATGTAAATTTGTTAAAAATATATAAACAAATACACATAAAATAACGTAGATTTCTATAAAAATATATATAGAAAATACACATAAAATGAAGTAAATACGTATAAGAAAATATATACAAAATACACATAAAATAATGTAAATTCGTATCAAAATAAATAAACTAAATGCCAATAAAAGAATGTTTACTTGTATAAATATAAATATACAAAATACACATAAAATAACGTAAAATTGTATAAAACTATATACAAAAATAAACAAATATAATTAAATTTGTATGAAAATAGATATACAAAAGACACATAAAATAAGCTAAATTTGAATTGAAATAAATATAGAAAATACATAAAATAATGTAAATTTGTATCAAAATATATATTCAAATACACATATATTAATATTAATATACAAAATGCGTATATAATAAGGTAAATTTGTATTGGAAAAATATGCAACATACACGTTTACTCATACAAATTTATATTATTTTATTGGTATTTTGTTTATTTATTTTGGTACGAATTACATGATTATATGTGTATTTTTTACATAATTCTTTATACGTATTTCCATTATGTAATGTGTATTTTTTTATATATTTTTATACAAATTTATGTTATTATATGTGTATTTGTATAAATATTTTGATACAAATTTACTTTATTTCATGTATTTTGTATATATATTTCAATTCAAATTTAGCTTATTTTGTGTGTATTTTGTATATATTTTCATACAAATTTAATTACTTCTGTGTATTTTTGTATATAGTTTTATATAAATTTACGTTACTTTATGTGTATTTTGTATATTTATATTTATACAAATACACATTCTTTTATTGGTATTTTGTTTATTTATTTTGATACGAATTTACATTATTTTATGTGTATTTTGTATACATTTTTTTTATACGTATTTACTTCATTTTCTGTGTATTTTGTAAATATATTTTTATAGAAATCTACGTTATTTTATGTGTATTCGTATATATATTTTGAAACAAATTTACATTGTTTTATATGTATTTTGCATATCTATTTCAATACAAATTTACCTTATTGTATGTGTTTTTTGTATATTTATTTTAATACAAATTTAATTTTTTGATGTGTATTTTGGTATATATATTTTTATAAATGCGTTATTTTATGGGTATTTTGCTTCTTTATTTTCATACAAATTTTCGTAATCTTATAAAAATATATATACCAAAATAAACATAAAATATTTAAATTTGCATTGAAATAGATATAGAAAATGCACATACAATAAGGTAAATTTGTATTGAAAGAGATATGCAAAAATACATATAAAACAATGTAAATTTGTTTCAAAATATATATACGAATACAAATAAAAAACGTAGATTTCTATAAAAATATATATTCAAAATACACATAAAATTAAGTAAATACGTATAAAAAATGTAAACAAAATACACATAAAATAATGTAAATTCGAATTAAAATAAATAAACAAAATACCAATAAAAGAATGTGTATATGGATAAATATAAATATACAAAATACACATACAAAATAAACATAAAATAAGGTAGATCTGTAAAAAAATATATGTACAAAATACACATAAAATAATGTAAATTTATATAAAAATATATATACAAATACACATAAAATACCATGAATTTGTATAAAAATATATATTCAAAATAAATATAAAATAATGTAAAAGCGTATAAAAATATATATACAAAGTACATATAAAATAATGTAAACTCGTATCAATATAAATCAACAAAACACCAATAGAATAATATATATTTGAATGAAAATAAATTTACAAAATACACATAACATAACTAAAATTTATATTAAAATATATACAAAAATACATAGAAATAATTTGAGTTTGTATGAAAATAGATATACAAAATACACATAAAACTAGGTAAATTTCTTTTGAAATGTATATATAAAATACCCATAAAATATTGTAAATTTGTGTCAAAATATATAAACAAATACACATAAAATAAAGTAAATTTGTATGAAAAATATATACAAAATACACATAGAATAATGTCAATTTGTATCAAAATGAATGAGCAGAATATCAATAAAATAATGTAAATTTGTATGAAAATAAAGATGCAAAATACCCAAAAAATAAAGCATATGTATATAAAAATACAGATACAAAAATACACATCGAATAATTAAATTTGTATTAAAATTAATATACAAAATGCGTATATAATAAGGTAAATTTGCATTGAAAAAATATGCAACATACACGTTTACTCATACAAATTTATATTATTTTATTGGTATTTTGTTTATTTATTTTGATACGAATTACATGATTATATGTGTATTTTGTACATATTTTTTTATACGTATTAACATTATTTAATGTGTATTTTGTTTATATATTTTCATACAAATTTACGTTATTATATGTGTATTTGTATAAATATTTTGATACAAATTTACTTTATTTCATTTATTTTGTATATATATTTCAATTCAAATTTAGCTTATTTTGTGTGTATTTTGTATATATTTTCATACAAATTTAATTCTTCTGTGTATTTTTGTATATAGTTTTATATAAATTTACGTTATTTTATGTGTATTTTGTATATTTATATTTATACAAATACACATTCTTTTATTGGTATTTTGTTTATTTATTTTGATACGAATTTACATTATTTTATGTGTTTTTGGTATACATTTTTTTATACGTATTTACTTCATTTGATGTGTATTTTGTATATATATTTTTATAGAAATCTACGCTATTTTATGTGTATTCGTATATATATTTTGAAACAAATTTACATTGTTTTATGTGTATTTTGCATATCTATTTCAATACAAATTTACCTTATTGTATGTGTTTTTTGTATATTTATTTTAATACAAATTTATTTTTTGATGTGTATTTTGGTATATATATTTTTATAAATAAAAAAAAATGCGTTATTTTATGGGTATTTTGCTTCTTTATTTTCATACAAGTTTACATTATTTTATTAATATTCTGTGTATTTATTTTGATACGATTTTACATTATTCTATTTGTGTTTTGTACATATTTTTTTATACAAATTTACGTTATTTTAAGTGTATTTGTTTATGTATTTTCATTCAAATTTACATTATTTTATGTGTATTTTGTGTATGTATTTCAATACAAATTTACCTAATTTTATGTGTATTTTGTATATTTATTTTCATACAAATTTAAAATATTTTTGTGTATTTTTGTATATTGTTTGATACAAATTTAGTTATTTTATGTGTATTTTGTATATCTATTTTTATACAAATACACATTCTTTTATTGATATTTTGTTTATTTATTTTGACACGAATTTTATTTTTTAGGTGTATATGATATATATATTTTTATACTTATTTACATAATTTTATATGTATTTTGAATATATATTATCATAGAAATTTACTTTATATGTTTATACAAAAAAACACAAAAATAATTTAAATTTGTATGAAAATAAATATACAAAATACACATAAAATTAGGTAAGTTTGTATTTAAATACATATACAAAATACACTTAAAATAATGTAAATTTGAATGAAATTATATAAACAAATACACTTAAAATGACGTTAATATGTATAAAATATATATAAAAAATACACATTAAATAATGAAAATATGTATAAAAAAATATATACAAAACACAAATAGTATAATATAAAATCGTATCAAAATATATACACAAGAATATTAATAAAATAATGTACATTTTTATGAAAACTAAGATGCAAAATACCTATAAAATAACGCATTTTTTATAAAATTATATATACCAAAATACACATAAAATATTCGATTTTGTATTAAAATAAATATACAAAATGCACATACAATAAGGTAAATTTGTATTGAAATAGATATGCAAAAAACATATAAAACAATGTAAATTTGTTTCAAAATATATATACGAATACACATAAAATAACGTAGATTTCTATAAATATATATATACAAAATACAAATAAAATTAAGTAAATACGAATCAAAAATGTATACAAAATACACATAAAATAATGTAAATTCGTATAAATATAAATAAACAAAATACCAATAAGAGAATGTGTATTTGTATAAATATAAATATACAAAATGCACATAAAATAACGTAAATTTGTATAAAACTATATACAAAAATACACAGAAGTAATTAAATTTGCATGAAAATAGATATACAAAATACACACAAAATAAGCTAAATTTGAATTGAAATATATATACAAAATACATAAAATAGGGTAAAATCGTTTCAAAATATTTTTAACAAATACACATATAATAACGTAAATTTTTAAAAAAAACATACAAACAAAATACACATCAATTAATGTAAATACGTATAAAAAATATTTACAAAATACACCAATAATCAAGTCATTCGTATCAAAATAAATAAACAAAAAACTAATTAAATAATGTAAATTTGTATGAATACACATAAAATAACGTTTTAAGTTTCTATAAAAATATATGTACAAAAATGCACATAAAATTAGTTTCCATAAAAAAATATATACAAAACACACATTAGATAATGTAAATGAGTATAAAAATATGTATACAAAATACCTATGAAATAATCTAAATTCGTATCGAGTTAAATTAAGAAAATAACAATAAAATAATGTAATTTTGGATGAAAATATATATAGAAAACACACATAAAATAACCTAAATACAAATACAAACAAACACATTAAATAATTTAAAATTGAATTAAATAAATATTCAAAATAAACATCAAATAAGGTAAATTTGTAATAAAATATATGTAAGAATACACATAAAATAATATAAATTTGTATGAAAATATATATACAAATACACATAAAATAACATGAATTTGTATAAAATGTTTCAAAATATATACGAATACACACTAAAATAACGTAAATTTTTATGAAAATGTATATATAAAATACACATAAAATTGTTTAAATAGGTAGAAAAATATATATACAAAATACATATAAAATAATGTAAATTCGTAAAAAATTAAATACACAAAATTCCAATAAAAGAATGTATATTTGTAGGAAAATATATATACAAAAAACAAATAAAATAACTAAAATTTGTATAAAAATATATACAAAAATACACAAAAATAGTTTAAATTTGTTTGAAAATAGATATGCAAAATACTCATAAAGTTAGGCAAATTTGTATTGAAATACATATACAAAACTCACATAAAATAATGTAAATTTGTATGAAAATATATAAACAAATACATATAAAATCACGTAAATTTGGATAAAATATATATATATATATATATATATATATATATATATATATATATATATATATATATATATATATATATATATATATATATATATATATATATATATATATATATATATATATATATATATATATATATATATATATACAAAATATAAATTATATATTTTAAATATGTATAAAAATATATTATATTATATATATTTTTATTGATATATGCGTTATTTATGAGTATTTTGTATATGTTTTCTCATAGAAATTTACATTATTTTACTGGTATTTTGTCTATTTATTTTGATACGAATTACATGATTATTTGTGTATTTTTTATATTTTTTTATACGTATTTACATTATTTAATGTGTATTTTGTTTATATATTTTTATACAAATTTACGTTATTATATGTGTATTTGTATAGGTATTTTGATACAAATTTACATTATTTTATGTATTTTGTCTATATATTTCAATTCAAATTTAGCTTATTTTATGTGTATTTTGTATATCTATTTATTTTAATACAAAATCAAATATTTTACGTTTTTTCGTATATATATTTTTATAAAAAATGCGTTATTTTATGGGTATTTTGCATCATAATTTTTATACAAATTTACATTATTTTATTAATATTTTCTGTATTTATTTTGATACGATTTCACATTATTTTATTTGTGTTTTGTATATATTTTTTTATACATATTTACATTATTTAATGTTTTTTTTTTTTGTATATATATTTGATACAAATTTACGTTATTTTAAGTCTATATGTTTATATATTTTCATTCAAATTTACATTATTTTATGTGTATTTTGTATATTTATTTTCATACAAGTTTAAATTATTTTTGTGTATTTTTGTATATAGTTTTATACAAATTTAGGTTATTTTATGTGTATTTTGTATATCTATTTTCATACAAATACACATTCTTTTCATGATATTTTGTTTATTTATTTTGACACGAATTAACATTATTTAATGTGTATTTTGTATATATATTTTTATACGTATTTACATTATTTCAAGTGTATTTTGTATATATATTTCTATAGAAATATGCGTTATTTTATGTGTATTCGAATATATATTTTGAAACAAATTTACATTGTTTTATGTATTTTGCATATTTTTCAATACAAATTTACATTATTGTATGTGCATTTTGTATATTAATTTTAATACAAATTTGATTAATCTTTGTGTATTTTTGTATATGTATTTTTATAAAAATATGTAATTAGTTAAATTTGTATTTAAATACATGTACAAAATACACATAAAATAATGTAAATTTGTATGAAATGAAAACAAATTCAAATAAAATAACGTACATTTGTATAAAATAGATATACAAAATAATTTTAGTGTATTTTGTATATTTATTTTCATACAAATTTAAATTATTTTGTGTATTTTTGTATATAGTTTTATACAAACTTAGGTTATTTTATGAGTATTTTGTATATCTATTTTCATACAAATACACATTCTTTTATTGATATTTTGTTTATTTATTTTGACGAGAATTTAAATTATTTAATGTGTATTTTGTATATTTATTTTTATACGTATTTACATCATTTCATGTGTATTTTGTATATATATTTCTATAGAAATCTACGTTATATTATGTGAATTCGTATATAGATTTTTAAACAAATTTACACTTTTATGTGTATTTTGCATATTTTTTCAATACAAATTTACCTTATTGTATATGCATTTTGTATATTAATTTTAATACAAATTTAATTATTCTAAGTGTATTTTTTTATATGTATTTTTATAAAAATATGCTTTATTTTATGGGTATTTTACATCTTTATTTTCATACAAATTTTCGTTATTTTATTGATATTCTGCTCATTCATTTTGATACGATTTGACATTATTCTATGTGTATTTTGTATATATTTTTCAAACAAATATACGTTATTTTATGTGTATTTGTTTATATATTCTTACACAAACTTACAATATTTTATGGGTATTCTTTATATATATTTCAAAAGAAATTTACCTAGTTTTATGTGTAATTTGAATATCTATTTTCATACAAACTCAAAATATTTTTATGTAATTTTGTATATATTTCAATACAAATTTTAGTTATGTTATGTGTATTTTGTAAATCTATTTTCATTCAAATATATATTATTTTATTGGTATTTTGTTGATTTATATTGATACGAATATACATTATTTTATATGTACTTTTTATATATATATTTTTATACGCATTTACATTATTTAATATTTATTTTGAATATATAATTTTATAGAAATTCATGGTATTTTATGTGTATTTGTATATATATTTTCATATAAATTTACATTATTTTATGTGTATTTTGTACATATATTTCATTACAAATTTACCTTATTTTATGTTTATTTTGTATGTGTATTTTGTACATTTATATTTATACGAATACACATTCTTTCATTGGTATTTTGTTTATTTATTTTGTTTCGAATTTATATTATTTTATGTGTATTTTGTTTACATTTTTTTATACGTATTTACCTAATTTTATGTGTATTTTCTATATATATTTTTATAGAAATCTACGTTATTTTATGTTTTCGAATATATATTTTGAAACAAATTTACTTTGTTTTATATGTATTTTTGCATATCTCTTTCAATAGAAGTTTACCTTATTGTATGTGCATTTTGTATATTTATTTCAATACAAATTTAAATATTTTATGTGTATTTTGGTATATATATTTTTATAAGAAATGCGCTATTAGATGGGAATTTTGCATCTTTATTTTCATACAAATTTACATTATTTTATTAATATTCGGTGTATTTATTTTGATACGATCTTATATAATTCTATTTGGTTTTTGTATATATATTTTTTATACATATTTACCTTATTTAATGTATATCTTCCATATATATTTCATACAAATTTATTATCTATTATTTATTTTCATACAAATACACATTCTTTTCATGATATTTTGTTTATTTATTTTGACACGAATTTACATTACTTAATATGTATTTTATATATATATTTTTATACGTATTTACATAATTTCATGAGTGTTTTGTTTATATATTTCTATAGAAATCTACGTTATTTTATGTGTATTCGTATATATATTTTGAAACAAATTTATAATGTTTTAGTTGTATTTTGCGTTTTTTTTTTCAATACAAATTTACCTTATTGAATGTGTGCATTTTGTATATTAATTTTAATACAAATTTAATTATTCTATGTGTATTTTGTATATGTATTTTTAAAAAATATGTTCTATCTTTTTTTGCATCTTTGTTTTCATACAAATTTAAAGTATTTTATTGATATTCTGTGTACTTATTTTGATACGATTTTACATTATTCTATGTATAACAAAAATAAATACAGAATACACAAAAATAGATATGCAAAATACATATAAAGAATGTAAATTTGTTTCAAAATATATATACGAATACACATGACATGGGTTTTTGAATCTTAATTTTCATACAAATTTACATTATTTTATTAATATTTTCTGTATTTATTTTGATACGATTTAACATTATTTTATTTGTGTTTTGTATATATTTTTTTATACATATTTACATTATTTAATGTGTTTTTTTTATATATATTTGATACAAATTTACGTTATTTTAAGTCTATATGTTTATATATTTTCATTCAAATTTACAATATCTTATGTGTATTTTGTATATACATTTCAATACAAATCTACCAATTTTATGATTTTTGTATATTTATTTTCATACAAGTTTAAATTATTTTTGTTTATTTTTGTATATAGTTTTATACAAATTTAGGTTATTTTATGAGTATTTTGTATATCTATTTTCATACAAATACACATTCTTTTCATGATATTTTTTTTATTTATTTTGACACGAATTAACATTATTTAATGTGTATTTTGTATATATATTTTTATACGTATTTACTTTATTTCAAGTGTATTTTGTATATATATTTCTATAGAAATCTACGTTATTTTATGTGTATTCGAATATATATTATAAAATCAAATTTACATTGTTTTATAGGTATTTTGCATATTTTTTCAATACAAATTTACATTATTGTATGTGCATTTTGTATATTAATTTTAATACAAATTTGATTAATCTATGTGTATTTTTGTGTATGTATTTTTTTAAAAATATGCTTTATTTTATGGGTATTTTGCATCTTTATTTTCATACAAATTTACATTATTTTATTGATATTCTGTGTATTTATTTGGTATGATTTTACATTATTCTATGTGGATTTTGTATATATATTTTATATAAAATGTATTTGTTTTCATTTCTTACAAATCTACATAATTTTATGTGTTTTTTGTACATGTATTTAAATACAAATTTAACTAGTTATATGTGTATTTTGTATATCTATTTTGTATGTATATTTTCATAGAAATTTACTCTATTTTATGAGTATTCGTATATATATTTTGATACAAATTTACATTATTGATGTGTATTTTGCATATCTATTTCAATACAAATTTTCTTTATTGTACGTGCATTTTGTATATTTATTTTAATACAAATTTAATTATTTTATATGTATTTTTGTATATATATTTTTATGCAAATATGCGTTATTATATGGATATTTTGCAGCTTTATTTTCATACATATTTACATTATTTTATTGATATTCTCTTTATTTATTTTGATACGATTTAACATTATTCTATGTGTATTTTGTATATATTTTTTATACATATATACATTATTTAAGGTTTATTTTGTATATATATTTTATCCAAATTTACATTATTTTATGTGTATTTGTTTATATATTTTTATACAAATTTACATTATTTTATGTGTATTTTGTATATACATTTTCATAAAAAAAATTACGTTATTTTATTGTGTGTATTCCTATATATTTTGATACAAATTTTATACAAATTCATGTTATTTAATGTGTATTTGTATATATATTTTCATACAAATTTATATTATTTTATGAGTATTTTTTCATATATTTCATTACAAATTTACCTTATTTTATGTTTATTTTGTATATTTATTTCATTCAATTTTAAATTATTTTATGTGTATATTTGTATTTGTATTTAGGTTATTTTATGTGTATTTTATATATATATTTTCATCCAAAATTACATTATTATATTGGTATTTTCTTAATTTAATTCGATACGAATTTAGATTATTTCATAGGTATTTTGTATACATATTTTTATACTCATTTACATTATCTAATGTGTGTTTTGTATATATATTTTTATGCAAATATATTTTATGCTAATTTTTGTACATATATTTTTATAGAAATTTGCGTTATTTTATGTATAGTTTTATATAAATTTACGTTATTTTATGTGCATTTTGTATATTTATATTTATACAAATACACATTCTTTTATTGCTATATTGTTTATTTATATTTATACGAATTTACATTATTTTATGTGTATTTTGTATACATTTTTTTATACGTATTTATTTAATTTTATGTGTATTTTGTATATGTATTTTTATAGAAATCTACGTTATTTTATGTGTATTTGCATATATATTTTGAAACAAATTTACTTTATTTTATATGTATTTTGCATATCTATTTCAATACAAATTTACGTTATTGTATGTGCATTTTGTATATTTATTTTGATACAAATTCAAATATTTTATGTGTATATAAAAAATGCGTTATTTTATAGGTATTTTGCATCTTAATTTTCATACAAATTTACATTATTTTATTAATATTCTGTGTATATATTCTGATACGATTTTACATTATTCTATTTGTGTTTTGTATATATTTTTTTATACATATTTACATTATTTAATGCGTATTTTGTATATATATTTCATACAAATTTACGTTATTATATGTGTATTTGTTTATATATTTTCTTTCAAATTTACATTATTTTATGTGTATTTTGTATATGTATTTAAATAGAAATTAACCTAATTTTATGTGTATTTTGTATATTTATTTTCATACAAATTTAAATTATTTTTGTGTATTTTTGTATATAGTTTTATACAAATTTAGGTTATTTTATGTACGCATTTACATTATTTAATGTGTGTTTTGTATAAATTTTTATCCAAAGTTAATTTATTTTACGTTTATTTTTGGACATATATTTTTATAGAAATTAGCGTTATTTTATATGTATTTGTATATGTTTTCTCATACAAATTTACATTATTTTATTGCTATTTTGTTTATTTAGTTTGATACGAATTACATGATTATATGTGTATTTTGTACATATTTTTTATACTTATTTACATTACTTAATATGTATTTTGTTTATATATTTTTAAACAAATTTACATTATTATATGTATTTTTATAAATATTTTGATACAAATTTACATTATTTTATGTATTTTGTATATACATTTCAATTCAAATTTAGCTTATTTTATCTGTATTTTGTATATCTATTTTCATACGAATTTAATTACTTCTGTGTATTTTTATATAGTTTTATACAAATTTACGTTATTTTATGTGTATTTTGTATATTTATATTTATACAAATACACATTCTTTTATTGGTATTTTGTTTATTTATTTTGATACGAATTTACATTATTTTACGTGTATTTTGTATACATTTTTTTTACGTATTTACTTCATTTTACGTGTATTTTGTATATATATATTTTATACAAATCTACGTTATTTTATGTGTATTCGTATATATATTTTGAAACAAATTTACATTGTTTTATATGTATTTTGCATATCTATTTCAATACAGATTTACCTTATTGTATGTGTATTTTGTATATTTATTTTAATACAAATAAATTTTTTTATGTGTATTTTTGTATATATATTTAAAAAAAAGCGTTATTTTATGGGTATTTTGCTTCTTTATTTTCATAGAAATTTACATTATTTTATTAATATTCTGTGTATTTATTTTGATACGATTTTACATTATTCTATTTGTGTTTTGCATATATTTTTTTTATACAAATTTACGTTATTTTAAGTGTATTTGTTTATGTATTTTCATTCAAATTTACAGTATTTTATGTGTATTTTGTATATGTATTTCAATATAAATTTACCTAATTTTATGTGTATTTTGTATATTTATTTTCATTCAAATTTAAATTATTTTTGTGTATTTTTTTATATAGTTTTATACAAATTTATGTTATCTTATGTGTATTTTGTATATTTATTTTCACAAATAATACACATTCTTTTATTGACATTTTGTTTATTTATTTTGACATAATTTACATTATTTAATGTGTTTTTTGTATATATATTTTCATACATTTACATCCTTTCATGTGTATTATGTATATATATTAAAATATATATTTATGGGTATTTTGCATTTTTATTTTCATACAAATTTACATTATTTTATTTACATTCTGTATTTATTTTAATACGATTTTACATTATTCTATTTGTGTTTTGTATATATATTTTTATACATATTTACATTATTTAATGAGTATTTTTATATATATTTACAAATTTATGTTAATTTAAGTTTATTTGTTTATATATTTTCATTCAAAATTACATTATTTTATCTGTATTTTGTATATGTATTTCTTTACAAATTTACCTAGTTTTATGTGTATTTTATATTTATTTTCATACAAATTTAACTTATTTTTGTGTATTTTATATATATATATAATTTACGTTATTCTATGTGAATTTTGTATATGTATTTTCATACAAATACACATTCTTTTATTGATATTTTAATTATTTATTTTGACACGAATTACATTATTTAATGTATTTTGTATATATATTTTATACGTATTTACAACATTTCATGTGTATATGTATATATATATATTTCAGAAATTATTTATGTGTATTCGTATATATATTTTGAAACAAATCTACATTATTTTATGTATTTTGTATATATATTTCATTATAAATTTGTTTATTTTAAGTTTATTTTATATCTATTTTCATTCAAATTCAAATCATTTTATGTTTATATATTTATTTGTATTTACGTTATTTTATATATATATATATATATATATATATATATATATATATATATATATATATATATATATATATATATATATATATATATATATATATATATATATATATATATATATATATATATATATATATATATATATATATATATATAGATATCTATATATATTTTCATTCAAAATTACACTATTTTGTCGGTATTTTGTTCATTTATTTCGATACGAATTTAGATTATTTCATGTGTATTTTCTATACATATACATATAGAGTAAATTTCTATGAAAATATATATTCAAAATACATATAAAATTATGTAAATAAGTATAAAAATATATATATCAAATACACCTAAAAAAAATGAAAATTCGTATCAAAATAAATAAATAAAATTCCGATAAAAGAACGTATATTTGTAGGAAAATAAATATACAAAATACATATAAAATTACGAAAATTTGAATAAAAATATATAAAAAAATACACAATTAATTTCAATTTGTATGAAAATAGATACACAAAATACACATATAAATAGGTAAATTTGTATTTAAATTCATGTACAAAATTCACCTAAAATAATGTAAATTTGTATGAAATGAAAACAAATTCACATAAAATAACGTACATTGGTATAAAATAGATATACAAAATATACATAGAATAATGTAAAATCGTATCAAAATAAATACACAGAATATCAATAAAATAATGTAATTTTGTATGAAAATAAAGATGCAAAATACCCATAAAATAAAGCATATTTTTATAAAAATACATATACAAAAAAACACATAGAATAGCTAAATTTGTATTAAAACTAATATACAAAAAGCACGTACAATAAGGTAAATTTGTATTGAAAAAATATGCAAAATGCACATAAACCAATGTATATTTGTTTCAAAATATATATACAAATACACATAAAATAACGTATATTTCTATAGAAATATATATACAAAATACACATGAAATGTCGTAAATACGTATAAAAATATATATACACAATACACATTAAAAAATATAAATTCGCATGAAAATAAATAAACAAAATATCAATAAAAGAATGTGTATATGTATGAAAATAGATATACAAAATACACATAAAATATTGTAAATTTGTATAAAACTCTATACAAAAATACACAAAAAATAATTTAAATTTGTATAAAATATATATACAAAATACACATGAAATTTGGTAAATTTCTATTGAAATACATATACAAAATACACATAAAATAATGTAAATTTGAATAAAAATATATAAGCAAATACACTTAAATAACGAAAATTTGTATGAAATATATATAGAAAGTACACAATAAATAATGTAAATATGTGTAAAAAATATATACAAAACACAAATAGAATAATGTAAAATAGTATCAAAATAAATACACAGAATATTAATAAAATAATGTAAATTTGTATGAAAATAAAGATGCAAAATACTCATAAAACAGCGCATTTTTTATGAAAATATATATACCAAAATGCATATAAAATATCTAAATTTGTATTACAATAAATATACAAAATGCACATACAATAAGGTAAATTTGTATTGAAATAGATATGCAAACTACATATAAAACAATGCAAATTTGTTTCAAAATATACATACGAATACACATAAAATAACGTAGATTTCTATAAAGTATATATACAAATACACATAAAATGAAGTAAATACGTATAAGAAAATGTATACAAAATACACATAAAATAATGTATATTCGTATCAAAATAAATAAACTAAATGCCAATAAAAGAATGTTTACTTGTATAAATATAAGTATACAAAATACACATAAATAACGTAAATTGTATAAAACTATATACAAAAATAAACAAAAATAATTAAATTTGTATGAAAATAGATATACAAAAGACACATAAAATAAGCTAAATTTGAATTGGAATAAATATAGAAAATACATAAAATATATATTTAAATACACAAATAAGAACGTAAATTTATATAAAAATATATAAACAAAATACACATTAAATAATGTAAATACGTATAAAAGATGTGTACGTAATGTAAAAATTTATAAAATTAAAGATGCTAAATACCCATAAAATATCTCATATTTAAAAAAAAATATATACAAAAATACACATAAAATAATTAAATTTGTATTAAAATAAATATACAAAATACACATACAATAAGATAGATTTTAATTGAAATAGATATTCAATAAACTTAAAAAATAATGAAAATTTTTATCAAAATATACACGAATACACACAATAAAATTACGTAATTTTTTATGAAAATATATATACAAAATACACATAAAATAATGTAAATACATAGAAAAATATATATATATACAATATACACATAAAATAATGTAAATTCGTATCAAAATAAATAAACAAAATTTCTCTAAAAGAATGTATATGTAGGAAAATATAAATACAAAATACAAATAAAATAAAAATAAATTGTATAAAATAATACAAAATTAGGCAAATTTAATTGAAATACATATACAAAATACACATAAAATAATGTGAATTTGTATGAAAATATATAAACAAATATACATAAGATAACGTAAATTTCCAAAATATATGTACAAAATATACATTAAATAATGTAAATATATCTAAAATATATATACAAATACACAGAATAACGTAAAATCGTATCAAAATAAATAAACAGACAATCAATAAAATAATGTAAATTTGTATGAAAATAAAGATGCAAAATACCCATATAATAACGCATATTTGTTTAAAATATATGTACTAAAATACACAAAAATAATTAAATTTGCATCAAAATAAATATACAAAAGCACATACAATAAAGAAAATTTGTATTGAAATAGATATGAGAAATACACATAAATAATGTAAATTTGTTTCAAAATATATATACGAATACACATAAAATACAGTAAATTTCTATGAAAATATATATTCAAAATACATATAAATATATATGTAAATATATATATATATATATATATATATATATATATATATATATATATATATATATATATATATATATATATATATATATATATATATATATATATCAATATACATATAAAATAATGAAAACTCGTATCAAAATAAATAAACAAAATACGATAAAAGAACGTATATTTGTAGGAAAATAAATATACAAAATACATATAAAACAATGAAAATTTGAATAAAATATATACTAAAATACACAAAATTAATTTCAATTTGTATGAAAATAGATATACATAATACACATAAAATTAGTTAAATTTGTATTTAAATACATGTACAAAATACACATAAAATAATGTAAATTTGTATGAATGAAAAACAAATTGCTAAAAATTGCGTCAAAATAAATAAACAAAATATCAATAAAAGAATGTGTATTTGTATGAAAATAGATATACAAATTACACATAAAATAACGTAAATTTATATCAAACTATATACAAAATACACAAAAATAATTAAATTTGTATGAAAATAGATATACAAAATACACATAAAATAAGCTAAATTTGAATTGAAATATATATACAACATACATAAAATAATGTAAATTTGTATTAAAATATTTATACAAATACACATATAATAATGTAGATTTGTATAGAAATATATAAACAAAATAAACATTAAATAATGTAAATACGTATAAAAAAATATGTACAAAATATAAAAATAATGTAATTCGTATCAAAATAAATAAAAAAATACCAATAAAATTATGTAAATTTATTTGAGAAAACGTGTATGTTGCATATTTTTCAATACAAATTTACCTTATTATATACGCATTTTGTATATTAATTTTAATATATGTGTATTTGAATATATTTTGATACAAATCTACATTATTTTATGTATTTATATTTATTTCAATTCAAATTTAGCTTATTTTATGTGTCTTTTGTATATCTATTTTCATACAAATTTAATTATTTTGTTTATTTTATATATAGTTTTATACAATTTTCCGTTATTTTATGTATTTTGTATATTTTATTTATACGAGTAAACATTCTTTTATTGGCATTTAGTTTATTTATTTTGATACGAATTTACATTATTTTATGTGTATTTTGTATACATTTTTATACGTATTTACTTCATTTTATGTATTTTATATATATATTTTATAGAAATAAGTTATTTTAGGAGTAATCGTATATAAAATTTTAAACAAATTTACATTCTTTTATGTTACATTTGCATATCTATTTCAAAACAAATTTACCTTATTGTATGTGCATTTTGTATATTTATTGTAATACAAATTTAAATATTTTATGTGTATTTTGTATACATATTTTCATAAAAAATGCGTTGTTTTATGGTTATTTTGCATCTTTATTTTCATACAAATTTACATTCTTTTATTAATATTCGGTGTCGTTATTTTGATACTATTTTACATTATTCTATTTGTGTTTTGTATATATTTTGGTATACCTATTTACATTATTTAATGTGTATTTTCTATATATATTTACAAATTTACGTTATTTCAAGTGTATTTGTTTATACATTTTCATTCAAATTTACATTATTTTATGTGTATTTTTATATGTATTTCAATAGAAATTTAACTAGTTTTATGTGTATTTTGTATATATATTTTATACAAATTTAAATTTTTTGTGTATTTTTTAATAGAGTTTAATACAAATTTACAATATTTATGTGTATTTTGTATATCTATTTTCATACAAATACACATTCTTTTATTGATATTTTGTTTATTTATTTTGATGCGAATTTACATTATTTAATGTGTATTGTGTATATATATTTTTATACGTATTTACGTCATTTCATGTGTATTTTGTATATATATTTATATAGAAATATACGTTATTTTATGTGTATTCGTATATATATTTTGAAACAAATATACATTGTTTTATGTGCATTTTGTATATGTTTTCAATACAAATTTCCTTATTGTACGTGCATTTTGTATATTAATTTTAATACAAATTCAATTATTCTATGTGTATTCTTGTATATGTATTTTAACAAAATATGCTTTATTTTATGGGCATTTTGCATCTTTATTTTCATACAAAATTACATTATTTTTTTGATATTCTGTATTTATTTTGATACGATTTTACATTATTCTATGTATATTTTGTATATCTATTTTATACAAATGTACGTTATTTTATGTGAATTTGTTTTCATTTCATAAAAATTTACATTATTTTATGTGTATTTTGTACATGTATTTAAATACAAATTTAACTAATTATATGTGTATTTTGTATATCTATTTTCATACAAATTGAAATTTATTTTTTTGTTTTTTTTTATATACTTTTATTCAAATTTTCGTAGTTTTACGTGTATTTTGTATATTTATTTTCCTACAAATATACGTTCTTTTATCGGAATTTTGTTTATTTATTTTGATACGAATTTTAATTTTTTTAGGTGTATTTGATATATATATTTTTATACTTATTTACATTATTTTATATGTATTTTGAATATATATTACAGAAATTTACTCTATATGTAAATACAAAAAAACACAAAAAATATTTAAATTTGTATGAAAATAAATATACAAAATACACATAAAATTAGGTAAATTTGTATTGAAATACATATACAAAATACACTTCTGAAATAATGTAAATTTGAATGAAATTATATAAACAAATACACTTAAAATGACGTTAATTTGTATAAAATATATATAAAAATACACATTAAATAATGAAAATGTATAAAAAAAATATATACAAAACACAAATAGTATAATATAAAATCGTATCAAAATATATACACAGAATATTAATAAAATAATGTACATTTCTATGAAAACTAAGATGCAAAATAAATATAAAATAACGCATTTTTAAAAAAAATTATATATACCAAAATACACATAAAATATTTGAATTTGTATTAAAATAAATATACAAAATGCACATACAATAAGGTAGATTTGTATTGAAATAGATATAAAAAACATATAAAACAATGTAAATTTGTTTCAAAATATATATACGAATACATAAAATAACGTATATATATATATATATATATATATATATATATATATATATATATATATATATATATATATATATATATATATATATATATATATATATATATATATATATATATATATATATATATATATACAAAATACAAATAAAGTTAAATAAATACGAATAAAAATGTATGAAATACACATAAAATAATGTAAATTGTATAAATATAAATAGACAAAATACCAATAAGAGAATGTGTATTTGTATAAATATAAATATACAAATGCACATAAAAACGTAAATTTATATAAAACTATATACAAAATACACAGAAGTAATTAAATTTGTATTAAAATAGATATACAAAATACACAAAAAATAAGTTAAATTTGAATTGAAATATATATACAAAATACATAAAAATAAAGTAAATTGTTTCAAAATATTTTAACAAATACACATATAACGTAATTTGTAAAAATATATAAACAAAATACACATTAAGTAATGTAAATACGTATAAAAATATTTACAAAATACACCAATAATCAAGTCATTCGTATCAAAATAAATAAACAAAACTAATTAAATAATGTAAATTTATATGAGAAAACATATACAAAATACACATAAATAACGTTTTAAGTTTCTATAAAATATATGTACAAAATGCACATAAAATTAGTTTGCATAAAAAATATACAAAACACACATTAGATAATGTAAATAAGTATAAAAATATGTATACCAAATACATATGAAATAATCTAAATTGTATCGAGTTAAATTAGGAAAATAACAATAAAATAATGTAATTTTGGATGATAATATATATAGAAAACACATAAAATAACCTAAATACAAATACAAATATACATATTAAATAATTTAAATTGAATGAAATAAATATACAAAATAAACATAAAATAAGGTAAATTTGTAATAAAATATAAGTACACAAAAATAATATAAATTTGTATGAAAATATATACAAATACACATAAAATAACATGAATTTGTATAAAATGTTTCAAAATATATACGAATACACACAATAAAATAACGTAAATTTTATGAAATGTATATATAAAATACATAAAATAGTTTAAATACGTAGAAAATATATATAAAATACACATAAAATAATGTAAATTTGTAAAATTAAATACACAAAATTCCAATAAAAGAATGTATATTTGTAGGAAAAATATATATAAAAAACAAATAGAATAATTAAATTTGTATAAAATATATACAAATATACACAAAATAATTTAAATTTGTTTGAAAAGATATGCAAATACATAATTAGGAAATTTGTATTGAAATACATATATAAACTCACATAAAATAATGTAAATTTGTATGAAAATATAAACAAATACATATAAAATCACGTAAATTTGATAAATATATATACAAAATATACATTAAATATTTTAAATGTGAATAAAATATATTATATTATATATATTTTATTGATATTTGCGTTATTTATGTCTATTTTATATGTTTTCTCATAAAAATTACATTATTTTATTGGTATTTTTCTATTTATTTTGATACGAATTACATGATTATTTGTGTATTTTTACATTTTTTATACGTATTTACATTATTTAATGTGTACTTTGTTTATATATTTTATACAAATTTACGTTATTATATGTGTATTTGTATAGATATTTTGATACAAATTTACATTATTTTATGTATTTTGTATATATATTTCAATTCAAATTTAGCTTATTTTATGTGTATTCTGTATTCATTTATTTTAATAGAAAATCAAATATTTTATGTTTTTTCGTTTATATATTTTTATAAAAAAATTCGGTATTTTATGGGTATTTTGCATCTTAATTTTCAAACAAATATAAATTATTTTATTAATATTTTCTGTATTTATTTTGATACGATTTACATTATTTTATTTGTGTTTTGTATATATTTTTTATACATATTTACATTATTTAATGTTTTTGTATATATATTTGATAAATTTACGTTATTTTAAGTCTATATGTTTATATATTTTCATTCAAATTTACATTATTGTATGTGTATTTTGTATATGTATTTCAATACAAATTTCACTATTTTTATATGTTTTGTATATTTATTTTCATACAAGTTTAAATTATTTTTGTGTATTTTGTATAGTTTTATACAAATTTAGGTTATTTTATGTGTATTTTGTATATCTATTTTCATACAAATACACATTCTTTTCATGATATTTTGTTTATTTATTTTGGACACGAATTAACATTATTTAATGTGTATTTTGTATATATATTTTATACGTATTTACATTATTTCAAGTGTATTTTGTATATATATTTCTATAGAAATCTGCGTTATTTTATGTGTATTCGTAAATATATTTTGAAACAAATTTACA
Organism: Eriocheir sinensis; assembly: GCF_024679095.1. Lineage (NCBI taxonomy): Eukaryota > Metazoa > Arthropoda > Malacostraca > Decapoda > Varunidae > Eriocheir > Eriocheir sinensis. The sequence goes on along the minus strand of NW_026110629.1, from coordinate 379,756 downwards.
TTATTTTATGTGTATTTTGCATATTTTTTCAATACAAATTTACCTTATTGTATGTGCATTTTGTATATTAATTTTAATACAAATTTGATTAATCTATGTGTATTTTGTATATGCATTTTATAAAATATGCTTTATTTTATGGGTATTTTGTATCTTTATTTTCAAATACAAATTTACATTATTTTATTGATATTCTGTGTATTTATTTTGATATGATTTTACATTATTCTATGTGTATTTTGTATATATATTTTATATAAAATGTATTTGTTTTCATTTCATACAAATCACATTATTTTATGTGTTTTTGTACATGTATTTAAATACAAATTTAACTAGTTATTTGTGTATTTTGTATATCTATTTTGTATGTATATTTTCATAGAAATTTATTCTATTTTATTAGTACTCGTATATATATTTTGATACAAATTTACATTATTGATGTGTATTTTGCATATTTATTTTGATACGATTTTACGTTATTCTGTGTATTTTGTATATATATTTTTAGACATATTTACATTATTTAATGTTTATTTTGTATATATATTTTATGGAAATTTACTTTATCTTATTTGTATTTGTTTATATATTTTCACAAATTTATATTATTTTATGTGTATTTTGTATATGTATTTCAATAAAATTTGCCTTAATTTCATTTGTATTTTGCATATCTATTTTCAAAAGAAATTTAAATTATTTTGTGTATTTTTGTATTATTTTATACAATTTTTTTATTTTATTTGTATTTTGTATATATATTTTCCATATATACATTCTTTTAGAGGAAAATTTTGTTTATCTATTTTGAAACGAATTTACATTATTTTATGTATTTTGTATATATATTCTATGTATTTACATTATTTTATGTGTATTTTGTATATATATTTTCATAAAATCTTACGTAATTTTATTGTGTGTATTCGTATATATTTTGATAAAAATTTTCATTATTTTATGTGTTTTTGCATATCTATTTCAATAAAAATCACCTTATTGTATGTGTATTTTGTATATTTATTTTAATACAAATTTAATTATTTTATGTGTATTTTGTATATATATTTTTAAATATGAGATATTTTATGGGTATTTTGCATCTTTAATTTTATAAATTTTACCTTACGTACATATCTTTTATACGTATTTACATTATTTAATGTGTATTTTGTTTATATATTTTATACAAATTTACGTTATTATATGTATTTGAATATATATTTTGATACAAATTTACATTATTTTATGTATTTTCTATATTTATTTCAATTCAAATTTAGCATATTTTATGTGTCTTTTGTATATCTATTTTCATACAAATATAATTATTTTGTTTATTTTGTATTAAGTTTTATACAATTTACGTTAATTTATGTGTATTTTGTATATTTATATTTATACAAGTAAACATTCTTTTATTGGCATTTAGTTTATTTATTTTGGATACGAATTTACATTATTTTATGTGTATTTTGTATACATTTTCTTATACGTATTTACTTCATTTTATGTGTATTTTGTATATATTTTATAGAAATCTACGTTATTTTATGTTATTCGTATGTATATTTTGAAAGAAATTTACATTGTTTTATATGTATTTGCATATCTATTTCAATACAAACTTACCTTATTGTATGTGCATTTTGTATATTTATTGTAATACAAATTTAAATATTTTATGTGCATTTTGGTATATATCTTCATAAAAATGCGTTGTTTTAAGGGTATTTTGCATCTTTATTTTCATACAAATTTACATTATTTTATTAATATTCTGTGTATTTATTTTGATACTATTTTACATTATTCTATTTGTGTTTTGTATATATTTTTTATACACATTTACATTATTTAATGTATTTTCTATATATATTTCATACAAATTTTCGTTATTTTAAGTGTATTTGTTTATATATTTTATTAAAATTGATATTATTTTATGTATTTTGTATATATATTTCAATAGAAATTACCTAATTTCATGTGTATTTTGTATATATAATTTATGCAAATTTAAATTATTTTTGTGTATTTTGTATAGAGTTTTACAAATTTACAATATTTTATATGTATTTGTATATCTATTTTCATACAAATACACATTCTTTTATTGATATTTTATTTATTTATTTTGATGGGAATTTACATTATTTAATGTGTATTGTGTATATATATTTTATACGTATTTACGTATTTCATGTGTATTTTATATATATATATATATATATATATATATATATATATATATATATATATATATATATATATATATATATATATATATATATATATATATATATATATATATATATATATATATATATATATATATATATATATATATATATATATATCTTTAGACATATACGTTATTTTATGTGTATTCGTATATATATTTTGAAACAAATATACATTGTTTTATGTGCATTTTTGCAAATTTTTCAATAAATTATTTTATTGTATGTGCATTTTGTATATTAATTTTAATACAAATTTGATTATTCTATGTGTATTTTTGTATATGTATATTTATAAAAATATGTTTTATTTTATTGGTATTTTGCATTTCTATTTTCATACAAACTTACATTATTTTATTGATATTCTGTGTATTTATTTTCATACGGTTTTACATTATTCTATTTGTATTTTGTATATATATTTTATAAAAATGTATGTTATTTTATGTGTATTTGTTTTCATTTCATACAAATTTACATTATTTCATGTGTATTTTGTACATGTATTTAAATACAAATTTAACTAATTGTATGTGTATTGTATATTCATTTTCATACAAATTGAAATTAATTTTGTATTTTTGTATATATTTATTCAAATTCGTAATTTTATGTGTATTTGTATATCTATTTTCCTACAAATATACGTTCTTTATCGGAATTTTATTTATTTATTTTGATACGAATTTTATTTTTTAGGTGTATTTGATATATATATTTTTATACTTATTTACATAATTTTATATGTATTTTGAATACATATTTTCATAGAAATTTTCTGTATATGTATATGTATAGAAAATACACATGAAATAATCTTAATTCGTATCGAAATAAATAAACAAAATAATGATAAAATAATGTAATTTGAATGAAAATATATATAGAAAATACATAAAAGAACGTATATACAAATAAATATATACACATAAAATAATTTGAATTTGAATGAAAATAGATATAAAAATAAACATAAAATAAGGCAAATTTTTAATGAAATATATATACAAAATATATATAAAATAATGAAGATATGTTTCAAAATATATACGAATACTCTTAAAATAACGTAGATTTCTAGAAATATATATACAAAATACACATGAAATGATGTAAATACGTATAAAAATATATATACAAATACACATTAAATAATGTAAATTGTGACAAAATAAAAAAGGAAAATATCAAAAGAGAATGTGTATTTGTATGAAAATACATATAAAATACACATAAAATAACGTAAATTTGTATAAAACTATATATAAAAATACACAAAATAAATTAAATTTGTGTGAAAATAAATATACAAAATACAATATAAAATTAGGTAAATTTGTATTGAAATACATATACAAAAATACACATAAATAATGTAAATTTGAATGAAAATATATAAACAAATACACTTAAATTAACGAAAATTGTATAAAATATGTATACAAAATACTATTAAATAATGTAAATATGTATAAAAATATATATACAAAAACAAATAGAATAATGTAAAATCGTATAAAATAAATACACAGAATGTTAATAAAATAACGTAAATTTGTATGAAAATAAAGATGCAAAATACCCATAAAATAACGCATTTTTTAAATATACAAAATACATGAAAGGATGTAAATACGTATAAAAAATATATATACAAAATACACATTAAATAATGTTAATTCATGTCAAAATAAATAAACAAAATATCATTAAAATAATTTTTATTTGTATGAAAAAAAATATACAAAATACAAATAAGATAACATAAATTTGTATAAAACTATATACAAAATACACAAAATAATTTAAATTTGTATGAAATATATAAAATGCACATAAATTAGGTAGTTTGTATTGAAATATATAGAAAATACACATAAAATACTGTAAATTTGAATGAAAATACATAAACAAATACACTTAAATAACGTAAATTTGTATAAAAAAATATATACAACACAAATAGAATAATGTAAATCGTATCAAATAAATACAGAATATTAATAAAATAATGTAAATTTGAATGAAAATAAAGAAGCAAAATACCCATAAAATAACGCATTTATTTAAAAAAATGTATATACCAAAATACACATAAAAAGATAAATTTGTATTAAAATAAATATACAAAATACACATAAAATAAGGTAAATTTGTATTGAAATAGATGTGCAAAATATATATAAAACAATGTAAATTTGTTTCAAAATATATATACGAATACACATAAAATAACGTAGATTTTATAAAATATATATACAAAATACATAAAATGAAGTAAATACGTATAAAAAAATGTATAATAACATAAAATAATGTAAATTGTATCAAAATAAATAAACAAAATACCAATAAAAGAATGTGTATTTGTATAAATATAAATATACAAAAAACACATAAAATAACGTAAATTTATATAAAACTATACAAAAATATACAGAAGTAATTAAATTTATGAAAATATATAAAAATACACACAAAATAAGCTAAATTTGACTTGAAATATATATACAAAATACATAAAATAAAGTAAATTTGTATCAAAATATTTATACAAATACACATATAATAAAGTAAGTTTGTTTTAAAACATATAAACAAAATACATATTAAATAATGTAAATACGTATAAAAAATATGTACAAAATACATATAATCATGTAATTGTATCAAATAAATAAACAAAATACCAATAAAATAATATAAATTTGTATGAGTAAACGTGTGTATGTTGTATATTTTTCAATACAAATTTACCTTATTATATACGCATTTTGTATATTAATTTTAATATATGTGTATTTGAATATATATTTTGATACAAATTTACATTATTTTATGTATTTTCTATATTTATTTCAATTCAAATTTAGCTTATTTTATGTGTCTTTTGTATATCTATTTTCATACAAATTTAATTATTTTTGTTTATTTTTATATATAGTTTTATACAATTTTCAGTTATTTTATGTGTATTTTGTATATTTTATTTATACGAGTAAACATTCTTTATTGGCATTTAGTTTATTTATTTGATACGAATTTACATTATTTATGTGTATTTTGTATACATTTTTTTATACGTATTTACTTCATTTTATGTGTATTTTATATATATATTTTATAGAAATCTAAGTTATTTTATTTGTATTCGTATATATATTTTGAAACAAATTTACATTGTTTTATGTTTATTTTGCATATCTATTTCAAAACAAATTTCATTTTATTGTATGTGTATTTTGTATATTTATTGTAATACAAATTTAAATATTTTATGTGTATTTGGTATACATATTTTCATAAAAAATGTGTTGTTTTATGGTTATTTTGCATCTTTATTTTCATACAAATTTACATTATTTTATTAATATTCTGTATTTATTTTGATACTATTTTACATTATTCTATTTGTGTTTTGTATATATTTTTTTATACATATTTACATTATTTAATGTGTATTTTCTATATATATTTCATACAAATTTACGTTATTTCAAGTGTATTTGTTTATACATTTTCATTCAAATTTACATTATTTTATGTGTATTTTTATATGTATTTCAATAGAAATTTAACTAGTTTTATGTGTATTTTGTATATATATTTTATACAAATTTAAATTATTTTTGTGTATTTTTAATAGAGTTTGATACAAACTTACAATATTTTATGTGTATTTTGTATATCTATTTTCATACAATACACATTCTTTTATTGATATTTTGTTTATTTATTTTGATGCGAATTTACATTATTTAATGTGTATTGTGTATACATATTTTTACACTTATTTACGTCATTTCATGTGTATTTTGTATATATATTTCTATAGAAATATACGTTATTTTATGTCTATTCGTATTTTTAAACAAATATACATTGTTTTATGTGCATTTTGTATATTTTTTCAATACAAATTTCCCTTATTGTACGTGCATTTTGTATATTAATTTTAATACAAATTCAATTATTCTATGTGTATTCTTGTATATGTATTTTTAAAAAAATATGCTTTATTTTATGGGTATTTTGCATCTTTATTTTCATACAAAATTACATTATTTTATTGATATTCTGTGTATTTATTTTGATACGATTTTACATTATTCTATGTATATTTTGTATATCTATTTTATACAAATGTACGTTATTTTATGTGAATTTGTTTTCATTTCATAAAAATTTACATTATTTTATGTGTATTTTGTACATGTATTTAAATACAAATTTAACTAATTATATGTGTATTTTGTATATCTATTTTCATACAAATTGAAATTTATTTTTTTGTTTTTTTGTATATACTTATTCAAATTTTGTAATTTTATGTGTATTTTGTATATTTATTTTCCTACAAATATACGTTCTTTTATCGGAATTTTGTTTATTTATTTTGATACGAATTTTAATTTTTTAGGTGTATTTGATATATATATTTTTATACTTATTTACATAATTTTATATGTATTTTGAATATATATTTTCATAGAAATTTACTCTATATGATTATACAAAAATACACAAAAATAATTAAAATTTGTATGAAAATAAACATACAAAATACACATAAAATTAGGTAAATTTGTATTGAAATACATATACAAAATACACTTTAAATAATGTAAATTTAAATGAAAATAAGTAAACAAATACACTTAAAATAACCAAAATTTGTATAAAATATATATACAAAATACACATTAAAAAATGTAAATATGTATAAAAAAAAAGTATATACAAAACACAAATAGAATAATGTAAAATCGTATCAAATTATATACAGAATATTAGTAAAATAATGTACATTTGTATGAAAACTAAGATGCAAAATACCTATAAAATAACGCATTTTTATAAAAGTATATATACCAAAATACACATAAAATATTTGAATTTGTATTAAAATAAATATACAAAATGCACATACAATAAGGTAAATTTGTATTGAAATAGATATGCAAAATACATATAAAACAATGTAAATTTGTTTCAAAATATATAAACAAATACAAAAAAAATAACCAAGATATATATATATATATATATATATATATATATATATATATATATATATATATATATATATATATATATATATATATATATATATATATATATACAAAATACAAATAAAATTAAGTAAATACGAATAAAAATGTATACAAAATACACATAAAATAATGTAAATTGTATAAATATAAATAAACAAAATACCAATAAGAGAATGTATTTGTATGAATATAAATATACAAAATACACATAAAATAACGTAAATTTATATAAGACTATATACAAAAATACACAACAGTAATTAAATTTGTATGAAAATAGATATACAAAATACACATAAAATAAGCTAAATTTGAATTGAAATATATATACAAAATACATAAAATAATGTAAATTTGTATCAAAATATTTTTAACAAATACATATAATAACGTAAATTTGTAAAAAAAAATATATAAACAAAATACACATTAAGTAATGTAAATAGGTATAAAAAAAAATATTTAAAAAATACACCAATAATCAAGTCATTCGTATCAAAATAAATAAACAAAAACTAATTAAATAATGTAAATTTATATGAGAAAACATATACAAAATACACATAAAATAACGTTTTAAGTTTCTATAAAATATATGTACAAAATGCACATAAAATTAGTTTGCATAAAAATATATACAAAACACACATTAGATATGTAATGAGTATAAAATATGTATACCAAATACCTATGAAATAATCTAAATTCGTATCGAGTTAAATTAGGAAAATAACAATAAAATAATGTAATTTTGGATGATAATATATAGAAAACAAACATAAAATAACCTAAATACAAATACAAATATACATATTAATTAATTTAAAATTGAATGAAATAAATATAAAAAATTAACATAAACTAAGGTAGATTTGTAATATAATATAAGTTAGAATACAGAAAAAATAATATA